>NC_082407.1:974148-1298864 GCF_004011695.2 Ascochyta rabiei
CATTCTATAGGCAAACTCCTCAAAAATAAAGGCTCACTGGTTCATAAACCATGCGTCCCTCAGCAAACACATGACTGGCCTATAATGTGATGTTGTTTCCAACAAAGCTGCGAAGCTTTTCTCGTCAATACAGATGGCAGCGTGATATATTCTCGATCGCTATACACGTCTCAAAGTATCATCATGAAATCTTCCTTCCAGACACAGCCATTTCGTCAAAACCCTAAAGACTCGAGTGTTCTTCTCATTCCTATTGGTAACAGACCACTGTGACACAAGTGTCTTCCGAAAATACGTTCTTCTGAACGAAAACAAACCAAGATACAACAGCCCGTTTCTAGCGTCCCAACATGGTGAAGCTGACACGGAGACTCAGTGCACAGCATGCGAATGTTAGCGTAGTGGCGAAAAAGCCGTGGAATTCAACTCTAGCACTGGAGTCTCTCTGTGCTTTGCTATCACAGTAGCTCCTTCTTTCCAATCCCCGGAACAAAAGACAGTGACACTGTTCTGGCATGTGAACACCTATTGACGCCCCATAAAAACAAGTACATTGCTACTATAAAGTTAACAAAGACATCCAAATGACCCGTCGACTTCCACCCCAGAAAAACAAGGTCTGAACTTCAAAAAGAGCGCATCTTCCTCGCGTGTTCTGCGCTCTCCTTGCTCCAAAAGTCGCATGTCTTAAAACCTTGGACATCCCGTGCATGCTGTAAACCAAACTGCAGCTTGTTCGACATAAGGAAAAGAAATCCACTCTTCGCCGCTGCACTGGATCTCGGTTACATACTTCAACACAAGCCACGAAATCTACAAGGGCAATCCACCCAGTTCCTGCCGAGATGCGGTAACCGAGAAGCACAAGATGCACGCGGCAGTTGCGCAAGTCCGCTGAATTTCGACCATCTCAACACACTCGATGCATCCAAAAGACAGCAACAAATTACACATGCTTTGCGCCTCTCAGTCGCCACCATGGCTGTTGAAAGCCGGGTACCCGCGGAAGGTAGAAAACACGGAGACATGGATATGCAAGTCCACGGTGTGCTCTTCTTCAAGTCCTCGAGATTTGTAGGCCCTGACTGATCCTTTTCCCCGTCTCGTCAGATATATATCTGACCAAAAGCCCTCACCACGGCGTTACACGCCGCATTCAATCCAACACAGCACAAATACACGCGCCATGTTTCTAACCCGCTGTAAACCAGCTGGCAATCATCTCGTGGCACAGCAGAAAAGGGCAGGTCTTGGATGCATGTGATAGCATGTCTTGATTTACCGTCCACGCAGTTGACAAGAACTCGTCTACAACCCCATCAAGCAAGGTATGCGCATCGCATACCGCGTCGGCACGCACGCACAAGTTGCGAGGCGAGTGCAGGTGTCCAAAAG
Organism: Ascochyta rabiei; assembly: GCF_004011695.2. Classification (NCBI taxonomy): domain Eukaryota; kingdom Fungi; phylum Ascomycota; class Dothideomycetes; order Pleosporales; family Didymellaceae; genus Ascochyta; species Ascochyta rabiei. Next base: position 975,544 of record NC_082407.1, read on the forward strand.
AGCGCCGCTGAAGACGCCGATGGGGCAAGTTTTGCGGTGTGTTGGATGGGAAGTTAGTTCGAAACCCCGCTGTTGAGCGCACGATGCAGCGACAAGGGATCAGCGGTTGTGTCAAGACATTGAAGGGCCCGGGGTATGAAGCAATGTCGACAAGAGGAGACTGGGTGAACGTCGGGTACAAAGAGCATATGTGCAGGGTGAAAAAGCTTGGATTCTATAAACGGGTGTTTTGCTCCAGAAGCGAAGGGCAAAGAAAAGCGCTGTTTCGCTAGGCGCCAAACACATCGCGCGCGCGCGCCCAGAGTAAAGTATCCATCTACGATGCGAAAGCAGTGCCGACCTCGTTGAGCGCGTTGCCGGACTCGTTGAGCAGGAACTTGAGACCACCCTCGTTGGTAGTAGGCGCAGCCATGTGCCAAGCGTACCTCTCGATCCAGCTCTGCTGGTCCATCCAGGGCAGGATCTCCTTGAGGAAGGCGGGCGCATCGCCCTCGGTGACGCCGAACTCGGTGATCCAGACGGGCTTGTTGAACGTCTTGTGGAAGTTTGTCATGTACGTCTTGAAGTCCTCGGCCTTGTCCCAGGCGTACCAGTGCGCGGTGACAAAGTCGATCTTGCAGTCCGAGCACCCGCTCATGAACGACTTGAGCCAGTTGATGCCCTTGTCGGCGCCGTCGCCGTTGGTGACGGCGGGCGATCCGATCTTTAGGGATCCAGCGAGCGGCTGGATGAACTTCTTGTGCGCGGTCACGGCGTCCGAGACGGACATGCAGGAGCCGCCGCCACTATGGTGTGTTAGGACATGGTTGAAGTGTGATTGGAGGTAAAAAGGGCACTTACCCGCACTGGTCAGGCTCATTGAAGGAGAGCACGTGCGAGACCTTGTAGTTCTTCTGTGCATTGGCGACGTTGGTGGCCCAGCCAGCCGTGCACCAGTCCTGGTTGGAGTGGAGGAGGGGGACATATTCAAGACCGCTGATGGGTGTGCCATCGATGACAGCCTCCCAGTCGTACATCCATGTTATCTGATCGTAGTTCTTGAACAACTGAGTGTATGTCGACCCAGCGACGCCGTTGTTTTGTTTGGGGAATGCAAGACCACGCTTGCCAGCGGAGGCGCGCTTGGTGGGGGCAGCCTCGGTCATGGCAGAGAGAGCAGCCAGGCTCAGAAAGAGAGTGGATTTGATAGACATTCTAATAAAGAGTGACGAGTGCTGAAAAGAGTGAAGCACTGGTGATCTTTGAGGGGGAATGAGTGTGGTGACAAAAGAGTGTCTTGTTGTAATCGGAACACAATTCAGAGTAGCTATATAGTATCCATATAGTCGACATGAATCGGAGATGAGAGCACGGTCCGCAGGTCCAGCTCCTGCACGTTGTCCGGGCGGAGTGTTGGCGTGGGTTGGCGTCAGCCATCGGCAGCTTGTGTTGTGTTTCAAAAACAAACGTGCAAAGTCCGGCTATGCAGGCCGCTCAACTGCAGTTCAAGAGTGAATCTCGACGCAGTCATGTTTGCAGTAGCATGAGGGATTTGTTGTTCCTCGACGTTGGATTCGCCGACTTTCCGTCTGTTGCATGCAGGAACAAGCCCGTCTCTTTCTCCAGGAACCAGCCGGCTTTGAGCAACGGCCTTTACATCGCATCTCAGTTTCCGCGTTTCCATTATCGCCCTGCTTGCGCCGCGCACGTCAGCCCAGTTATGCGCGCTGTTAGAGCAAGACATGGCATTCCAAGCTGTGCAACAGCGCACTCGGCGCCATACTTTGCTGTGCAGACGCCGATGCAAAGTTCGACTTGTGAAGAAGTATCGTGTGTGGGACTGCTCAGGCGCGGAAGCTTGCCAGTGGAGATCCGCCCGGCAGCTAGCGAGTTTTGGGCCTTGGGCATAAGCAGGAGCCGAACGGCTGTTGGCTGCTTTCACAAGCGTCGTCACCTCCTGTAATTTGCAAATGCGAGCCAAGAAAGACAAGACTCAACACCCTTGACGTGTCCCTAGATTCTGTTTGCTTTGGCGTCTGCAGGTCTCGCTGGTTCAGAATCTGCCAACAGTGCCCAGATTGGTGGGCGACAGCGATTGTCTGTGGAGGCGTCGAGGAAGCGCCGCGTCTTTGCCGTGTCTTTGCTGTGACTTCTGTCAGTGCGACTGTGGCAGCAGCGTGGCTTCCGATCGAGCCGGACTCGAGAGGGGCAGTCCTGGCACTCCTTCCTTCGATCGCCACACAGCGAACATTGCTCAAGGCGAGCACACAAAGACCCACGTCACCAAGTGCCCATGCTGGAGATGCTTCTCGTATCGAAAACTAAGAATATATTCTATATGACATCAGGGGTATACAACAAACCGATTTTCTCTATGATGTGAACGCGAGGTGATCTTGGATGCAGACATGGAGCAGAACAGCCGAGGACCATGTTCAGTGTGCGCCCAAGGCTTGCAGCGCAATGCGCAGCTCTTTGACGGCGGTCGCCGAATCGTCAAAATTCAGCGCCGAGATGGCCCACTTTGCATGTTTTTGTGCTTGCCTGATCGACTCCTCGTCGTCTCTGAAGGGTCCCTGCGATGAAGCTGGCGGTGGCGGTGGCGCTGCTGGCTGCGCATAGGGATTCTGACGTGGCGCAGAGTACTGCTGCGAGGGGGCAGTGGTCTGCGGCATGTGGTACGACTGTTGGGGAGGTTGAGGCGGGGGCGCAGAGAAGTGCTGCTGTGGCTGCTGTGGCTGCTGTGGCTGCTGAGCAAGTGGAGATGCATATGGGTTGAGCGGAGACGCTTGCTGTGGTGGCTGCGCCACTGGAGGAGGCGAGGCAGGATTTTGGTAAAAGCTCAAAGGATCAGAGGCTCCAGAAGGCTGTGGTGTCACCCCGGACGCGTCAGCCAGGTTGCCCAGGGAGGAGGTCAAGGGATCGTCTTCGGTCGAAGGTGCCGTGGGCAGGCCAGGGGCTGTGTTGTCTGATGTGAAGGTGGGCGGTGCTTCTGTCCTGGGGAAGTATCCGCCGCCCACTGAGACGACAGAGCCCTGGCGAGAGGTTGCCGGCTGGGAGATGGGAGACACGTCGTCATGCGTGTGTGATGCGTACCCAGAAGGCACCGTTGGCAGGGCAGGCGGCGGCGACAAGGCGGGACCAGAGAGCGTCGGCGAGGGCTGTGCGTGCGTGCTGGGTGCTGTCTCGACGTATGGCTGGTATGGGTTGGCCGAGGGCGGGTGCGGTGTGCCCTGGTTGATGCGCTGCACCTCAGGGTCGGCTGGGTCCAGCAGCGGCGGCGAGGGCGGCTGGTGCTCCTGCTCGTGCACGGGGTTCGTGGCGTTGGGGTCTTGGCCAGCCTTGATGGCCTTGAGTATGCGCAGGGCGTGGTACTTTGCGTACTTTGTCTTGGAGGCCAGCTCGACATCGTCCTTCTTCCAGATGGTGAGCATGTCGAGAAAGGTGGAGGCGGCAAGGAGGGTGTCGGCGGTGGTGGGCGTGACGCTGTTCTCGGCCATGTCCCTTTCGCCCCTCGCAAACGTCTGCAAGGCAAACTGCTCGCAGTAGGCGCTGGCAGCCACGTCGTCGAGCAGCGCGTCCTCGCCAGGCATGTCGGCCTTGGTCTGCTCGAGCCTCTCCATCAGGTCGGTCGTGTAGGCGGTGCATGCTGCGTCGGCCGAGTGCAGCCCGGCGCCGATGATCTTTTGCACCGTGTGGAAGCGTACTGCGAGCGGCGTCAGTGTTGCTGCTGTGGTTGCGGCTGTGGTTGCGGCTGTGGTTGCGGCTGTGGCTGCTGCTCTGCTTGCTGCTGTGGCTGCTGCTCAGTACTCACGCCAGTAGGTCACAATGGGTCTGAAGCGCTCGAGCTGCGCCGCGCGTTTGGCAAACGGCGCCAGCTGCAGCGGCTTGAGCTTGGCAGGTATCGCGTCGGCCATGCTTGCGGGATTCCGTGGGCGAGGAGCGAGGAGCGTGTCGTTGGGTGAAGTTGCTGCGCCTGACGCAATGCGCCATGTGGTCATACGCAGCCAGCCAGCCCCACTCTCCTGCTCGCCCCGCATTCGCATTCGAGCTATGGGCAGCTGTTCTCGGAGCTTCAGCTACAGGGCCGCGTTGAGGACAAGTTGCCTTTCGCGCGCCCGCTGCCGAGCTATGCGAGCACCGCTATACAAGTACACAAGCACCGGCTGCTGACACGCACTCCACCTCCATCCACCATCCAGCCCTCCCTCGCCCACCCCACCATGGTCCGTCTGTCCACCTACCTCGCCGCCACGGCCGCCCTGGCCCTCAATGCACAGGCCGAGAGCATGTACAGCAAGAAGTCGGGCGTCGTCAACCTCTCCGGCACCGACTACGACCGCGTCATTGCAAAGTCCAACTACACGTCGGCATGTCGCCCAACCTGCACGCCCAAGACCTAGCTGACCCTCGCCCAGATCGTCGAGTTCTACGCTCCGTGGTGCGGCCACTGCAAGAACCTCAAGCCCGCCTACGAAAAGGCTGCGCAGTCCCTCGCCGGCATTGCCAAGGTCGCCGCCGTCAACTGCGATGAAGAGATGAACAAGCCCTTCTGCGGCCAGATGGGCGTCCAGGGCTTCCCCACCCTCAAGATCGTACGACCGGGCAAGAAGCCGGGCAAGCCCACCGTCGAGGACTACCAGGGCCCGCGCTCGGCCAAGGGCATTGTAGACGCTGTCAAGGACAAGGTCCCCAACATCGTCAAGAGGGTACAGGACAAGAACCTCGACGCGTGGCTACAGGAGAACAAGGAGACAGCCAAGGCTATCCTTTTCAGCGACAAGGGCATAGTCAGCGCTACACTGAGAGCCCTGGCCATTGATTTCGCCGGTGTCGTTTCCCTCGCGCAGATCAAGAAGACGGAGAAAGCCGCCGTCGACAAGTACGGCATCACCGACTTCCCCTCTTTGATCCTCTTGCCCCCTGGCTCAGACGAGCCCATCAAGCACGAGGGCAAGCTCGAGAAGGACGCCATGGTCAAGTTCCTGTCGCAAGTCGCTCCGCCAAACCCAGACTGCCCTGGTCCCAAGGAGAAGAAGCCCAAGAAGGACAGCAAGAAGGAATCAAAGTCTTCCAGCAAGTTCGCCAAAGCCTCAGCTTCTCACAAGTCTGCAGACTCGTCTTCGGCTGCTGCGTCTGCCACAGAAGAGACTGTCCAAGAGCCTATCGCAGTGACCGAGTCTCCAGACCCGAACGTCAAGGACGAAGACACACCGGAACCTGTGGTTCTGCCTGTTGAAGACGCTAAGCCTGCCGTTCCCTCCATTGCCGATGCTGCTGAGCTCCAATCACTCTGCTTGAACGACCGAGCCAAGACCTGTATCCTGGCCATCCTGCCTCCAGACGACGCCTCTGATGCTGCCATGTCCGCCATGTCTGTCATTGCTACGCTGAGCGCTATCCACAAGAAGCACGGCAGCAAGCTCTTCCCCTTCGTCAGCGTCCCGCCATCGAACCCTCTTGCAGACACACTCCGATCTGAACTGAGCTTCGGAAACGACGACACCGTCCACCTCGTTGCGACCCACGGCAAACGTGCGTGGTATAAGAAGTACCCTGGTACCACCTTTGGTGCTCAAGAGGTTGAGCAATGGGTTGATGCTATTCGAATGGGCGAGGGCAAGAAAGAGAAGCTCTCGGCGACCCTGATTGCGTCTGGAGCACAGGAGGCAGTCAAAGAGAAGGTTGCAGAGAAGGAGCCTGTCCAGATCAATGTCGAGGAGATCTTGGAAGATACGCCTAATCACAACGAGCTTTAACCGTATCCCTAAGCGTACATGTGTATATTCTAGCATAGTATAGCCAGAGCGAATCTCACGTACGACTATGACCACAACTGTAACATTCTACCTTCCAAAGGAACGTGATCAACAAACCCATGAACAACTCTCCAAATCTGACCCGATTTCTGATTTCTGATTTCTAGGATCATCATTAGCGATAGGCATGGTCGTAAATGCTCAATTTCATAAAGGTGTTGTCATAATTGATCGTCTCAACATGCGTAGATACCGCCAAGCCTGTCTAGCTCCAGCGCACGTGCATGCATCCCAACCTCGCATGACCATCAATCTTGAACGTCAACACCAAACTTCTCATCACAATGTCCATACGGTAGTCTGAACGATTAGGGTACTTCCTAACGCAGTCTAACCAAACATGGCGCCCGCCACGCCCTTCAATGCCGCTGAAATCACGGAGAAGGCGCGGCGCGACCTGCTTCTTCTGCTCGAAGGTGTAAGGCAGCCAGCGATGCCGCAAGATCAGCCACTTGGACTAACACCATATGTGTACAGATAAGAGGAAAGAAGAACTTGGTGTTGGAGAAGGCGCTTGCAGGTCCGTTGAACTTGCTGGTCAAGTTCTCTACGCTCCAGGAATATGGCGTGGATAAGCCGTTCTTCCTCGAGAACGACAACGTCGATGCGAGTCAGAGGAATGTAGTATTCCTTGTGAGGGGAGAGAAAGCGAAGACGGTCATGAGGGTTGCTGGTACGTGCATTAATTCCGTGACAAGAACTGAAAAGACGCTGTGCTCAGCAATGTGTTGGCAGCATCTGTAAATACCAATTTTTGGAAAGCTAACCCTGAGCAGACCAAATCAAACGCATACGAAGAGAAAGCGAAACCGAGCACGAATTCTCAATCTTCTGGGTCCCAAGGCGCACAATCGTCTCGGACCAACTGCTCGAAGAAGCCGGCGTGCTTGGTGAGGCCAGCGTCAGCGAGTGGCCACTGTTCTTCGTCCCTCTAGCTGATGACGTGCTGTCTCTTGAAATTGAAGATACAGTGTCGGACCTATACCTTGTAGGTTCCTACGTCCCATCTCCGGTCGCTTGTGACTAACTCTTCTCAGCGTAAGGATCCTACATCAATATACATAGCAGCAAAGGCACTCATGTTGCAACAACGCAAGTATGGTCTCTTTCCGCGAATAGTTGGTAAGGGCGACAACGGCAAACGCCTCGCCGACCTTCTCATCCGGATGCGCACCGAAGTTGCAGCAGGTGAAACACCAAGCAATACTGGCCCATCATTCCTTGGTCTATCTCCCAGTACCACCATCGACAGCCTGATCATCATCGACCGGGAAGTCGACTTTCCCACCGTGTTACTCACTCAACTGACCTATGAGGGCCTTATCGACGAAGTCTTCAATATCTCTGCCAACCAAACCGAAGTTGATTCATCAGTTGTTGGCGGCGCAGCACCACAACCCGGCCAGACAGGCTCAGCATCCACCAGCATGAAGCGCAAGATCATGATCGACCCCAAGGACAACCTCTATAGCGAGTTAGGCGACGCCAATTTTGCCATTGTAGGATCCCTCCTCAATAAGGTGGCGCGCCGGCTGCAGTCGAGCACAGAGCGGAACAGCCTGGCCGCGAAATCGACTTCCGAATTGCGCGACTTTGTTGCCCGCCTTCCAGGCTACCAAGCCGAGCAGGCCAGCTTGAAGTTGCACACCTCTCTCGCAGAAGAGATAATAAAATACACCCGCACAGACACATTCACGCGTTGTCTCGAAGTGCAGCAAAACCTCATGTCCGGCGCCGACCCCAGCACACAGCACGACCTCATCACCGAACTGATCGACCGTGGCACGCCGCTCCCCACCATACTACGCCTCCTTTGTCTCGAGAGCACGACAAATGCTGGCATCCGCGCCAAAGACCTGGACGTTTTCAAACGCGCCATCATTCAAGCTTTCGGCCCCCAGCACCTGCTCACCCTCCAGTCTCTCGAGAACATGTCGCTACTAACCCCACGCGGCGGCGCCACCCTGGCCGGCGGAACAGGCAGCTCCGTAAAACCCGGGAGCGTAACAAACTACACGCCTCTGCGCAAGACGCTGCGCCTCTGGGACGACGAAGTCAACGAAGCCAGCCCCAAAGACATCAGCTACACCTTCTCCGGCTACGCCCCGCTGAGCGTCAGAATCGTGCAGTCCATCATCCAGAAGCAGACACTCGCCAACGCTATCAAACCGCCCACCACGCCCGGCGCGCCGCTGAGCTCCAACCCGCTAGCCCAGGGATGGAGGATGTTTGACGACTCGAGCAAGTACGTCCGCGGCGCTACCTTCAACGAGGTGCAGACGGGCAACGTGAGCCAGAAGGCGCTGAAGGCGAGGCAGATGCTGAGCGGGCACGGCGAGGGCGGCAAGACGGTCGTCGTCTTCTTCCTGGGCGGCGTGACGAGGGCTGAGATTGCGGCGCTAAGGTGGGTGGGTGGGAAGTTGGCGGAGAGCGGCGGGGAGGGCAGGGGGAGCAGGATTGTGGTTGCCTGTACGAATGTGTTGACGGGCGATGGGCTGGTGGATGGGGCGACGGAGAAGGGCATGTTCAAGGCGTAGAAAGAGGGCTTTGGTACGTAGTAATGACCGAAACTTGCGCTATGACTGCTATGTGCACTTGTGAATCTATCATAGTCCTTTCAGACACTTGAGCGACGTTACTATTTGCACTTCGGGTATCACACGTTCACGCATAGTACAAATATGCAAGATGGTTGTAACATCGAACGTTCATTCAATTTTCCTTTCCTTCCGCTCTCGACTGTATCTTTCCGCCCGGCATGCATCATTTTCGCAAGACATGCATCAGTCGTCAGGGCATCGTCATGACAAGTACATAAGATACTTTTTTTGCTTTGCGGCTCCCCACCTCCCATAAATGCCGAAGAGAACCGCAGGAAAGGGAAAGGAGGTAGAACCAAACACACCAAGTCTATCGTTAAATGCCGCACAAACATTGAAACTCCGTTCGCAGCGCTAGCGCACGAGGCAGTGGGCAGTCTGGGTATATGCCCACTTGCATCTGCGGCCAGCCTGGCCCGACATCCCTGTCATTAAAGCGTCCACGCTTATCGGGTGGAGAAGGCCTTGGTAACGACGCGCTTGAGCGCAAGCTCCTTCTTCTTAAGGTCCTCGGCGGTGGAGTCTTCAATCTCGAGTTGGGCCATAGCATCAGAGAGAGCAGACTCGATCTTCTCCTTCTGGCCGCGCTTGAGGCGGATGGCAGTAGTGGGGTCCGAGACCATCTCCTCAACACGGGAGATGTAGGACTCGAGCTGTTGCCTGCCCTCGAACTTCTTGGAGAAAGCCTCGTCGGAGCTCTTGAACTTGGCGGCGTCGTTGATCATGTTCTCGATGTCGGTGGACGAGAGCTTACCAACAGCGTTGGAGATGGTGATGTTTGCGCTGCGGCCGGAGGTCTTCTCGGTGGCGGTGACCTTGAGGATACCGTTGACGTCGACCTCGAAGACAACCTCGAGAACGGCATCACCAGCCTTCATGGGAGGGATGGGAGCGAGGGTGAACTCTCCGAGAGAGGTGTTGTCCTCGCAGTTGACACGCTCACCCTGGAAGACGGGGAACTGGACGGTCTGTTGGTTGTCGGCAACTGTAGTAAATGTCCTCTGTGTTCTCGTTAGCATAGGTACCTCTCAGGGTGGTTGTGGGAGCGGGAAGGGTGGAGGGGAGGTCAAAATTCGGAGGACCTCAGATCCCGTCACTCCAAATTTGAGAACTGCAACCTGGGACCTAGAGGCACTCGAAATACCAACTCTGAACCCAGGATGAGAAAATCGCAAGTTCCGATTGCCAGAAATGGATGATCTCAAGATGGATCGAGAAGGAACTCGAGGTGCCAGACCATCGTCCAGAATGCAAAAATCGGGAATTAGATTTTGCCTGATTGGAAATTTGGCAGAAAATCGGGAGTAGCTCAGGGCAGTGGGGGGATCTCACCTTCTTGACTATAAGTTGGTTAGTGAATACAGTGGGAAAAGTGGGGACCAGAGATCACATACTAGTAGGAACTGTGTTACCACGGGGAACAACGGGAGCGAAGATGTTACCCTCCATGGCGACACCGAGGGAGAGGGGAACGACATCGAGAAGCAGGAGGTCAGCAGTCTCGGCAGAGGTGGCCTTTCCGGAGAGGATACCAGCCTGGACGGCGGCACCGTAGGCAACAGCCTCATCGGGGTTGATGCTCTTCTCGAGCTTCTTGCCACCGAAGAAGTCGCTGAGGAGCTTCTGGATCTTGGGGATACGAGTGGAACCACCAACAAGGACGATCTCGTCAACCTTGCTCTTGTCGATCGCGGCATCCTTGAGAACCTGGCCAACGGGCTCGAGGGTTCCGGCAAAAGCCTTCTGGTTCAGGTCCTCGAAACGAGCACGGGTGATGTTGGCGTTGAAGTCCTCACCGTCGAACAGCGAATCGATCTCGACAGTGGTCTGGGTAGCGTTGGAGAGAGTACGCTTGGCACGCTCGCAAGCAGTTCGGAGACGGCGGAGAGCGCGAGGGTCGCTGGAGATGTCTACGATGGTTGCTTGGTTAGTTTCCATTGTCAATGTGCTTCTGATTTGAACAGTATCGATCATAGCGGGTCTTGTTAGGGTATGAAACTCCAGAGGGTGCATATGAAAAGTCCTTTCACCACGGGCGACTCGGCGAAGATGCACAGGTATCTTGCGATGGCTGTCAAGCTCTCCTGCACTGGTGTAGTCCTTCTCGTAAAGGTCACAGCGGTGAGAGCTGTTTGCGACGGCTACATCGCGCTGCTTCTTCTTGTCCTTGTACCGGGCCTTGTTGAACTTGGTGCGCTGGGCAGCAAACTCTGGTGTAGGGTTGGCCCTCTTTGCGGCAGTGTCGGCTTTGGCCTAGGCTCGGAGTCTGGCGTTCGTTTGAATTCGCCTCTTTTCAGCGATGGCATTAAGCTCCTCAGACGTGAGGTCCAGACCATCAATATGCTCAAGAAGTGGGCTGTGAGTACATAGCCCACCCCAAGGCAGTTCCTCGCAATCCCAAATTGAATTGTCGCCGAGGTGTCCATTATTCTTGGTTGTAGACACCATACACTAAGAAATGGCTGAGTGCAGCTTCAAGAGCAAGATAGAGTGCCCGAAAGCAAGGCTGGTTGGCAGGTTGAGAGATAGGACAGTGAGCCAGGATGATGTTGTGGCCGAGGACAAAACCATCGTCAATGGCTTTAAGGATATCGTGAGCCTGCATGCATGAGGCGGTAATCCTTGAACCGGCCGCGAAGACCGAATTGTGAGGCAGTCGCAGAACCGCAATAAAGGAGTGGTAAAAGCCCTTTTTGACGAAGACATGAAGGTAGAGACCCCAGGAGTTGTAGGGCATTTGGTCTTGATCTTGATCGATGTCGAGGCTGACGGATGCAAACCACGCAAGCGAAGGAGGACCAGTCTGAATGACAGCCAGAAGACCGGCAGAGAATAAGGATCCGGCAGTATTGGAGGTGGACACGAAGACATCCTCGGTAGAGAAGACAGCATCGAACTGAGGGTTGTGATAGCTTGGGTGCGAGAGGCAACTCCAGGCAACGCCGAGCAGGAATGCATCCTTGGAGGTTGGATGCAGGACCAGAATGTGGGCGGCAAGGCCTTTTCATAGGCCTTGCCATACTTACGAAGCAGTTGCAGGACATGATAGGAAGTTGCACCCTCTGAGTTGATAAAGAAAGAAAGACTTACCTTTCTTGTGGCGCTTGAGGAACTCCTTCTTGAAGTGTTCAAGAAGGGCAGTGTCAAAGTCGGAGCCACCCAAATGTGTGCTTGAAGAATACGTTAGTCACTGCGTATCAGTTTGTGAAGGGTTGGGGAGCACGTACTCTCCAGCAGTAGCCTTAACGGTGAAGACACCACCCTGGATGTGCAGAAGGGAGACATCGAAAGTACCACCACCGAGATCGTAGATGAGGACGTTCCTCTCCTTCTCGGACTTTCCGGAGCCGAGACCGTAAGCGATAGCGGCAGCGGTAGGCTCGTTGATGATACGGAGAACGTTGAGACCAGCAATGGCACCGGCGTCCTTGGTAGCCTGACGCTGGTTGTCGTTGAAGTAGGCGGGGACGGTGATGACGGCCTTCTCGACCTTCTTGCCGAGCTTGGTCTCAGCAACCTCCTTCATCTGTTGATTGTATTAGTGGGTGCCCCTCCAAATTCGTTCGCGCGTAGATCGTACCTTGACGAGGACCATGGCGGAGATCTCCTGGGGGGAGAACTGCTTGGTCTCGCCCAGGTACTCGACCTGGACCATAGGGGAGTCGCCAGCGGCGATGACCTTGAAAGGCCATGACTGGATGTCCTTCTTGACGGTCTCGTCGTCGAAACGGCGACCAATGAGACGCCTGAAAAGGTCAGCGATTTCATCTCGAGCGACGTTTCGCAGGCAAAAAAAAATACTCACTTGACGTCGAAGACGGTGTTCTCAGGGTTCATAGCAGCCTGGTTCTTGGCTGCCTCACCAATGAGACGCTCCTCGCTGGTGAACGAGACGAACGAGGGGGTGGTGAAGCTACCCTGCTCGTTGGCAACTATGGGAAAAGTCGTTAGACGGCGGTCATGGTGGACTCAGAGAGGTGGGCGCATACTGATCTCGACATTGGTGCCCTCGTAGTTGGCAACGCAAGAGTAAGTTGTGCCTTCAGAAAAGTTAGCAGGTCATTGTGGGGTAATATTCGACATTGCGAGTGTGCGCACCAAGATCGATGCCAATGGCACCCTCGTAGACTTCGTCGCTCATATTGGATATATTTTACAGGAACGACCTGAAAAACTTTTGGGAGAGAGGAGTGGTGGAGGGAGGTGGGAGGCGGTGGGAGCTTTTCACACACGCTTATAGAATGAAAAATTGTGGTGCTCGCCCGCAGCATAGCGCTTTGGCCGCGAAGCCAAGACTTCAAGCGTGCAAAACCGCAAAATTGATTCGCCGATTGCAGGCCTATCGATAGGGAACAGTAGCAACCGAGGCGAATTGGGACCCATACTTTTCTGCCGAGTGTTGAACAGGTTGTCCGTCTCTCGCATGCAGAAAGATCCGGCTACATTGTCTCAGCGGCAGCCCCTGAAGCAGTATAGCTGGAAACTTTCAGCGTAACTGTTACTGCTCTTCAGATTTGGGTGAAGTAGCCGAAGTCTCTAAACGTCTTTACAGGTTGCAATGGTTAGGAGAATAGCATTAAATACTTCCTATGTTATCAAGGATTGTTGGCTTGTAGACGGGCTTTCCTGCAGTGCGTGAGTTCGTGTGCCGGAGAGACTGACAGTCGTTTTGATGGGTTTCGTACGGCCGGTCGATTCACATAAAACCATAGTGCTCCACGTCGACCTGTGGACTCGACATGCGAACAGCAATTGTGTGGATCGCCAAAGAATGTATTGCTCGTTGCTGGGTATAATATTGGGTCTCCAAGCTCATGTAGCCGTAGGAATTACGCCTTGGTCTTCGCGACCTCAAAACAAACTAACGCCATACACCCTCATGACATGCTTTCTTCTACGATCACACAGCACTTAGACCTGATTATCGTGGAAGACAAAGCTCAAGTCCCTCGGTCTCTGCGTGTTGTACCTGACGAAGTTGTCATCTCCCGGTGGCCTTTCCTTCTTCGTGTTGCTTGTGAGCATGCTTTGCAGACTGACACACACGCTTTCCACATTGTGCACAGGGCTCCAACCTTGCTTGTCAAGCAGGTCGAGGCAGATGATGCCGTTGGTGTAGATGTGTGGGTGCCAGGGTATCGGGTGCGACTCGTCTTTTACGAACACTACTTCGGGGGCCTGAGACAGGGTTAGCTACTGGGCGAAAGCAGCTGTTGGGGAGCTTGTGGAGATCTATGAAGGGTGAAGGGTGAGAGCGCACCTCGATGGGATAATTCTGGCTAAAGGTGAACTTGAGTCTGTATGTCTCGCCCGCATAAATGGGGTTCGCGTCAAGCACTTGAAGATCCACGAGCCAGCTCTCGAGATTGTCTGCTTTTATGAGTGTTATCCCGGGCGGGAGCTGCCCTTGCATCTAGAGCAAGCAGTCAGCATGCGAAAGGAATACGGTCGTATGGATGGTGATTAAAAGGTCGTAATGCAGCTGCCTAGATTGACGCACCTTTGTCAACTCCTGTGTACATGTCAACCGTGAACTGTAGGTCGGGGAAGCTCTCGAGGCTTCCGTTGACTGCAGGTCTTACCTTGCCTAACCGCCTAGTTGCAAACATTGTGGTAGTGTTGTGGAACGACTAGAGGCACAGTCACACCGGCAGCCCGAAGACAGTCGATGCTGGCTAGGGTTGCGTTTGAGTGTTTGCGACTGGTCGCTGTCCGTATACAAGGCAGCTGGTGCTGGCTGAGGTGGGGGAGGGGCAGAGCAAACGCTTTCTGACCGAGCGCAGAACCACAAATGGCTCAGGTTGGGAGTTTCTCTAAAAACAAGTTTGGAGAGAGTTGGAGAAGCAAAGTAGTCGTCGAGAAGGCCGTGTCTGAGCAGCTCGTAACGTGTTGCGAAAGCTTGAGCTCGACCCACGCGTGAGGAACCACCGCCCTAGCCGTTCATACACGAGCCGGCTTGGCGAGTATGTCATAGCATTGTAGTTTATTGAGTAGAAAGAGTTGTGCATTCTTTCACGTAGAGTAATATTTCTAATCGAGCCGAAAACCATACGCCTTGCGTCGCTTTTTCCAGCCCACGATGTACACCTAACACGACCAAAACTCCGATATAAGATACATGCGCTGTATTTGCGACTGAACATTGCACTGTACAAAAGAAGGGAATTCTGGAGAAAACAACGCTAAAAGAACTACGAGTAGAAGGCTCCTTTTTGAAAGCTCTCTACTCCCATATCGCCAGCCTTGCCTTCGACCTTTGGCCCCTCGACTGATTCCCCAGTCATGGTAGCAGTCCGGCTCGGGGCGCTGCTGCTTGTCATGGTCTGTGCTCTGCTGCCTGCTGGACTGCCACTCTGACTTCCGCTTGTGATCTGAGCAGGCTGCTTGCGCTGAATCGTCTCCAAATAGATACCGGGAAGGTATCCCATTCTTCCGTCTCTCGAGCGACATCTCCACCACTCTGATGCATTACCCATAGGATCGCTCTTGCTCAACACCGCAACCATGTCGCCCTTCTTGATTGACAAGTCCATGCCAGACATGTTCGAGTCCGGTGTAAAGTCGTACAGCGCACGGCAGAACTCGAGCTTATTCGGATCGACAGTCTCTGCAGCCTGTGGATTCTCCAGCATGCGTCGCTTCTCTGCCTCCTCTTGCGACCGTGCGAGGGCCTTGATCAGCTTGCCCATCAGATACGGCAGACCGAAGACAGCGGCGATGAAGAAGAAGAAGGGCTTCTTCGAGGGTTTCGGGGGCGCTGGCGAGCCGTCAGGCAACTTTCCTGTAAACGCAGCGAAGCCTGCAGGTGTCAATCCCATCGCATCCGCTGGTAGAGGCCGCCCTGTGAGTTTCGCAATCGCCGTCCGTATCCATCGCATGACTGTGTAGATGCCCAGTACGGAGCCGAGTGTCTGTCGTAGGTTGCCAAACTGCTCGGCGACTGAGACCATGGCTATACGGATGTCAGTTCTGCTCAGTCGCAACTACGAGTCCGTACGCACCGAAGAAGGAGGAATGTGTGGCCATGTACGTGCTCTGCAGCATCTGCGCAAAGCCTCCGAATGCGCCGACAATGTTCTCGATCAGCTGGAATGTTGCCTGCGTGCTCTGGCTGAACGACTGCGTGAGACTCTGCGGGTTGTTCGGGTCGCCGGGCATGCCCATGCCGCCGTACATGCCGCCCATTCCCATGCCGTTCATGCCACCATACATGCCACCGTATCCACCGCCGTACATTGAGCCCATCGAGCCCATGCCACCGAAGCTCGAGTACGGCGAGCTGTAGCCGCCGCCATAGCTGCTGTAGGGCGAGGCGCCGTAGCCCCTGTTCATGTTGGAGTACGTCGAAGCGTTTCTGTTTGCGACCGCGCCGAGCGAATCTGGTACTGATGGCAGTGGTGGAGGTGCGCCCGCCGACGGTGCGGCTGATGTTGTTGTGCTGCTACTCGACCCTGCGAGACCTGCTGCTCTGTTAGATGCGATCGGCGCAGGCAGAGTCTCCGGCGACTCACCAACCGAGGCACTGGTTGCGCCTCCACTTGTTTCCCACGGCTTTGGCGGTGACGGGGCAGACATATCCAAGGGCCTTTCGTTACCGCACGCTCGTCCACAGGCCGGTTGTCGCGATGGAGTGCGCTGCTGATAGCGTCGAGGTCGGATGTCGCGCCGACGTCAAAGGCGTCAAAGGCGTCAAAGGCTGCGAGATGCGGTTCCGGTCGGTCGAAGCGAGTTTGCGGGGTTCGCTTGGGTGCGTAGTGGCTGGTGATGTGGTCTGGTGACCCCTGTGAATGGAACCGCACGCTGCAAAAAGAATCCAAGGGTAGGGTATCAAGAAGTGACTGGGGAGAGGCGTGAGTGTCGTGCGGAAGCGTGCGATCATGTGGTCGTGATCGCGTGGGATGCGGCAAGTCTTCCACAGACCGACGGCAATCTTGCCTCGGTCTCGGGCACTGTCTTGACTCTTGGGCAAGCACATGCTGCGCGAGTCATCGCCACCCTACGCTCACACCACCCGCCTGCACAAACCCTCCGCGATTCGGAGCGTCTCTACACATCGGGCGCTCCGTACAGCGCGATAACGAATTGAAGTCGGTCTCTGCTGTGCGACGTCTGCCTCCCTATCAAGTTCAACAACGGTCATCTTGGCTTCGCGACGCACTACACACCAAGCAACTTTTTCTCCAACTCAAATGCAGCTGTATACTTATGCTACTTTGCAAACAGGTGACAGCCGCCGAACATGTAACTTCTTCCTCAGTCGCCTACAGGAAACATCGAGTGCACCCAGCTGTCCGGATCGTATGCTATCAGGCTCTCTATCTCGTCTTCGGTCAATGCCTCTGGGAAGTCGTAGTCTTCATCTAGCACCGTTGCAGTCATGTGTGGGTAGTGCCACACCACTGCGAACTTCAAACTTCTACCAACAGGCCTCTTGAAATAGTTCGAATCACCTCCTTCCAAGTTCCCTTGCCGGTGCAGGGTGCTCTTGGCCCTTTCCTCTCCGTTCCCGAGGACTTCGAAGGCGTCAAACTCTCCGCAACCTGTCGACCAGCAAGAGCAGGGTATGTTGTTGCGATCATTGCCATACTGGAGGATGCGGGGAATGGCCGCGTTAAGAAACCACCATGCTGGTGCGTCGGAGATCAGGCCTTGGTCCGTACCGCGGTTCTGATAGTGGTCCATTTGAAACTCGATGAAGAAAGCTTTTGAAGAGCCAGCCCAACCGTCTACGAGATTGTTAACGTGTCTCAGCTTGCGAGAAAACTTGCGAGGCTGGCACGCACAATGTGATGTAGCATTCGGTCTCCAGTACGGACAATCGACATCGCACTCCTTGTCAGAGAAGACTGCGATCTCGTACTCGGACGTATCAAGCGTGCCAGCGAAAGCTTCGCTCTCGGATGCGACCCTGTTGCTAGCGGGAGTAACAAAGCTCAGTGAGTTGCCAAATGCACTATTGCCGGTCAGTGTGTAATCAAGGCATCGAGGAACGTGCCTACTAGTCAAAGGTACCAGACTTCTGTGGATCTCCCAGGTTCGCAAGGAACGAGAGCCCCGTTGCTTGAGCTGGCGCTGCCGACGAGTAGTATGCAATACGATCCCAAGCTGCAGCTCTTTTGTGAACTTCGGCTTTGTCTATGATTGGGGTTGAAGGGTGCCCTGGCCCGGACCCCAACGTAGCCATGGGATGACGCTCGAGGTCTTTGGTGATTGTCGTACGACTGCGACACTCACAATCGAAACTTGACGTTGTGGGATCCAAAGCTTCGGTAGTCGAAGGCCGCATGTCCGGCGTAGGAAGACACGGCAACGGGGTCCCAACATAAGTGGTGTATGATGTGGCTGCTGGGGTACTGCTTGGTGTGTTTGCTTCGCAGTTTGTTACAAATACCGTTGAAGTAACAGTGGACAAAGAGCTGCAGTTGATGGTGGTTGACCATGTCAGCTTGTCAAGTGGTAATGTTTGGTGTTTACCCTCAAAGCGGTGGCTCTCCGCCGTCTCATGATGCCGTTGCTTCAGTGCTCGCCGATGGTTGTAGAATGGTACAGTGCTTCGCTTTCGCATCTTGAAGGCTTCGCTAGGTACCTGGTACACGGCAAGCTGAGAGACGTTCATGGGACCGCGCAGGTGTATCGACACCTATAGCCCGTTAATGCCGTGCATCGATCTGTTTGACAGATACAGCCACCTCTCCGAACAACGGCGTTAGTGGCCCAGTGGCTGGATATCGTATTGTCTCATGGCCGCATATTCCAGTACTAGGGTCCACGTAGGTAGTGCGGTTATATGCGCCTGGCTGACTGATATTGTTGTATGTGATGGCCAGGACTTCAGAACAGTACCAATTCCCATCTGACGAACGCTCAGCCGTGCCGCTACAGAGCTGACCGGCGGTCTTGCCGTGCGCAAGAGATAAAAGGGTTATGAAATACACAAGAGGTTTCATAGTCGAAGTGAGCTATATGTGTTCGTAAAGCGATGTGATACAGAAACTAGTGTGCAGGTGCGAGAACAAAACGAGGCTGGGCAAAAGCTTTTGGCCGTAGGAAAACGCGAACTCTAGCGCTGAACTGCTGCGCGTGGCGCTCGTATGATATGCTTCAGCTCGAGGCAGTCGCATAGCAGAGGAAAACAGAGTGTTGCCGCAGTGTCGAGCACATCGCGCTTACCTTTAAGGCTTACAGCACACCAAGCGATAACCTAACCCACGTTGAGACTACAGCTCTCTGCTTCGTGGACTTCAACAGCAAGATGCACGACGCAAAGAACAGTGACCAAGGATCAGTAAACCGATGTTGTGGATGCTATTGAGCAATTAGCGCTTGTTCGTGCTTCGGCTGGAAGACAACAGCGTGTGCAGTTGCAAAAGTATCAGAATCGTCGAGTTGAATGCATCGTCCTTAAAGGGACTGATATAAGAGGTGCCAGAAAGAGCATCGAGAAATCATCATTGTGAGGGGGGGAATTGAAATAGGTCAAACGTACCCTATGCGGTGCCAAGACACTCATAGCCGGTGCAAACACTGCGCTGTCAAACCAGAGACGAAACCTCCAGACCGCGCCGAGACATACTACGCATGGAGGCCAGTCAATGTGTTGTGGTGCTCGAGTTGCGCGGTTGGAAGATTTTGTTGGAGAAGCGGCGCCGAAAGTCCGGGCATCCGTGCGCCCACCATGCACAATTGCACCCCCGTCAACGCTAGCTTAAGCGAATTTTCTCCGCCCACTCGACATCGCAACCAACTCTCGTGCCCTCAACTCGACTCCAGTACTAACTCCAGCCCCTCGTACAAATCCTCGAAAATGGGTCGTCTTCACAGCAACGGAAAGGGAATATCGGCCTCTGCCGTCCCCTACTCTCGCAACCCCCCCGCTTGGTTGAAGACCACTCCCGAGCAGGTCGTTGAGCAGATCGGCAAGCTCGCAAAGAAGGGTGCCACTCCCTCCCAGATTGGCGAGATCCTTCGTGACTCTCACGGCATCGCCCAGGTCAAGAGTAAGTTTTGCGCGTCCCGAGCTATGTTGCGCAAGCGCTAATTGTCCACAGTTGTCACTGGTAACAAGATCCTCCGTATCTTGAAGTCAAACGGTACGGTTGCCTGCCCATGTTGAAGCGCAAGTCAACAACAGCTCTGCCCGTGTGCATCTGTTGCGCTATATAAAACTGCCTCTGTTTAGTGCAAAGCTGACAGGGAGCTATTAGGCCTCGCCCCCGAGATCCCCGAGGACCTCTACATGCTTATCAAGAAGGCCGTTGCCGTCCGCAAGCACCTTTCCACCAACCGCAAGGACAAGGACTCCAAGTTGTACGTTGGCGATTATCTTTGCGGAAAAGGCATTTAACTAACACGGCGCAGCCGCCTCATTCTCATCGAGTCCCGTATCCACCGTCTCTCCCGCTACTACAAGACCGTCGGTGCCCTCCCCCCTACCTGGAGGTACGAGAGCGCCACCGCCTCTACCCTTGTCGCATAAGCGCGTGTGGACGTAGTTTGAGTGGGCGTGGAAGTAGAAAATATCCAAACGGAGTTTCACGGGCATGGATGCTTTACGGACTACCCATGAAAGGGAGCCTGGTCATGATCTGGAATGAATGAAAAGCATTACCTCAATTCAAACATATTCTCGTGCAATCTTTATCTTGAAAATGTGATGATGCTGATTTTGGGTATCTTTCTTGAGGTCTTGGACCTTTGCGCCTTCACTTTCGGCACATGTGCAGCAGTGCCTGTTGTCCCATAGCCTGTTGCTGCCTTGAGCATCTTCGTGCCACTCCAGCATAGTCTCAGTGATGTTCTGAGACTGCCTCTGTGCAACGACAAGTCATCGCTGTCGCAGCTCGATTTGCGCCATCGTCATGCTTTCTACTTGCTGCTTCTTCTACCAAAAGCCCTCACCCCTCAATCTCGGCGCTCTTCATAGCCAGAAATTCACTCAAAAACTTCAGCGGCTTCTCCGGCTCGTTCATAGCCAAGTGCTTCATCGCCTCCAGCAAGTGTGGTGTAACATGCTGGTTCAGATATACGCGTGTCGGACTGCCGTGTGGTATCGGCTGCGTGGGCGCTTGCTGTGGCACACTTGGGTGTGGTGAGTTGCGCGATGAGACTGGCGCTGCCGGCGCAGGTGTAGGTGTAGGTGCTGAGACGGGTGCTGGCGTAGGTGCTGGTTGCGCTTCTGGTAGAGGTGTTGTTTCGGGTTGTGGCTGGTGGCGAGTGAGTAAGGGATGCTGATGGGAATTGGACGACATACCTCTAGATTAACTGGGATCTCTGTAGAGTCTGCCATTGTCACATCTGCTGCCTCAGCGGTAGAGGTGCCGTTTGTGATTGGCGTGGGCTCTGCTTCTGTGACTTGCGGCGCCGCGTCCGATGTTTGTTCGGCCATGGTATGTTGCGACAGGAGAGTGTTTGACTGTGCTCGGCGCGTCGGTCGCGTGGCAGAAAGATATTGGAGCTGCTTTTCGTGACTAGCTGGCGATTTGTGATGTGTTTGCACCATGGGAGACGCGGAGGTTGATGCAGTTCGCGCTAGTGGCGGACGTGAACGCCCTGGAACTCTTCAACCGCTCAGTCACGAATACGTGCATGATGAGAGCCAAGCGCGTAACCTCCAACGTACGACTATGCAGTGGATTAAGATCTAGTTTTGATTAGCATCATCGAAATAGTCTAAATTTAGCTAAATTGAGCATTATAGCGGAGCAGCAGTAAGCCATCAGCAGGCATCAGCCTCTGCCACTCACTTCTCACACCTGCTGACTTCTGTGTGATCATGACACCAGGCTGAACAGACTCGTGGCTGGTATGTCTTTGTTTGCTATCCATAGAGTACCGCCTTGACAAGCTATTTACATGGATTGTAAACAAAGCACTTACAGCCGGCGCATTTAGATATTTCATCGGATAAATATGACCTAAAGGCTCACACACAATTCATAATCCATACTTACAGCCTCTAAAATAACATGTGCTACTTTCGACTCTACATCTTCCTACACTGCGGGCATTCGACGTCTTCGGATACGCCAGTTGGCTTCTGCAAAGAAGCAATGGACAGCCATATGGAGAAACAAAGCCCGAAGAGTCGAAGGATGTCGACCATTTCAGGGATGTCGACCAGTTCCAGCGTATATTCAAGGTCAGACAACATGGAGTGCGAGAATCAAGACTCAAACCGGACGTTGGCTGCTGAGGGAGAGATGCACCCTTGTACTCAAGGTCGAACACATCCATTGCAGACTAGGCGACTAGAACGACTGTGCGCCATCTGCCAACACGATAGAGACAGCAGACTGAGGGCTCTCGAAAATCTCAACGACGAGATCTATTTCGAGCCATGGCGCTGGCAGTTCAAATATCAAGGCGGGAGCACCTCAGTACGGCAAGATGCTGATGCACTATCGAACGAAGGAACTTTGGCAGGCAACGTAATCACAGAAACCTGATGGGATGTGACAACAACACTGAATGGTTTCCTCACCGGCAGCTCAGGCTGGATGAAAGAATCGAATCGTCAATAACATAGCATGGCGGGTTAAACCTGTTGTTTGGTGTAAGCCAATCCACATGGACATGAACATAATTGATTAAGGTCACGTGCTGATTAGCGCGCTTCGGCTTGCGGATCTCGAAGCTCAACCTCACAGCAAGCGCAACAACGTCCAGCTACTGCCGCCGCCAATTGACCAATCCAACCCCCACAAATCTCCTCGGAGCCCCTCGAATACCTTCACACCGACGCCGCACCGCGCTCCATCGCCACAATGCCTACGCCGGAGTCCGCAATGTTCCTGGCCAAAAAGCCAAAGGTTGCGGCCAACTTCGAGGGTGTTGACTATGACGACAATGTTGCCTTGAAAGGTGCACAGGACGCCATTATCCGTGAGCAGTGGGTCCAGAGCATGATGGCAAGGCTAGTCAGGGAGGAGATGGGCAAGTGCTACCGGAGGGAGGGAGTTAACCACTTGGAGAAATGTGGGCATCTGCGAGGTATGGCGCCTTTGAACTCATGACTACGTCTGCTGTTGCTCTGATGCTCCTACCAGAGGGCGATGGCAGCATTTTGGACACTGGAGACCTACTGCGGAAAGTGCAATATGGCTAACGAAGGCTTTGCAGAGCGCTACTTTGAGCTCCTGAAGAATGCCAAGGTCAAGGGATACCTGTTTGCACAGCAGAACTACAACGATATGCCTGCGTCGAAGCCGGCTGCCTAGATGATCAGAACAGCGGCACTCGGGGATCTGAGAGCGAGACAAGTGGAATGTGGGGGAAGAGACATGCGCCAAACCCAACCGCAGCGCGAAAAACCGTGACCATACGAATCTAGGCGTTGGACAAGCAGTATTACCGGAGGGTCGCTCATGTCAATCTGCAGAAGCAGACATGTACATATACCTGACAGACAAAGAGAGGATGAACATGCATGATTTGATTTGGTTTGAGACCAGTTACACCAAAACTCAATCCAGACGCCGTGTGCCAGCTGTCAGAAGGTTCCGTACAACGCATCTGCTAACAGTGCAAAGAAGTGGTTGCGCAATTT
The DNA here is from genome assembly GCF_004011695.2 of Ascochyta rabiei. NCBI lineage: Eukaryota > Fungi > Ascomycota > Dothideomycetes > Pleosporales > Didymellaceae > Ascochyta > Ascochyta rabiei. The sequence goes on from NC_082407.1 coordinate 998,487, forward strand.
CGATGATTCCAAGCCAACATGATGCAGGCCAAGACTAGCGTCTCTGAACCCCACCAATGTTGGGGTACCTGCATCGGTCCATAACAACGTCCCACGCTCCAAAATATGCCTTTCCCTTTCACACTTCCGACTACTTCGAGCATATCGTTCACCGATTACTTCAACAGCAGCACGCATCCTTCGCTACCGAACTGCGCAACAACAGCGCGAGGCGTACTTCGCGATGTCCTGAAACGGCACAAGCGCATCCCTCCTTCATCGCAAGCCTCGAACCTTTCGACCGTATTATCCGCTCTTAATGACTACATCCCTTACTTGTTCGCCTTGGATGCTGGGCTAAGTGGCGCACCTTGCGCAGGAGAGGAGATCGACTTAGTTCTCGTCAAAGAGCTGGAAGTCGAATGGCGCTCAACCCTTAGTACCTCGATGCCTGGTCGCGAGTCAGCGCGAGTCAAGCTCAAAAGTCTGGAGAGCGAGCTCTGCTTCACCTTGTCGACACTGGCATACGTCTACAGCTTGCAAGCTCGGGCGCAACTGCACACCCTTTACAATGCTACGCTTCCAAGCCCCGAACAGCGCTCAATAGCGATTGGAGCTGCCATGAAGCACTTCCTCGATGCGAATTCGGTCCACACATACTTGGTAAACAGGGCAGGCCAATGGTATTCTCAGCCCGCGGCGATAGACATATCGGCAGCTGTCATGGGTGCGCTGGCTGAGCTCACCATGGCGGAAGCTACACTGATCACAGTGCTGAAGGACGACCCATACCCAGCTGTTGTGATCGAGGACAGAAACAAGGACAGTAAAGATTGGATGTTCAGAAGTGTTGAGATACCCAAGGTGCGCGCACACCTTTTCGCCCGCTTGTGCCTCGCTTCTTCTGAGCACGCAGCCAAAGCTCAAGCTATTCTTGGTCGGTCTTCGAAGGTCGGTGATGAGCTAGTAAAGTACGTTGACGACTTGCGAAGAACCGCGAAAGGCAAGGCATGTCGTTTTTTGGCCTGCGACTCTGAAGCTAGTGGGAAGACGGGTGAAGGTATTGCCTGGTTGCGCGGCGCGAACAAAGAGCTAGGATTCGCATCTCTGGGATCAGATCAAGAGAAGAAGTCGTTTGGGTTCTCGAAGCTCAAAAAAGAGTTTCAAGAGAAGAAGGAAGACCGAAAGATCGAGAAAGGTGAAGGGTGGGGTACCGATGCGGGGAAGTTCGAAGAAGGTCGCATTGTGGACATGCTACTGAAGAAGTGGGAGAAGATGAATGACACAGTGAGCACACTCGCCACAATACTCAGATTTGCAGCTGATTCATGACAAACAGGTTGGTGTACAGCTTGTTCCGCCATCGGAGCCACTGCTAGCAAGCATGCCTTCCGGCCGAGAGTATCATACAACGAAGATGTGGATCGTGCCTGCTCTCGACGAAGATTGCCTTGTCCGCATGAGGGCCCCCCCTGATCCTAGTGAAGCATTCGAGGGTGAGGAGGACGACAGTGCAGATGAAGACCAGAGAACAGCCCCAGGAGCCTTCCCTGCACATCCTGCTAGCACCAGCTACTATTGAGACACTCATCAACCTTTACTTTTCCAATGGTTCTGCATTCGAATACCAAGACACGTACGTCACTCGTTCGTCGCAATCTCTACTGCATGATTGCTGTCGGATGAGAGCTCCTTGGTCTCCACGGACGCAGCACTTGTGACAATACCCCTCGATCGATTGACGCCCTTCACGCTGTCGCTCCAAGCGACGGACAAGTGACATAGTACTTGATATGTTTTCCACTGTCACGCACTTAGGTGGATGTCGAATGCGGAGCCACGGGCAGGACCGTCGCAGCAGAGGCATCTATTCCTCATTGAGCAGGTCCAGCCGTGCGGAACGAAATCAGCCTGGTCAAATATGCCTAGCTTGTAGATACCGGAGGAACTCCGTATCAAGATAGCAGCAGTGTACGCCAGCGAAGTCGCAGACAACTGAGGCCGAACAACTTCTCGGCACCAGAACTCGTTCCTTTTGTTTTGGGTCTATGAACTCAGATTTGGCTGCAGGGCTGCATTTGGATCGCGTCTGAGCATCTACCCAAGTTCCCTGTGACCCCGACGTACGATCTTCCCCACATCGACGCCCAGTGACGCTAGCGACCCCAATCACTCTGATAAAGAGATAGGCACTTAGGCCATCTGCACTCGTCATTCGCTGCTCAAACACTAACGCGGCAGCTTGACGCTGTGCCCAGCACTACGGACAGATAGGCGTGCACGCGTACCACTGTTTCGTGCTTCGCCATGCGCCTGTTGCGAGGAACGGAGTTTGCGTTCCCCGCTCATGGTTCGTAAGGCAAACCAGGGTGAAGATTGGCAACGGACTTGATATAATGCCAACGTCGCTCATTGTTCAGCCGTGCAATTCATCTGTTATTAACTACTTCATACCTGGCGGCCATTGTTGCTCCCACGCTGTGTTCAGCCAGCCACCGACATCGTTCAGTTCGCGAATGCACAGCTATGTCATCGACGCACAAGCGCGCTGTCGCCGACGAACCGGTCACGAGCGTCTTGCCTGGCGGTGATGTGCCGTACGACGCATCCCGTGAGTTCAATGCGGATGAAGAAGTGCTGGCGGCGTTGGGATACAAGAGTGAATTCAAGAGAGAGTTCAGTCTGTTCACGACGTTCTGCGTGAGTTTTGCAGTGCTTGGGTTGCTGCCGAGTTTCGCAAGTACACTGTACTATGGCATGGGATATGCGGGAACCGCTGGTATGTGGGATCGATCCTCTATCTGCAGTGATGTGGATGGAGAACTAGAGTGTTATCGAGCTGACTTGACTAGGCATGACCTGGGGGTGGATCATAGCCATGATCGGGATTCAATGTGTTGCATGCAGTATGGCAGAGTTGTGTAGCTCCATGCCGACAAGTGGAGGACTGTACTACGCGTCCGCAGTTCTTGCGCCTTCGGGCTGGGGACCGTTCGCTGCCTGGATTACAGGCTGGAGTAACTGGCTCTCTCAAGTTACGGCAGCGCCGTCCGGTCAGTACATATCCTATCAGCTTGCTATATCGAACAACAAACTGATCATGCAATAGTCAATTACGGCATCTCTGCCATGATCCTCGCTGCAGCCTCCATCCGCGATCCGACCTATGTCCCAACAAATTACCAGACATTCCTTCTCACCGTCTTCATTATGATTCTGCACGCCATCATGTCTTCTCTCCCAACACGGTGGCTCGCGCAAATTAACTCCGGCGGTTCCATGTTCAACTTCATTGCCCTCGTCGTCGTCATCATCTTGATTCCGGCTGGCACCGACCGCGAAGACCGCGGTCTCCCCAAGTTCACACCCTCCCGCGAAGTCTGGGGCACCATCTACGAAGGCACATCCTTCCCACCGGGCATCTCCGTACTGATGAGTTTCATCGGTGTGATCTGGACCATGAGTGGCTACGATAGCCCATTCCATCTCGCGGAAGAGTGTTCGAATGCAAACCTCGCAGCACCTCGCGCCATCGTGCTCACCTCGGCAACCGGCGGGATATTCGGATGGTTCCTACAGCTTGTGGTCGCGTACACGGTCGTAGACATCGACGGGGTATTGAACTCGGACCTGGGACAACCTTTTGCTGCGTATCTGATGCAGTGCATGAGTGAGAAGACGACGCTTGCCATTCTCGCACTGACCATTATTGCGGGATTCTCAATGGGCCAGGGGTGCATGATCGCTGCAAGTCGAGTCACTTTTGCATATGCACGAGACGACTGCTTCCCGTTGAGCAATGTCTGGAGACAGGTCAACAAGCACACGCAGACACCGGTCAACGCTGTTTGGCTCAACTGCGCGGTCGGCATTGCTTGCCTGCTGCTCATCTTTGGGGGCGAGCTTGCGATAGGCGCTTTGTTTTCGATTGGTGCGATAGCAGCTTTTGTGTAAGTTCTGACATACCTCCATCGGAGATAGCCATACTAACACAGGCAGTGCATTCACAATTCCAATCTTCATCCGCGTCTTCTTCGTCGGCAGCCGTTTCCGCCCAGGCCCGTGGAACCTCGGACGCTTCTCGATCCCCACGGGCACCGTCGCCTCCGCGTTCGTCATCCTGATGGTGCCTGTTCTATGCTTCCCCAGCGTTACAGGCGCAGATCTAACAGTGGATGTGATGAACTGGACAGTCGTCGTGTACGGAGTGCCCATGTTGCTGGTGTGTATATGGTGGGTTGTGTCGGCGCGGAGGTGGTTCAAGGGGCCGAAGGTCAACGTGGCACACATGATGCACGGCGAGGAGCAGGAGATTCTCGAAGGTCAGAACGTGCGGCGGTCGATTACTTCCGAGTCGGGCAGCGGGATGCCGGAGAAGCTGCAAAAGGTAGCGTCTCCTCCATCACGACACGGGGAATAATTGAAATTCGAATTGGGTAGATAGTAGCTGCGAACGAACAAGTTTCTTGCAAAGACCTTCAGTCGGCGAGATTTGACCGGAAAAAGTGGACCTCTCTCGGCCGGCAGGGAAGAGGGGCCACTACCGAGCTTTCACTATGGACCCAACGACGCGACGATTGATGGATACAGCATTTGTAGTGACGAGATTGTTTTCATCTTGGTATATATACTAGCTAAAGTCTCATTCACTTATCGATCACATCTCTTCCCAGCTTTAAGTTGGATATCTTCGATAGTATAGTGGTCAGTATTTCTGCTTGTCATCTTCAAGACAGCTCGCAGGAGGCCGGGGTTCGATTCCCCGTCGGAGAGATACGATTTTTTTGCATTTGTCGATTACACGGAACACAACACTTTCGTCTTTTGCGCGCGCACTAGTCATCTAAACAGAAATAAGTTGCACAAAGCTATTGTGCGTCTCGTAATGAATGGGTCGAGCCCAGGAAACGTGAGGTTGAGCGACATTTTTTCCCTTCCTTAGAGCAGAGCAGAGCAGACACCTCATAGACCAACGCTGGAAAACCCAAGCACCGAGCAAAACAACACTCATTCCCAGCGTCCAAATACAGCAAGCACCGCATACACACAGTACTGCCAGTAGATCATCCATCTCCTGACACGAACCACAGATGCCAGCTGGCAGAGAAGGAGTCCAAGCATGACCAACTGCCCAGTCCTGGCTGCACCACCCCTTTCACTCCAACCGCCCAACCGCCCAAAAGCCGAAAGTCGCGGAACAAGGAAGGAGCCATCCGCAAGCAGGATCTCGAGCAACTCGCCCCTTTTGTAGTGGTGGAATTTGACTCGTATCTAGTGTTTTCTGCCGTGATCTCTGTCCTGGTGGAGGTCAGGTGGATTGAGGCGTGGGAGAGGTATAGTAAGCACCTCTCTCTCTCTCTCTCTCGATCGAGATCGAGATCGTGGGTTGAGTTGTGTTCTGCATTTTAAATGTTCGGCGACGTTCAAGCCGAAGAACCGTGACCGTGACGTTAGATTACATGCTCGCTCGCCGAATACATGTCCAGTGTGTTTCGCGAAGGCGAAGGCGGGGGCGAAGGCGAGCGAGCGGATGGCCAACATCAAGATCTTTCTTGCGCGCTAATCAGGTCGACCACCTCAACCCCCACGTCTTGTTGCTGCAGGTGCAAGATGAGAAGAGATGGAATGTCCAACGAACCGTTTCTTAGGTATTGCTAGCTTGTCTACGAAGAAGAAACGCCATCGCTATGCGTGTTGCTCTTTTGACTGCTTCGATGCTGTTACATGCCACATCGGCAGTGTTCAATTCAACATTCACCACACCCGTGATTGGTTTACGCAGCGCTCAGATCCAACCCAGCCTTCTCCAACCCATCCCTGAAGGCGTCTTTGACATCCGTGCTCTCTCCCGCCGTCTTCATCTGCTGCAACAACATGGCCTCGACAGCATTGATGCCCGCCTCCTCGGCCTTGCTGATGGCGGGCGTTGCAGTCCCGGTATCGGTGCCCTTTTTCTTCGCCTTGTTGGTCCCCGCGTCGTCCTGCTCCTCGCCCTGCACCATCTTGTCCAACTCGAGTTTGCTGACGCCCAGGGCGTAGATCTGCTCTTCGACCGTGTCTTTCGTGACCAGCCGGACAACCTCGACCTCGCGCGTCTGACCGACGCGATGCGCGCGGTTCTCGGCCTGGATGTCGTCTTGTGGGTTGAAGCTGCTGTCGAAGATGACGACCTTGTTGGCGCACGCGAGGTTGATGCCCGCGCCGCCGGATTTGGTAGACAGCATGAACACGGGGATGCTTGTGTCCGAGTGGAAAACATCCATCAGCCCCTGGCGTTCGGCAATCGGGGTCGAGCCGTCCATGCGCATGAATGGGATATCGTGGTCGTCGAACACCCATCCCAGGATATCCATGACGCTCGTGAATTGTGAGAATACTAGCGCCCGGTCGCCGTTCGCTTTGTACTTCTTCAGCAGCTCAAGCAGGACCTGGACCTTACCGCTGTCCATCCACTCGCGGCCTTTCAGCTCAAACTTCTTCAGCGCAGAGGGGTATTTGAGAGCCAGGTGATGGCATTGGTAGTCCTGGTAAAGTTGCAGCTCCTCGAAGATGATCTCTGGGTTGGACTCCGCAAACGTGTCTTCGCGTAAGCATGCCTTGGACATCTTGCGAATCTTGTCGTCGGTATACCGGTGGCGGAAGAGGAGCGGGTGGATGGCTGCTTGTCGCAGCTTCATCATGACGTTTGCATGGTCTTTGACGGGGAGACCAGCGGCGCGGTCAAGGAGGATCTTGCGCTGTTTCTGCAGCTGCTCGTTGTAGAGCGTCTTTTGCGTATCCGTAAGGTCGCAGTATTCGACACGGCAAGTCTTCTTGGGAAGATGCTTCAGCACCTGAGCCTTCTTGCGGCGCAGTATGAAGGGCGTTAGCATAGTTCGTGCGCGCTGGACACGCTGTGCCGAAAGCAGGGTGCTGTGAGAATCGCTCTCAGTGACCTTGGCCTTGTGCTTGAACAGGATCTGCAGCATCTCCTGCACACTGTCGTCCTGCTTGTCATAGAAGACGTCTGGCATCAGGAATCCCAGAATGGACATCAACTCCTGCAGACTGTTCTGCAGCGGCGTGCCTGTTAGCAGAATCCTGCACTTCGGCGTTATCCTCATCAGGCTCTTATAGCGCGCAGTGTTCGCGTTCTTCAAAACGTGACCCTCGTCGAAGATGCATATTTGTGGTTTGCACTTGCGCAAGAAAACATTATCTTCTTTCCGGTAGGCCAGGTCGTAGGTGGTGATGATGACGTCGCAATTCCCAGTCTCGATATTGTCCCGAATTGTGTCCTGAGACTCGAACCGCTCAGCTTGAGAGCCGTAGTACGGAGTGAAGTTGATTTTGCTCGAGAAGCGCTCGAACTCACGACACCAATTCTCCAACGTCGATCCGGGCACGATGATGAGCGTTGGCCGCCCCTCCCCTTGCTCTTTAAGGTGCGACAAGAATGCGATGACCTGACAGGTCTTGCCCAGACCCATGTCGTCAGCTAATATGCCCGAGATGCCGTTCTGCCACAGCAGGTTCAGCCAGTTCAGGCCGACGACCTGATAGTCCTTCAACTCTATGTCGTTGTTCATGATAGCCGGCTGCTTCAGAAGCTTCATCTTGCTGCTGGTCTTACGAAGATCGCTGCTCTCGGTGTCGCTGCCATGACCGCTCTTTGGCGTGTAGTATCCCGAATCGCGGGTTGAACTGGTGTCACTACTGTCATCCAGAGTGACTGCATCCACCTCGCCATCTGTCGACGCGCCGAAGATGTTGATGCCCCAGCGAGCCATGCCGGCCACCATTGGCTTTCCAAGGCCCTCGCACTGTTTCACAACCGAGTCAATAGTCGAGTACGCATCCCACATGTCTTCAGCGGACTCGACAAGTCGGGCTCCGAATGTGATCCTCGGTTTTCTTGCCTTTTTCTTACCCTTCTCCTGCTCTTGCGCCGCTTTCGCATCCACGTGAATGTTGCGGATTGCATCAAGCGACTTGAAAGGCCGCTCTTCCAGCAGCTTGCTGATGTCCTCCTCTTTGTGACCGGACAGATCGACCATTGCTTCGACAGAACAAGTGTTGAAGAAGTCGACCAGACTCGATTCACTGAACTTGTGCTCCTTGTCGGGGTTAGCTCCAGCATCCGAGTCGTTATCTGAGATAGCGATGATCCCTTCGTCTTCGTCATCAGACACCACCACAGGCGCTGTCGTTTGCAGCCTCACACCCTTTTTCTGCGGTCGAGGCGGCGTCATAGCATCTTCGTCGCTTTCAGGATCAGGCTTGCGCCTCCCACGTATGAGCCTCCGCTTCTTGGGCTGTTCAGCGTCTGTCGTCGCTGGGCTCGCAGTTGCACTCGGTGTGCTGTAAGACGGTGCCTGCTTCGAGTACTTGTCCATGAGCGACTTGACAGGAGCTTTCAGCCCACGCTGTGCAGTCTTCTTCGGCTCCGCGATGCTCGTGCTGCGCTGGGCGACCCCAATCTGCGGCGACTTGAGCAGCTCATCGTCCGAGTCCTGGTCAGCGAGAAAAGCAGAAGCATCCTCGAAGTTGCCCTTCTTGACGACAATGGCCTTGTACAGCACGCTTATGGGCTTGTTGGAGAAGACGACCTGGAGCCGCTGTGTCTTCCTTCTCAGGTCAAAATCAGGAATGTCTTTCAATTGCAGATCATCATCGCCAGTCAGATCCACATCCACAGGCACAGCACGGCTCGGCCCACCCTGTCGAGGCATAGGCTTCGCTTTCTTAGGTGGTGGACTTTGGCTCTGCGTGACTTCATCGACACCGCGCTTTCGTGACGCCTGCTGGACGACTTTGTACGCATAGCCCGAAAGGTCCCAGCTCGGTTTCGGCGGTGTCTCGTCAACCTTGGACGCGTGACTGCCCATCTCCACCTTGCTGAGCGGGATGTTCGATCTGAACGACGACTCGTCCTCGTCGGGGTCGCGCTCGACAGGCGCATCGTCTGAAGTCAGGTCGAACACGGGCTTGCGAACGGCTTGCGGAGGAAAGAAGGCAGTGCCGGGTGGAGCCATTCGATTGAAGCCGTATGGACCCTGTTTCTGTGTTTGCGTCTGCGTCTGCGTCTGCATCTGCGACTGCGACTGCGACTGTGCGGCGGGCGAGGAGAAGCGTTCTAAACCAGGTGACGAGCGTGGAACTTGCAGTTGCGGCGAAATTCCGAGTTCGATTGGCAGCGTGCGGTTCGCTTTGGGTGTGAGCAGTTGCATGGGCTGGGTGACATCAGACGTAAAGTATGGCGAGCGGGCAGGCACAGGCTGTGTAGGCTGCGTGACGTAGGTGCCCTGCTTGTCTGGACTGCTCGAGCGCGTTCGATGCGCGGCGGGCGGAGGGGAGGAAGACATTATAGGGTCGTCCGGGTACATGCTGGGTGAGAGTCGAAGGGAGGTAGCGTTGAGGTTGTGGGAGAGTTCGCCGCAGCGATCGACAGGCGCGCTGGAATTAGCAACCAAAGTCACCAAGAGGAGAGGTGCGGTGAAAACAAAGCGCCCAACGTGCTAGCCATGCAGCTTGTGAAAGGAGTCAGCCACAAGGCGTGAAAGAAACACGGCACGAGGCAGGCACCAAAACGTTGGTTTCGTTGTTGAACCCCAGACGCGCTTTTCGACGGGGGGCGCGTTAAGTGCTGGTCAGTGCACGCCCATTACGTTGATGGCTCCAGAGCGCTCAAGGCCTCCACGTGAAGTCCAACACCCCAAACCCATACATCACACACACACAAAATGACGACGCGAAGAATCGTAAACGACGAGAAGACGAGCCTGGACTACGATGGCAAGGGCGCACCGGGGCCGTCCAACACCTCGCCTGCCGTCCCTACGTGAGTGCCTTCTTTTCAATTTCAGTCTGATGGCTTTATCACAGCGCACGTGTATTCGCAGGAACAAAATCCATGGTACTATACCGCAACACTGCTCTAACGCCCCCCCAGCTCTGTAATCTTCAAACTCATGTCCTTTACATTCGCCATGATCACATTACCCATCGGCACCTACTTCTTCACAAACGCCTACGTCTTCAAGGGTATGTTGAGCCAAGCCGTGAGGGGAAGAACAGCTTCACCACGGTGTAAAACTAAAAACAGCTACAGGCAACGCAACGTACGCGGGAGGTCTCGCAGCACTGATGGCCAACGTGGTGCTGATCGGGTACGTGGTCATGGCCTTTATGGACGACCAAGCGGAGCAAGTGGAAGAAGCCGAGAAGGCGAAGAAGACGTCGTAGTGCACTGATTGGCAGGCGGGTGTAAGGAGTGTGCGGAGAGAAAACAGCTCAAGTAGGGGGGAAGGCCTGGACACGAACAGCCAGAGGGTGAATATCGTGACGAGAGAATTGGTTCCGGCCAAGAACAACATGCTGTATTACCAATTACTATATAGCTGTTGTATGTGTTAAAGCAAGTACAACACGCTGCATAGCTTATTTGGCTATTCCTACATAGCTGTTAGACATGTCAAAGCAAGAACACGCTGTATTATAAGTTACTATATAGCTGTTGCACATGTCAAAGCAAGAACACGCTGTATTATAAGTTATTATATAGCTGTTATACATGTCAAAGCAAGAACACGCTGTATTATAAGTTACTGCATAGCTTTTAGACATCAAAAGCAAGAACCACACGCTACATTATAAATTACTGCATAGCTGTTGGAGACATCAAAAGCAAGAGTGACAACGCTGCATTACCCATCCTACATAGCGGTTGCACATGTCCAAATGCAAGAATATCGTGTAGCCTGCGCGGACGCCTAAGGAGTGACTGGTTTCCTCCTCCCCCATTCCTATTCTTGATCCCATCATCCCATGGCATCGCATGTATGCGCCTGAAACTCCATCATGTACCCCTGTACCCAATACTGCGATCGTGGCTAAGAATGCTTTTGGCTCCTAGCTGCGAGGTGGGTTGGGAGGTGCTTCCTCCCCAAATGCAAGGAAGGATGTGGTATATGGACATGGGAACTCGTCCACCACATACTCGCTCACGTCGTCTTTCCTCCACCAACTCCCTTGTGTCGTCTTCTCTGCCAACTCCCTTGTGTCGTCTTCTCTGCCAACTCCCTTGTGTCGTCTTCTCCGCCAACTCCCTTGTGTCGTCTTCCCTCCACCAACTCCCTTGTGTCGTCTTCCCTCCACCAACTCACTGCGGGTCATGCGGAATCTAGTTCTTGCTGAAGCGCCTCTTGAACCAACTCTTCCTCTTGTCCTCGCCCCCTGTGCTCTCCTTTCGCAGAACGCTCGGTCGGGCCGCCGGCTCCGCACCGCGCTCTCCACCGCCAAGTTGAATCGGCAGTCTGGGCGGCAGCGTCTTTGCTGCATGTGGAGGCGGTGGCGGGGCGCCGCCAAGCTGTTGTGGAGGTTGGGTTGGGAAATAGCCTCCTCCCTGCTGCGGTCCGTATTCCTCCCTGATGGGGCCAGTGTAGCCATTCGCGCGATACTGCTCGCCCATGTCGCCCTGGGGCGGACGTACAGGCAGGGAGCGCTCGATGGACGAGTTCTCGCTGCTGGGATCGGTACCGTAGGCGGCGTCGCTGTGGCTGCCGTTGGAGCCGTTGGTGTGCACCGTGTCGCGGCTCTGCTGGTAGCCGTTCGGCGGCGTCTGGTTGTATACGTTCTGTCCGTTGCTCATGCGGCCGCCCTGGCTTCCCCACCCAGGGTCGGACTGCATGCGGGTCCCGTAGCGGACGCGTGGGGGGCCGCCGACGGGACCGCCCTGGCCGTAGCCGTTGTCGTACGAGTCGCGGGGAGGGCGGACGTACTGCTGGGTGGCGTGGTAGCTGTTGGAGGAGTTGCGGTGGACGTCTGGACCACCGCCGTAGTACGAGGATCTGCGAGAGGCGCCGCCGTAGTTGGACATGACGTCGGTCTGGTCGGAGCGCATCTGCGAGGCGCGGCGGCGGTACTCGCCATCGATGGCGGCTTCGAAGGAGCGGATGGTGTCGAGCGGGCGCTCCCAACGAGAGCGTGTGGGGTTGGAGAGGTCCGGCTCGGCTGGCGCTGGTTGTCAGACGTGTTGTTTGTTGTTTGTTATTTGTGGAGGGTGGTGTGCACAGGGAGGGAGTGCGGGACTCACCAATCAGGTTGCCGTCGGCATCGCTGTGCTGGAAAGAACGAAGGGACTGCAGCGTGGGCTTCTCGAGCGCGGCGGCCACTGGCCATTGTCAGTGCATGTTTACGTTTACGTTTGCGTGGTCGGGCCATATCTCAAGACGTACTGGGCTGGGCCTCGTTCATGGCGGCGTTGGGGTTCGCCTTTGTGCTGGGGTCGTAGTGGGTCTTGCGGCGTTCGCTGTCGCTCTCCTTGCGCGCGTGCTTGCTCTTGGGGCTGGCGTTTGCGTTGGGCGAGTCTCCAGAGCCGTGGCTGCGAAAACTAAAGGCGCCCGTGTTTGCGCGCGCACGCCCTTGCTCGGGCCTGGCCTGCTGTGAATCCATCGTGGCCGACATGTCCCCGTTTTTCGTGGGCCAGCTGCGGCTGCAATGGCTGGCGGGCGGGTAGAGCGGAGCCCAGCTGCGGCCGTCTGCGATCGGGTGGAGCGCGGCGTGGTGTTGGGGTGGTGTTGGGGTGCGGCGTGGGCTGTGCGTGGGCTGTGCGTGGGCTGTGCGTGGGGATCCGCTGAAATCACAGGCGATGATGGAGCGAGTGAGTGGAGCGACGGCTGAGTTTCGCGCGCAGAGACAGGACGATGGCGATGGCGATAGCGATGGCGATGGCGATGGCGATGGCGATGGCGATGGCGATGGCGATGGCGATGGCGATGGCGATGGCGATGGCGATGGCGATGGCGATGCAAGTGGGAGCGAGTGCAGCGAACAGAGACCAGTGGACAGCGGGCGGATGAGCAGCGGCGGCGGTATATTATCAACTACGCCAGAGGCCGCGCAATGGTGAATGTTGAACCCGGCTGGACTGCGTAATGGAGCGGTGCGACGGAATGGTGGAGCGCCCGGAGCCAATGGGCGGCTGGAGGATCGCCCGCAGGCTTCTGAAACGCCGCGTGCGCCGGGTGCGAGACACTGCCTCACACGTCAGCGAGCTGTGATTGTCTCGAGCCTCAAGCAGCGCAAAGCAACGTCGAGGCCTGGCAGTGACGACTTCTGATTTCCTTTGCATCGATGTTGCCTTGTCGAGCATCCACCGTTGTTGTGCGATGTGTGGTGCGTGGTGCACGCAAACATGGCTCCATTCCTTGCCACCCTCCGCTTCAACGGCTGGCGCATCCGCTTGCATCCTAACAAAAAATAAATAAAGGTGGCCGTGCCCAGCCACAATGCACTTTCATTGTCGACGGACCAGCCCCATGGCAACCAGCCAGACTTTCTATGCCAGCCAAGTGACTCTACAGTATGCCAGCCAAGTGACAGTCAATGCACCTGCCGTGTATTGTATATTGTGTATTGTGTATTGTGTGTTGTATATCGTGTATTGTGTGTTGTGTATTATGTATTGTGTTTTATGTATTGTGGATTCCGAACATTGCCAACGAACAACCTCTCACGACAGCACGCTGCAACACCACGCAGCTGCCAGCCCAGCCGTGAACCCCCCACCCCCACCTCTCCAATCGTGCATCCCCACACCTCCCCTCCCGTGCCCTTTACTCTCCAACAAAGCAGCGAAGAAATGCCACAGCCACCAGCCCCAACAGATAAACAAAAGACAAAAGACAAAGATACGACATGACACGACATGACGTGACGTGACGTGACGTGACGTGACGTGACGACCTGCTGCACCCCATGTCTGAACAGCGCACGGCATGCCCACCCCTCGAAGAGAGCGTCGACGCGTTCGTTACCCACTCACTCACCCACCCACTCACTTACTCACTCACTCACTCACTCACTCACCCACTCCCTCCCTCACTCACTCACTCACCCACTCACTCACTCCCTCACTCCCTCACCCACTCAGCTTCAGAATTATGGGGACAATCCGCCTACAATCTACCTACAGGCTGCAGGCAGGCAGGCATTCTATGTAAAGATAGCACTCCCCTACCTGTGCTGTGCATGCTTATCGTGACATGTTATCCGGATCCCTGCTTTTTTTTTTTTTTTTGTCCGGCTGATAACCGCTGCATGCAGTGGAGTAATTAGATGCAGTAGGTAGGCTGCTAGATGGCGACTTTCACCCTGTTCGGCGTGTACAGATACGGTGTGGTGTGTGCGCGTGAGTGCAAGGCAAGGCAAGGCAGGAGGGCAAGGCAAGGCAAGAGGGCAAGCAAGGCATGTGGGTCGTTTAGACTACCTACCTACTCTAGCACGAAGACGATGCCATCGTAGGTGATATCTTCACGCATTTCAGTTCCGAGTTCACGATTCCCATTCCAACCTCGTGTGGCTCATGCACACTCCATCATCTAAGAGTGGGTAGGCATGGCCACCTCCGCCTTGGTCGCAATCGCGTCGTCGCTGCTCCAGAAGCTCGTCACCGTCTTGACCTGCGTGTAGAACTGCAGTCCGGGCTTGCCGTAGAATGTGTTGGCACCACCGCCGGCGATCGACTTCTTGTTGCCTGTGAAGGAGAACATGGGCAGCTGCGCGCGGTTAGCCACCATACACGTATGCTATCAGACCGCCTCGCTCCACTTACTGCTACGGGGATGGGCACGTTGAGACCAACCTGGCCCGCCTCGATCTCGCGCTGGAACCGTGCAGCTGTCGCGCCAGAACGTGTGAAGATGGCCGCGCCGTTGCCGTACTCGTTTGCGTTGATCGTCTCAATCGCCTCGTCAATCGTCTCGGCCTCCATGCAGAGGAGCACCGGTCCAAAGATCTCCTCCTTGTAGCACTTCATGTGCGGCTTGACGTTGGTAATCACCGTAGGACCGACCCAGTTGCCGTTGGGGTACTTGCCCGACGACGGCTTCTGGCCGCGGCCGTCGAGCACGATCGTGGCACCCTCCTCCTCGGCGCTGGCAATCAGCTCTTCGATCCGCTTCTTCGACTCGGGCGTCACCACGGGGCCAACGTCCGTGTCCTTTTCGAACCCACCATCTAGCTTGAGGGCCTTTGCGCGCTCGGCAATCTCCGAAACCCACGTCTTGGTCTCGCCAACCAGGACAATGGTGCTGAGAGCCATGCATCGCTGGCCCGCAGCGCCAAACGCAGCGCCAGAGATGGCATTGAGCGCGTGGTTCTTGTTGCAGTCGGGGAGGACAGCAGCGTGGTTCTTGGCGCCCAGGTTGGCCTGGACACGCTTCCCGTTGGCAGAACCGCGCGAGAAGATGTACTCTCCGGCCTTGTTGGAGCCGACGAAGCTGATGGCCTTGATGCGCGGCTCATCGATGATGAAGTCCACCGTCCTAACCGAGCCGTGGATGATGTTGATGACGCCGGCAGGGAAGCCAGCCTGCTCGGCCAGCTCTGCGAGAATCATGCACGCACCGGGATCGCGCTCAGAGGGCTTGATGATAACCGTGTTACCCGTGACGGCGGCGATCGGGATAGTCCAGAGGGGAATCATGGCGGGGAAGTCTGGTCGGCGAGTTAGCCTAGGCGGCTGTCGAGCTCAGTAGACACTTACTCGAGGGGCAGATGGCAGCCACGATACCCAATGGCTCCCTGTAGCTGCGAGTCTCCATGTCCTTTGCAACCTCGAGCAGATCGCCGGTCATTTGGGTCGTGATGCCGCAGGCAGTCTCGACGACCTGCAGGCCACGGAGCACATCACCCTTCGCATCAGCAAGCGTCTTGCCCTGCTCGAGTGTGATGCTGGCAGCCAGTCTGTCCCAGTTCTGACGGATGAGGTTGGCGTACTTGAACATGATCTGCTGCCTGTGCAGCAAGCTGGTCGCCCTCCAGGCCGGGAACGCCTTCTCGGCGCTGTCGACAGCGGCCGTGAGCTCCTCATCGGTGCTCTGAGGCACCCTTGTCACCAGGTTGTTGCTGGCCGGGTCGTGCAGGTCGATCCATTGGGTTGCTTTCGAAGCCACAAACTTGTTCTCGATGAAGTTGGGTGTGTCCTCGGGCGACTGGATCTGCTCGTGGGTCACTGGGTAGCCTTGTGCTGCTGCAACGCCCACGGGCTTCAGGTGCTGCGCTGTGGCGTGTAACCGCCTGGCAGCGACCTGGTTGTGCTTCGCTGGCGACGACATTCTCGAACACAGAGGGGCTGCGCGGTGGAGGGAGGAGCGAGCGGTCAGCGCCGGTATGCGTGCGATAGCTCGACGGGATGCCATGTTTCCGCTAAATCGACAGCAAGGGGGAAGTGGAAGAGCGCAGCTTCACCGCCAGAAAAGGGCCCGGCTACTTGTAGGAAGTTCGGAGTAGAACAAGTGACCACGAAAGCCATAGGCTGTTCGCGGCTTGGAAGCGAACCACACTCCGGCTTACCCTCCCTATACCGACGGGTTGGTGTGGACCGCTCCCCGCTTCCGAGGTTCAATGAGAGCTCTCTCCCGCAACCTTGCTTCGGCGGCCGGCGATAAGCTCGCTAGCTACACGCTTTAGACGCCATACTCCATTAGGGGAGCCCATTCCGAACACGAAGCTTGCTGGTTTCCCTGCGGCAAATATATATGAACACACGAAGAACACTTGAGAACTCACAAAGAACACTGAACTCACAAAGAACACTGAACTCACAAAGAACACTAAACTTACAAAGAACACTAAACTTACAAAGAACACTAAACTTACTAAGAACACTGAACTCACAAAGAACACTAAACTTACAAAAACACTGAAGAACTCGTGAAAAACACTCAAGAACACTTAAGAACACTCAAGAACACGTGTAGAAGGCAATGGCAAACAGTCCATGCAGACATCATGGTGTTTCGAAGCTGATTCATCATCTTCTTCGCAAGACAGCGGCTATCATACACTACGACTTTTCATCCGAACGATATAAACTTTGCCGAATCAAACACAACCGCTATTGAGATATCAACTGCCTCCTAGACACTCGAGTCTGGGGCTAAACGCTGCAAATCAAAATCTTCTCTACTTCCTCATGCCGCCTGCCGACAGCTGCAACTCGCCGACTCCATCTACTGGTTAGATGAGCGTGTCTGGCGCTTGTTGATCTCAGCCTGTACCTTCTCCGAGCCAGTCGCAACGGCCTCGGCAGCCTTGTCCTTGGCATCAACGGCAGTCTTCTTAGCCTTGTCGGCCTGAGCCTTGAGCTGCTCCTTGGAGGGAGCGGCACTGGAGCCAGCGAAGAGGGAGACGAGGAGAACAAGGAAAGTAACGGCAAGAGCAGCGAAACCACCGGCAACCTCAGGGACAAACTTGACAGCCTCAATGGGGTCACGCTTGGCGATCTCGAAGAAGAGGTTCAGCTTCTCCTTGATGTACAGGGCTGGGTCGTCCTTGAAGACAAGGTCAGAGGGCGACTTGGGCGACTCCTTGGGCTTAGGGGCGGTCGCCTCCTCCTCAGCCTTCTCGGCGGCGACCTTGGGGACAAATGTCTCCTCCTCGAGCTTCTTGGCATCCTCGATCGAGTGACCAATGTAGATGTTGTCAAAGAGAATGTCGTTCTGCATGGACCAGAGCTCAATACCAACAGCGCCGATGGGCTCGAAATTGGCAGGGGTCTTGTCCTCGTAGTAGTTGGGGTTGGCGATCTTGCGGGGAGCCCAGACGCCCTTGTAGAGCGGGTTGTCGATGAAAGGAGCGGTCCACTTGCCCTTGTAGGCGGGGTTCTTGATCATCGGGGCCTCCCACTTGCCGCAGCCAGAGATCTCGTCACACTTGGGGTTGGGGACGGTAGGGGCGACCCAGTCACCATCCTCCTCATCATCCCAGTCCTCAGGCTTCTGGGCCTCAGGGTCGGGGATGGTGGTGGGCTCATCCTCGAGCCAGTCCTCGGGCTTCTCGGCTGTCTCGTCGACAATCTCAAAGGGCGCGTCCTCGTCCCAGTCCTCGGGCTTGGTGGCCTTGGGGTCAGCGATGCGGGCCTCGTCGACCCAGTCCTCGGGCTTCTTGTCCTCGGCGTCGTCGATCTCGGCCTCGGGGTTGAC
The DNA here is from genome assembly GCF_004011695.2 of Ascochyta rabiei. Classification (NCBI taxonomy): domain Eukaryota; kingdom Fungi; phylum Ascomycota; class Dothideomycetes; order Pleosporales; family Didymellaceae; genus Ascochyta; species Ascochyta rabiei. The sequence continues at coordinate 1,016,432 of NC_082407.1, forward strand.
CGCGGGGGTGAAGTCCTCGAGGAGAGTGCCGTTGCGGGTGGACTCGCCATCGATCTTGATCTCGAAGCTCTGGTCGGGCTTGACGATCAGAGTGTAGAGGGTGGAGGTCTTGACGATGCGGGCCATCGGGGGGTTCTTGAGGTGCTTCTCCTCATACTCGCCGGTCTTGGGGTTCTTGTGCTTGAAGATGAAGTGGACCTTTGCGGTGGTTAGCTTGGGAAGGAGGGGCTGAAGGGGAGCGTCGTACCTTGTTGGTAGCACCGCACTTGTCGGGACCGAACATGATCACGTAGGGGGAGGCGTTGGAGAACTCGTCAGCGTGGAGAGCTGCGTTGTCCTGGAGGAGCTTCAGGTAAGCACCACCGCACTCGAGGCCGTCTGCAGGCGTGTTAGTAAACCAACGACGCGAAACCCGTGACTTGCAACTTACTCTGAAGCTTGACTTCGTACTGAACAACAAGCGTGTTGTCCTTGTTGTCGACAGCCTTGGGGAACTTGGCCGAGATGGCGTGGTGGGCAGCCTTGTCCTTGACGACGAGACCCTTGTCGCCCTCAACGCCCTTCAGGACGGTGGGCTCCTCGACAGACCAGGTGCCGACGTACGCCCACTCCTCGTCTTCGGCCTTGACGTCCTTCTTTGCGTGCGAGGGCTTCCATCGGCTCTCCCAGTCGTCTGTGAACTGCTCCAGGAAAGGGGCCTTGAGCGCGGTGGGCTGTCACGGCAGTCAGCATGCAACGACTACCAGACATGCGGCGAACCGCATGAGCCACGTACAGTGAAGGTCGGCTTCGCAACCGATGTAGACGACGACGACGAGTCGGCGGCGGGCTCTTCGGCGCGCACGACGGCGGCGGCGAGCGCAGCGGTAGCTCCAATTGAGAAACGCATGGTGATTGCCTGCTGTCGGGGAAGGGCAGAGGTCTTAGGTGGAGAGTTTGGAGGTAGGTTGGGTAGGGGAAGAGGCGCAAGCTGGGGCGCGACGATTGATAAATAGTCGCGGGAGGGAGCTGCGAACGTGAACGTGAACGTGTCAACTTTGATATGGGGCCCTCGCCTCTCATTGGCTGCTACCCCTGTCCTCCAGCTTCGCGGACACTTCGAGAAGAGCGAACACTTGGCCTCTCACTCTCACGATTGTTTCGGGTGGATGAAGCGCGGGATTATGCGTTGATGGCTTCACTATGCGTTGATGGCTTCACCCAGTGTTTCCAGAGCTCCGCCCCTTCTTCCACACGGCGTTGCACCCGCTCTGGTCGCAGCCTCCTTGCAGCCTGCCCCCGCCCCACCACGCGCTCCTTGGCGCTAGTGTTCGCTAGGCTGACGGCTCGCCTTTGTCCACCCAGTACAACAGTGCAACAAGACAAGTAACAACACTTTTCTGGATGCGAGACAGCGCCAGTCCACGCCCACACACCACCTCGTTCCACGTCGTTCCACGTCGTTCCGAGGTCGTGCTCGGCACACGTTCGTAACGACCAACATCTCACGTGACACGGCGCGCTTGTGGAACTCTCCGCATCTCCACAACGGCGGAGCTGGGGTAATCTTGTGCATGGTGTGATGTGCCGTGGCCGCGTCGAGCCACACGCCGATGCACTCCGCACAAGGCGGTGGTCAGCTGCCGTCCCATTGACCAGACTGTCGCAGGGCAAACCTAAGCGGGGGAGCAAGACCGCCAAAACACCGCCCCGTTGCAAGCTCCCATCAGCGCGACGCTCCAAGTAACATGCAAGAACCGAGTTGGTCTGTTGAAGCACCTCGACGAAGTCACCTCGAGGAAGTCACTGGCTGAGCAGGGAGCATTTCAAGGCTGCGAGCGTGGTGCCGTGAGGGCCTTGTCGGCCTTGTCCACACTCACATTACTTTCGATTCTCCAAGCCGTCGAGAGCGTCCATTGCTCTGATACACTCTTCAACCAGCACGTGTTTGTAACGCATGTATTATCAGGCGGGCTACGGACCATGCACGTCCATAGTCGCCGCCAATGCAGTGATGCCAGTTCTACAAATCAAGACACCGTCATAGCCAGCCCCAAGCCTCTCATCCAGACTATATATGCGAGTACCCGTACAAGAAAGCCCAGCCATGATCATGGTACAGTGAAGAAATCCAGTAACGCCGGTCGCTAGTGATGACGTCCCCGTCCCCATCCGGCCTTTCCTAGTTTTTCCATCCCACATTCCAAATTACATGCGCAATGTCCCTGGCCGTATTCACAGTGTCCACAACGCTGCCTAATATGCCCCCGCGCTGGGGCTCATCGTCGCTGTCTTCAAAGGGGGCAATCATGCCTGATGCTGTCCTTCGTAGGCCTCCGGATTCCGAGGGGACCTCGAGGTGCTTGTTTCGTGGAGAGAAGGAACCCGAGGCCGTGGGAGTCGCCGGTCGCTGGTCTCCAAAAGCGCCTGAAGGGTTGAAGTAGTCTTCTTCCTCGTCGTCATCTTCAGGCAAGAGGAAGTTGGAAGATGGGTGCGAAGGTCTCAGGGTTTCTTGAGAGGGCGAGGGCGACAGTCTGCTTGACCGCCAAAAGCCCAACGAGTGTGACGGCTGCTGCTCGGTCACGTCCGGCGAGTCCGTCCTGTACTTTAGTGTTGTGGACGGCAGCTTCTCGATTGTCTTGTTGCCAGGCTTCTTGATGCTGCTGCTGTTGCCGCTGCTGATGCTGGTCTTTGAGGTGGTCCTCGACAACGGTCGCTTCTTGTTCTTGCGTGAACGCTTCATCATGACCACGCCCTCGTCTGAAGAGGAATCCTCGTCGTTCTGCGACGCCCAGGGATTGTGGTTGAAGTCGTCTTCATCATCGTCTCCGTCCTTTGTTTCTATTGCGATGCACTGCTCGACTTTATCATCGAACCGAATGTGCTTCTTCTCGCCCTCGAGTGGGGAGTGCAGGCCGGATGTCGATCTCGAGGTGAAGTAATCTGTCGGCTCTCTACTTGTCGTTCTCGACATCAACGACGACGCTGTAGGGAGGTCGGAGGTTTTCCTTCCAATGATGGGTCGAGGCTTGCGGCGCTCCAATGTCACGGTCGGTGTTCGCTGTGCTTGCGCCATCTCTGCAGCCTCTGCCACCAACGAGGAAGAGGACAGCGACTTCTGCAGCATCGCCTCGGACATGCTGCGCTTCTTCAGAATGGGCTTCTTCACGCAGCCGAGGAAAGAGCCGCTCTTGGACAGTCGGCTGGCGGGCTCCGAGTTCTGCTGCGAGGCAAACCTGTTGCAGGCAGGCTGCATGGGCCCGTAGAGCCAGGTGACATCTACATCTTTGAGCCTGCGTTGGTCGTTAGCCTTGAATCACGATGCGAAGCTTGGAAAGCGGTGCACGGATGGGGATGATCGACGCTAAAGACAGGGGTGGCGATCAGAAAGCTTGGAACTCACCAATTGAGTGTTTCGGGCGACACGGTCTTTAGCTTGAACTGGGACTTGGCCCACGTTCGCCACGAGGCATTTTCGAGCCTGGAGCGCTCTCCGTAGACGCTCCGGTGTTCGACAATGTGGCGCCACGAGGACCAGATGTCCTCTTCCCTCCACTCGTACGAAAGGTAGTCGACGTGATGCGAAGGCTCCTTTCGCACCGCCGAATCGTCCTCGGAGACGGGCACTGGGTCAGGCGTCGTCAGAGGCGTGTCGGTGTACAGCGTGCTCTCTGGGGTGGGGTGCGGGTCGAAAGGCGGCAGTTGCTCGCCGACGATTTTGACGCTAGGAGAGTTTGCGTGGTCCCAAGCGTCTGTGGTTTTGATGTATCCGCTTGGGTTCCTGCCGTAGTCGGGAAATGTAAGGCCGTCGTCTTCGCTGCTCGACTCGTCCAGTCTGGTGTCGAGTGACAGGCTGCTGGAGGAGGCCGAATGCAGCGACGAGGCGCGGGACGACTCGGACGGTTCGGGGTGGGCGCGCAGATCGTTGAGCGAGAAGTGGTTCCTTCGTGGCGACGCCAGGGCGCTGTACAGGTTCGAGGACGAGACGGTGCGCGCCATGGGGGGGCCGCCAAACGGCGAGCCCTCTCGTGGCGTGTGCAGTACTTCGGCCATGGTGGGTGATGGTGAAGGTGCGAGTGGCGGTGGTGGTGGTGGTGATGGTGCGCAGGCGCGCAGGCTCAATGCCTCGGTAGCAGTCACAGCGAGTGCGAGGTGGTGGTGATGTCGGGTTCCAGGACGCCCTCGGCGGTGTTCCTTTGGCTGGCCGGTGTCGACATGCGTGTGCGTGGTGTGCGATGCCGGGGTGGGTCAAGCAGCAGCGGAGGGCGTGGAGATGGTCGACATGCAAATATGGCTGGGCAATGCAAGGGCAGGGCAGAGCTGGGCAGAGCTGGGCAGGGCAGGGCAGGGTAGAGCAGAGCAGGGCAGCGTGCGAGGTCGTCGACGTCCAGATGCAGTGCAAGGGTGCGTGGGGGTGCAGCAAAAGGGAGAATGAGTTTGCACGTTGCGAGAGGCGCTGGGGAGACGAATCGACGGCCGAGACCCGGGCTAGTGCGAAAATGAAGAAGCCAAAATGCCTCCTCCCCGGGCGCACAGCGCCTTATTTGCTAGTCACACCCACGGGGTCTTAGGTTTCAAGACGCTGCTACGGCCGATGCATGCTTTCGTCCTGCTCTGCGCGCCCGTAGCCCCCGCGTCTGTGGAACGCCGCGGGGCATGATAAGCGACCCACTGTTGTTGCAGTTGCTGTTGTTGTTGTTGCTGTTGTTGTTGTCGTTGCTGTTGTTGTTGTCGTCGTCGTCGTCGTTGTTGTTGTTGTTGTTGTTGTTGTTGTTGTTGTTGTCGTTGTCGTCGTTGTCGTCGTCGTCGTCGTCGTCGTCGTTGTCGTCGTCGTCGTCGTCGTCGTCTCTATCGTGCAACATACAACTAAAAACAAAGTCGCCCTCCCAAGACGACGTTGTTGCTGCCAGGGCTCCGTCAGGGCTCATGGCCCCTGTCTCGGATGATCGGCTGTGCATGCCAACGAAAACCGAAGCCTGGACCGTCCCATTCTCGACTGTTCGTGTCCGCAAGTCGCAAACCCCCAGCGCAGCCAGCGTCACAAGCGGGGAAATGAGGGGCTGCTGCAATCGGACAATCGACTGTTCACGCCTCCAAGAGGCTGATAACGTTTCCAGCGCACCGTGGAACGGTGGAAGCGCTGCAGTCATTGCCTTGTCCATGCTGCTACTCGCTGCTGCTTACTGCGCTGCTGCGAGATAGTCTAGTCCCCGCAGCTTAGTTCCTCAACACCAAAACACCATCCACCTGTGGCATGGCATGACGAGCCACCAGAGCCACCGTGGCCGCTCCCAGCTGTCGCTGCTCCCCCACAGCGCCTTGGATGTTCGGCGTTGGGGGAACATGTGGAGACCTTGGAGCCGGTCCCTCTCCATCAGCAATCCACCGCATGACGAAAACGGTGCATTTCACATTGCTCTGGTGGTCGAAACACACTCGCCAACTCGCTTGGACACGTCCCCGCATCCTGTCCAGTCATTTGCGACTTGGCCTCGATAGTGCCTTGCACGACGCTCTCCTCCAGCGCCCCCCCCCGCTAGAAGCACTGCTAGAAAAGGTTGTGCGTAGTACAGTGGGGTTAGACGGTTCAACAGCTTTACAGCGCTCCCCTTCTGTGCATGCACCTCAGCTCCTTCAACACGCTGTTGCAATTGCACAATGCAGACGTGGATGCAGGCGCAGACGCAGACGCAGACACAGACACAGACGCAACTGTGGATTGCGGTCCTGCGCGTTGTTGCGCGGCCCCTCGTATCTTGGTCTCCGCGGATGCTGTGGTTGAGGACTGAATGGTTCTGGGTGCTGACCGACCTACACATGACGTTGCAAGGCTGCACCTTATGCGCGTCTACAGGCTGAGGGCTTGGCGTGGTGTTGAGTACCAGAACAGGCAACCCGGCGTGCCACCCACGGCACCCTCCATCGCGACCCCGTGTCTTGACAGCTACACAACCACCCCCGATTTGTATGGTAGATAAACATGTCTCGTCGCTAGATGAGGGGCTCCTGATAGCCATGGACCAAACGACGACTGTGGGTTGGACAGCCATCTGTCAGGGTCCGCCGACGCTTGCCTGCCAAGTGAGACTTGCAAGCTGATCATGACAACAGCGATTTAGCTTTGCACAAGTACTCGTAGTCTTATCTTGTCGCGAGCCTCACAATTCTCACAGGTCGTTGTCCATAGTAAATGTGATTAACCACGTCTCTGCAGAATCCAGATGTAAACGATTCCCGGTCCCGCCATCGCGTAATGCGATCGCTCTCTGCTATATCCCGACGCGCGCATCTCGGCCATACACAAGCTCCGATCGCGAGGCGCAATGGCAATTAGGCAATTCACAAGCAACCGTGGTTCTCTACTTTGTAGATTCTGCAGTCCAGCATGCTACGCTTCTCCTCTCTCCAACCCTATCACTTTCTCCGGCAGATCTGACTCTACAAAATGGATCTGTCCACCGACACTGACAAGCCTGGGCGAGAGACGCAAGCCACTGCAGACTCGACGCTTGCGCGCCATGACATCGACGTCGCTATCTCGCCATCCTCCCACAGCAACCGTACGCTGACAGAAGGAGAAGAGGCAGCACGAGCGCTCGTCGAAAGCAAGGACGAGGCAGCCTCCAAAGACAGCGACAACAAGCATGTCGTCACCGAAACACGCCCTACCGCCCCTGCGGTGCAAGAGGAGGAGCGACCGAAGCGCAGCAAGCTGAAGATCAGCCTGATCATGTTTTCACTGGCCGTCGCCGTACTCCTCGTCGCACTGGACACCACCATTGTCACGACTGCGCTGCCTACCATCGCCGAAGAATTCAATTCTGCCTCTGGGTACACATGGGTTGGTTCCGCGTATCTGATCGCCAACTCGGCTGCGACGCCCATCTGGGGCAAGGTGTCGGACATCTTTGGTCGCAAGCCTTGTCTGCTGATCACGAATGCCATCTTCTTCGTCGGCTCACTGATCGCTGCGTTATCGGTCAACATGAACATGCTGATCGGTGCTCGCGTCATCCAGGGTATGGGCGGTGGCGGACTGATCGTACTGGTTAACATTGCCATTTCGGACCTCTTCGCCATGCGCGATCGCGGCGCGTACTTCGGTATCATTGGTGGTGTGTGGGCGCTGGCCAGCAGTCTGGGTCCCATTGTGGGAGGACTGTTTACCCAGAAGGTCAACTGGCGTTGGTAAATTTTAATCTTACAGTCATAACAGTCTTCTACTGTCTTACTTACAACCCCAGGATCATGTGGATTAACCTACCATTGGATGGTCTAGCCTTCGTCATCCTGATCTTTTGTCTCGACATTCACACTCCGAAAACGCCTCTTCGCAAGGGGCTGAAAGCCGTTGACTGGCTCGGTTCCTTGACTATGGTATCTGGAACCATCATGGTCCTGCTCGGCCTCGAGTATGGCGGTATTGCGCATCCATGGGCTTCAGCAATTGTTCTCTGTCTGATCATCTTCGGTGTGCTCATCATTGCGCTGTTCTTCGTGGTTGAATCGAGACTAGCGCCATATCCGCTTATGCCCTTGAGCATTTTCTCGAAACGTTCCAATGTCGCTGCACTCGGTACCTGCTTCTGCCACGCCTTCGTTTTTATCCCGGGCAACTATTTCCTGCCTCTGTACTTCCAGGCTGTCCTTGGTGCTACACCCATCCTTTCTGGTGTGTATCTGCTGCCCACTGCCATTGCCCTCTCCATCTTTTCCATCTGCACTGGTATCACGATTAGGAAGACTGGACAGTACCGTCCCATCATCTGGTTCGGCATGTTCATGATGACTCTCGGTACTGGCCTGTTCATCGATCTCGGGGCGCACTCGTCATGGGCAAAGATCATCATCTACCAGGTCATCGCCGGTATTGGTGTTGGACCCAACTTCCAAGCTCCTCTCATTGCGATGCAAAGTCTCGTTCCTGTAAGCACATGCCATTTTCAGTTCGTGTCGGGTAGCATACCTCCAGCTCAGAATTCTGGGTCAATGAACCCCTTACGTCCATGTCAGCATGGGGTGTTTTCTGCCGCAACCAGATATCTTCGCATTCTTTGAGAGAATACTAACCAGCCCCTAGAAGCGCGACATTGCAACCGCAACTGCGACATTCGGCTTTGTCCGCAATCTCGGCTCTGCCATTTCCGTGGTTGTTGGCTCCGTCATCTTTCAGAACGAAATGAAGTCTCAACAACCCTCTCTTCGTGCCTCCCTTGGCGAACAGACTGCTGCCTCATTTGGCGGTGGCGCCGCAGGCGCAAACGTCGGTCTGATCAACTCACTCCCCGGCCCCCAAAAGGCCGTAGCTCGGGAAGCATTCGCGCAGAGCTTGAGCAAAATTTGGATCCTCTACGCTGTAATTGGTGCGGTCGGGTTGTTGATATCGCTGCTGATCGGAGTGAATATGTTGGACAAGCAGCACGAGGAGACGAAGACGGGATTGGATGTCGAGAAGGAGAGACGGGCAGAGAGAGAGGCGGAGAAGGCAGAGAAGAAGCTCAAGAGGGCTAGCAAGGACCAGAGCAAGGCGAGCTTGCCGTTGGATACTGAGAAGGGGGATGTGACACCTGTCGCGGACGGTGAGAAGGAAGTCAGGGTTTGATTTATTTCCTGGGTACATCGAAAAGTGCCTTTTGAATTGGATTTTTTCGCATAGCTGCATTTTTTGCACTTAGCATAGATACCATACTGTATGATAGATTTTAATTCGGAACATAACTTTACTCCATTCTGCATATCCGGTTATACAGGGCTACAAATTTTCTTAATCCTTTCTTATTTACTACCAATGCCCCATACGTCTTTTAAGACAGGTATCAGCAATGGGCAACAATTCCACAGAATCTGAGTGATCGTGGTATCTGACTGTGGTGCACAACTCAGCTTGCATACTAGCGGTTTTTGACGCAGTGCGGTTAATCTTCCGGCTTTCGCTACCCCATCTTTAGACCTGTCAACTCCCACTAATCACTTCAGACGACCAGACACAAGATATGCACACAGAGCATCAACCGAGCATGTCCTATTTTGGACTGCCCCTCGAGGTTCTCCTCAACGTCCTTGACCAGCTTGTTGGATTTCCTGACGGCCGCCAACCCATCTTCGATGCCTCAAACCCCATCACCAAAACTCTGCGAGCACTCACTTTAACATCCCGTACTATCTACCCAATTGCGTCGAGATATCTCTACAGCCACTGTCTCTACCTTGGTGACTGCGTTGGCTATTCATGTCTCCGGAGAACGCTAGGCCTGGACCTTGGAAACCATCCACAGTCGCTACCTTATGGTCAAGCTGGACGAAACGACAGATTGTGGCACGACGCCAACATCCATCGGTACATCACGTCGGTTTTTATCTCTCCGATGAGACTCGAATGTAGTGATTCGACGCCCGTGGTCCGACTACCACAGATCTTAGACCTCTGCGATACAATTGGATCGAGATTAAAACGACTAGTATTGGACATACAGCCCGTACACTTCCCACACAACGAGGACGCGCACCTGAGGTACTATTGGGGCGGGCAAAACGTCTTTTTACAAATGCCGAACCTGGAGGAACTAGTCGTAAGCTACGACGTGATGGACTATTTTCCACTACCGCCGCCGAATTTGAAGAGACTCACTATCACAACACAAGACCTCCACGATGCAGCAATGAGGTTCTGCTTCTCCGTCTCCACCCTGAAGACCCTCATCCTGCTCCGCCCAATAGAACTAAGCGCCGCCGACATCGATAGCCTATTCACTGCCTACAAGGGCCTGAAGCTAGATGTCATCTTTGTAGCCGTCAACTCGAATCATCGCACCCCAAAGGACACCAGAAACTGGACTGACGGCGACACAGTCACGATCTGGGAAGCTGACGTTCCTACTAGTTTCTACGGCGACGACGACGATCTCGCCTTGTGTGATAGTTGGATATGGAGTCATGCTGTCCAAGGCACGCTTTGGACTCGGAAGTGTAGACGCATGGCTTCGTGGTCGGAGGTGCAGAGGAGACTCGCTGGGCCTGTTCATTATATCGTGGATGACACGTAAGGCTGAGCGAGATTCGTGTGTGGGCGACGAAAGCAGCGTGTCCGTGTTTCGATTCATCCCTTAGGTTGTGTGTAGTCGCCCTCGGACGGAAGCTTGTGTTCATCCGGTACATCCTTGTGAATGTTGTTCATCAACACACACGGGTGTCTACCTTCTTGAACAACAAACAGGTTTGATATGACAAACGCCCAACATGGTATTTGCGTCGTTTGCCGGGCTGGAAGTTCTTCACTCCCGTGTACATGAAGAAGCGCGTCCTACTGAGACGGGTGTTCTTTATTCTACAGATCGGGCCTAGCCAGTCATCCTGACGAGGAGATCGAAGCTGTGCGGATCCAGTGCTGAAAGATGTGGAGGAGAAGTCTGACATCAGGAACAAGGAGAGTTGTTGGGTTGCGGTCGTCGTGGGAACAACAGAGCTAGACCACCCCAAGATAGAGACCATTTGAATGGAATTAAGATATGTGCTGTTTGTATTGTGTACACTGTCAAGAAACCCCAAACTCACGCAACAGCAACCTGCTGCCCCGGCTTCGCCAATGCTTCTCTCGCTGCCTTGGCTGCGGCCTCCTTCTTGTACCTCTCTGCCCTCCCATACGAGTCCGCATACCCATTCTTGATAGCCTGCTCGACGGTAATCGGCGGCCACTTTGGCTCCTCGCCCTCTTTCCGGCAGTTGGGCAAACACTTGACCTCGTAGTCCGGATTGCCGGAGAAGAAAACAGGGATGCTGTAGCGCTCTTCTCCGCTCTTGTTGATGACGCGGTGCAGGTTGGAGATGTACTTGTCGTTTGACCAGCGCATCATCAGATTGCCGAGGTTGACGACGAAAGCGCCGGGCGTGGGCGCCACGTCCAGCCATTCTTTGGTCGCGTAGTCGTAGACTTGCAGCCCGGCAACGTCGCCTTGTAGCAGGATGGTCACGCAGCCAAAGTCGGTGTGTGCGCCGATTCCGCGTGTTAGTTTCGGGGGGCTGTCGGCGGGCTGCGAGGGGTAGTGCAGAAGCCGCATTGTGGCGACGGCGTCGCTGCTGTACGAGTCGAACCAGCTTTCTTCCAGATCCAGTGTCAGGGCTAGGACTTTGAGGATGTCTTTGGCGAGCGCAACGACTTGGCCGTAGTAGTCCAGTGCTGTGCTCTTGAAGTCATCGACATCGGGGAGAATCTCTTTAGATGGCCACATGTTGGGGCCTGAGTTGAGTTTCTTGTTAACGAAGTACGGATGGTCTTTCGTAATTTCGTCGCCAATGTAGAACCCTTCCTTGAGCTCTGGTAGTGTGCCCTCCTCGAGGATTTGCGATTTCATCAGCTCGTATCCGCGGTTCCATGTGTTTGTTGTGTCCTTGTTGACTGTGTTCTTCTGTTCCAGCTCGAGATCGAAGAACTTCTTGTTCCAGTTCATGATCTTGTTCTGTAGTTCGAGCGGCACGTTGTGCCCTGTAATCTGAAAGAAGCCATTGTGCAAGCAGCAATTCCGGACTTCCTCTACGAGCCTCTTCTTCGCGGTGGGATCGTTTTTGTAGAAACCTTGATCTAGTTAGAGGAAGCTGCACGACTTGGTATCGGAAGCATATACTCACTCGAAAAGTCGAGAATTGGTGGTGCGTCACCCGCGCCTGGCATCTTGAGTTGTGCTTTGACTGCTGTTAGGCTTGACAAGTGGTAACGTCAAAGGACGATCGACGACTGTGCAGCTTGATGATTGATGGTAATGGTTTGATTGACCAACAACAGCGCTCTCTACGCCGTTTATATTGAGCCATCTTTCACTACTCATAGTCTATCTCCAACATCGCTACCCCTCACGCGACGCATATCGATAACAGCAGAGCGTGTTCGAAGATGGGGTGGTGGGGTTTCCGCGACGCCGACAAAGCTCCGAGCGGTGTTCACCCCACTCTTGACTTCCGCTTCAAACACGCTGGTCCTCGTTATGCGGGATACCATGAGATTACAGATGATGGTTTGGATTTTGAAGTGAAGGTTGGGGTGAGTTCTCGGATTGCAACATTCGTGCCGCACAGGCATGTGACGTAAGCCGGTTAGCGTGTACTTCCCACGTTGCACATCAGAACTGTCCCCTTCACGTCGGACCTTGGATCTAGTCCAGATAGTAGTTCATATCCGTCGCATCATGAGCAGACCAGAGCTAACACCCGTCATCAGACTCTTAAGTCACCAGCCTGGTCACTATTGGCTTTCAGAAAGCAGAGCTCTCCCAATCTACCTTCACCCATAACGGTCGATAGCTGGACAAACTCACTGGCTGGACCAAATTCCTGGGGAATAGCGACTCACTCTTCTTGCATGGAATGTAGTCGAGCTGCAAGCGGACACTGCAAACCAACCACATGGCCTGAGGAATAAGCGATTCTGCAGGAATGCAGTTCACAGACGCTGAACGCAGACCATGCTCAGCCTCGCCTCAGGTGACACTATTCGATATCGGTTGACGTATTTACACTTCGTGCGCACGTACAAGGCAAGACCTGTTTTTCCTAGGCGTTGTCATGACCAGGCCGAATTCCGAGAAACAAGCAACGCCACGACTTGTCGCGTGTCTACCCCAGATTCAATGCGTTTAGTACCCGCACCGACTCACGTCCTGCATCCGGTCGATAACGGCTATATTTGACATTAGTCAGTCCGCTAGTCTTCTAGATCTCCTGTTGTCTTTCCAAAGCACCTTAGTGTACGCTCTTTGCCTGCTCGAGCCACTTGACTCCTTGTTAGTACACGGTTGCACTTGCCACTGCATCATCCCCAGCTTTTACTAGCCCTTGGCTTCCGTACCAATAGATCCGCTGAGGCTCTAGTTTCTCTAAAGGCACATCCGGTGACCTTGTCCGAAGTACCTTGGCCATTGTTGGTCGGGATGGCAAAGCCGGACAGACTCAAATCTCGCTAGCAAAGACGCTGCAACCATCTGTGGGCTGGGTCAAGACGTTGGCATTCGTATTATGGCACCATAATCATTTCTGTGAGGTACTCAGGTATATAACAAGAGCTGCATCCGGCACTGTAATGTTCCAATTTCAAAAGATTTGTGAATACACGTCTGAACCTCAACCCTACGAAAACCATGTCTGAAGAAGGAAAACAAAAATCATCAATGGTCTCTTGTGACCGTGTTGATGATGGCACTGTTCGTGTGAACGACGATGCTATTCAACGCCTCAACGTCGCCCGCACCGACGTTGGGCAGCAGGAGGAGGATGCCCGGCTTGCAACCACAGCCGAGAAGACAATGACCGTCCGACAAGCAGTCCGCTTGTATAAATGGGCAATCATATACTCAATGGCTATGAGTTTAGCTGTTGTTATGGAAGGGTAAGCTAGGAGACAATACACACGAAAGCTTTGCTGACCATCTCACAGTTATGATCTTGCAGCCATGGGTTCTTTCCTCGGCTACGACCAATTCCGTCAGCGCTTTGGAACAGAGCTTGATCCAGCTGGCAACCCTAGAATTTCACCTGCCTGGCAAGCGGGAATCCAAAATGGTGTACAAGCAGGCTCTATCATTGGCCTCTGGGCTAACGGTTACATCTCAGAGTGGCTTGGCTACAAGAAGACCATGTATGGCGCTCTGCTCGCGTCCGTCATGTTCAACTTTCTCCACTTCTTTGCTCAGGATCTCGGCATGCTCGTCGCTGGTTCGGTGCTGCTCGGTCTACCGTGGGGAGTTTTCCAAACCCTCACAGTCACGTATGCTTCGGACATTACTCCCTCGACTATCCGCCCTTATCTGACCACCTACATCAACCTGTGCTGGGTGATAGGCCAACTAGTTGCAGCGGGCGCACTTCGCGGCTGCCAATCTCTCGGCAACGATTGGGGCTGGAGGATCCCCATCGCTATCCAATGGGTCTGGGTCCCCTTTATCTTCCTCGGCGCCTATATGGCTCCTGAGTCGCCCTGGTGGCTCGTACGCAAAGGCCGCTACGAAGAAGCACGGCAGTCGCTTGTCAAGGCTACAACACCGCAGGCAGATGTTCACTTCGACCCCGACCAGGCACTGGCGCTGATCAGGCATACCAATGACCTTGAAGTAGCGATGAGCGGCGGTGTCAACTACCTCGACTGTTTCAAGGGCGTCGAGAGACGCCGTACAGTTATTGCTTGTGTTGTCTGGCTTACGCAAGCGTTGTGCGGTGCTGCTATGACAGGCTACTCAGTACAAATTTTCCGCGAGTCTGGTCTTGACGAGGAAGGTGCGCTCAATCTCAATATCGGCCAGTACTGCCTCGGTGTTGTTGGTACGATCGGATCTTGGTTCCTGCTTCGTCATTTTGGGCGCAGGACGTTATATGTCTATGGTTTGATCATACTTTGTGCCTTCCTTATGGTCATCGGCGGTCTTGGAGTCATCTCTCGTAACAACACAAGCGCGGCGTGGGCATTGGGGAGCATTATGCTGGTGTATAACCTCTTCTATAACTTCACCGTCGGTCCTGTATGCTATGCCATTGTCGCGGAAATGTCTTCAACTCGCCTGAAGATCAAGACTGTCGTTCTCGCACGCAATGTCTACAATATTGTAAGTCTCCCCACTCGAAGCTAAGGCGCTGAGAATTGTATGTTGACTTTTAAATAGGGAAGTGTCTTCAACAACATCGTTGTCCCACGCATGCTCTCCCCAACAGAGTGGAATTGGGCTGGCATGACCGGCTTCTTCTACGGCGGGCTCACTGCTCTGCTTATCACCTTTATGTGGTTCATGTTGCCAGAGACTAAGAGGCGAACGTTCGCCGAACTCGACGTTCTTTTCGAGAACAAGGTGTCTGCAAGGAGGTTTGCGAAGACCGACGTTGATCAGTTTTCGGGACACAGCACGGTCATCAAGATTGATAGCAATGCTGGGAGTAGCAGCAATGGCGAGAAACCTGTTGCGCTCAGACGTGAGGTAGTCTGATCTTCTGAAGTAGCTTTCAATTAGACACGGTGCGGTCTTTGTCTGTAGCAGCACAATGATCTTGAGGCAAACACAGTATCCGGCAGTACCGTATTGGTGATCGCAAATGCCCCGCTTTATCTTAGAAAGACCTCAACGCCCATTGGCCAATACCGGAAGCTGCATTTTCCGCGACGCCCCACCTTGTGGATTTGATCTGCTTTGCTCAGCTTGACAAAGCAGAAAGTACGCTAAGCCCTTTCGTCTTAATGCGCCGCTTTGCTAAACATTTACCAAGCACCTGTCACCATAGTTAGATCCTACTTGAACCCCTCGAACGCCCTTTTCGAACATTCTCGAGTATCTCAGCATAGCTGTATAGCTCGCCCGTTCGACTGATGAAGACTATTTCCTCCATCTTAATCGCCGTCATCGCAATTTCAGCTGCAATTTACAACAACGAGTACATGCTCTCACGCCTCACGCGCTTTAAAAAGCACTTCACCACACCTTCAAACAACCTCGCCAACACAACAAGAGACATGTCTGCCAACAACATGTTCCGCGGGTTGCCCGTTATCCCCGACGAGCAATTCTCTACTACATCGCCTCGCAAGATCGCCAAGTCCTTTCTTGCAGTCGAGCAATCCGAAGGCGCAGGCGCTCGCGTCCGCCGATCAGTTGGCACTCCCAAACTACGCAATTTCTCGCCCTTCCTCATGTTAGATCATTTTGCAATTCCGCCCGGTGCAGGTTTTCCTGACCACCCCCACCGCGGGCAGGAGACCATCACATATCTGCTCTCAGGCGCTGTGGACCACGAAGACTTTGCAGGAAACAAGGGTACTATCGAGACTGGAGATCTGCAGTTCATGACCGCTGGGCGCGGTATTGTGCATGCAGAGATGCCACAGCAAAACGAAAAGGGCGAGGCGAACGTAGGCATGCAGCTTTGGGTTGATTTGCCTAAGGAGCTGAAGTCCTGCGAACCGAGATACCGCGACTTGAGAGCGAAGGAGATTCCGGAGGCTACGTCAGAAGACGGCAAGGTCAACGTGAAGGTGATCTCCGGTCTGGCGTACGGCATAGAGAGTCTGAAGGAGTTGGCATACACCCCCGTCTGGCTTCTGGACTTCACAGTACAGCCTGGTGGCACTGTTAAGCAGCCTCTACCCAAGGGCTGGAACGCGTTCGCCTACCTCCTCAATGGCACTACCATCTTCTCCACTGACGGCGAATCGCGACCAATTGAGCAGTACCACAACGTTGTCTTCGAAAAGGAAGGCGACAGCATCGAGGCTTCAGTGGAGGAAGGTGCAGAGAAGGAGTCGAGATTTATCTTAGTTGCTGGACTCCCACTTGATCAACCCATCGTTCAGTACGGACCCTTCGTCGTCACCAGCAGGGACGAAGTCATGCAGGCCATGTCAGATTATCAGACACATTCCAACGGATTTGAGCGGGCGTACAACTGGGAAAGCGAAATCGGAAAGAGCATGGTCCACTAATTGCTCAAATTGATATTAAGTAAGATCGACACGACGAGACGATCAAGTATATAGTTTTTTCTTCTTCAACAATGATGTTTTATTCTTATATTTCAAACTACTGCCTTTGAAGCTTGCGCAGTAGCGCTGCTTTTTCAAGTTCGTATGTACTTAACTAGTGAACAGAATTACTATCTACAATAGTTTTCCTCTTAATCTCCTTTTCACACTAATACTATTCCTTTCTAACTATTTGAACAGACAGACTGTCTCTACATATATTTCTAGAAATATGAATGACTTCCTATTGTATTAACTAAATTCTCTTGTTGCAGCAAAATTCGGGGACCACCCCACGCTCTTACCAGACTTCAGGAGTCACTCAGGATAGTATTTTAGAGGCATCATAAACCTACAGGTGACCAGAAGACTCCTCATCTTTCTAGCTATCTGAACTCATTTACAAAACATTACCAAAGACCTCCAGATGTTGACGTTTGAGCGAAAGATTGGACTGGTACGTTCAGGATGTTTTGCAAGACGAGGAGCAGACTGCTTTCGGTACGAATCAAACTCGCAGCACCATGGAACATGCACTATGTAAACATTTGGACTGATCCACGTGGGTCGCGGTGGGGGGGGGGGGGGCGTAAAACTGCTAGCTCATCAGAGGTCTGCTTACACATTTCGGCATGAATGTTGCAATTGCCTGAGTACATGGGCATTACCCATACAATTATAATCGTAAGTTGACCCTATCACCTTCCCTTTTCGGCAACGACATGTAGATCCGCTATCCAGCCGACAATGTCGCGATATGCAACATGATGGCACTATTCGCAGCGTACTTGGCGCATGTAGTGATTATTTAAAAGGTCAAACACTCACACAAGTGGCCTTGAAACAGACCTTCGCCATGCTCCTCACCGCCCTTCTTGGTGCGGCTTTTGCAACAGCAACTACCTTGGCGCAGCCCACCAACGGTACCAACACTACTTACGTCGGCCCCGAGAATGGAAACCTTGTAATTGTGGGCGGCAACCTGCAAAGCGACAGCATCTGGCAACGCATCATCACGCTCGCTGGTGGCGTCGACGCCCCCATCGTCGTCATCCCTACTGCAGGCGGCGAGCCAACATATGACGCCAACTTCTCGTCGGCAGTCTCTTTCCGGCGTCTGGGCGCTAAGAAAGTTACTGTACTGCATACCTACGACCCGGCTGAAGCAGATACATATAAGTTCATTGCGCCCCTGCTTGAGGCTAAGGGGGTGTTTTATGGAGGTGGGCGACAGTGGAGGCTTGTCGATGCGTATGCGGGCACCAAGACAGAGACAGCGATCCAAGCGGTGCTGGACAGAGGCGGAGTAGTGTCTGGATCGAGTGCGGGTGCAAGTATCATGGGCAGTTTCCTGGCACGTGGAGACACCGCGAACAACCAAGTGATGATTGGAGATCACACTGTTGGTTTCGGATACCTAAAAAACACAGCTATTGACCAACATTTCTTGGTTAGGAACCGACAATTCGATCTGTTCGACATCCTGAAGGTGTACCCGGAGTTGCTGGGTATTGCCATTGACGAGGATACGGCGCTGATAGTGAACAAGAATGACGCGGAGGTGTTTGGTAGCACTTACGCTGCCTTTTATGACGGCGGGTTCTGGTCAAGGGAAGGAAGCGATTTGAAGAATATCCCACCGCCGGAGTCTCGCTTCTACTTCCTAAAAGCTGGTGACAAATACGATCTGGGTGCAAGAAAGGTCGTCGACGCTGAAACCATAGCTGAAAGGAGTGAGTTGTAGCATGTCTGGAGTAGAATATGCATTGGCGAATGGTATGCTCGGAATGGAGAGTAGATGCTGGAAATGGCTTTTAAGATTCGAGATCTCAGACGTTAACCGCCACATACACAAAGAGCTTAATGTATATCTTCTGTCTCTGCAACCTTTTCTGTCTAGTCCATTCTAGTCCGTCAAGGCTCAGTAACTCTAGGGCTTTCTACTGCCACAACGCGAAATCTGGTCCCATCAGCAAAAGCAGCCTGGTCATCCTCAAGCTCCTTTTTGCGCGGACTGTTCGCAAACTGCTCGTTGAATGCTTGAAAGTGCGCTTCGTCCCTCAGTTCAACCGTGGTAATGCAGTCGTAGTCGATAGTCGCCGCGTCACCGAAGAAGACAAGAGGTGGAGGCACGTCGTTTCCTTCTGCAGCAGCAGGGTTGCGCTTCACGTAGTGGCGGGTATGGCGGACAGGAGCCTGGTCACCGAGGACTTCCAGAACAAGAGGGATGTGTTTCTTCTCGTAGTGGTCGACGAAGGCTTCAAGTGTCATGCCCGGCTTGCGGGTGACGAACATGAAGATGGTGTATGGCATAATGGCGGTTCGAGTTGTTTGATTGGTATTTCGAGGGGAGAGGTGTGATGCCAGAAAGACTGATGTTGACAGAGCCGAACATCAACCATGTACAAGTGGGCTTCTTATACCTTTGCTCTAGTGCTGTTTGTGAGTTGATCCCATGCTGTGGTATGATCCATATTCGTCAAGATAGTACCTCTAGGAGACTAGTGCTCTCATGTCAGACATCCATCTTACACGTAAGCTTACTCACTATACTTTTTCTACTGCGAAATTCCGTCTTGAACAGTTAGAACTCCACTGATGTGCGACGTTAAATGGACTCGCTCTCAGCCGTAGTCTGAGGTAAACGTTTGACCACTAATGGCTCCTCTGTAGGCAAGGTGCATGCTGTAGGGCCCCGTACTGCATTGGATACTCTGCAATTTTGAACACAACTATAGATTTTCCATCTCGTGGTTTCCCTAACAAAAGGCTACAGTGTATTCGAGATATTGTTCGAGAAGCAGTCGTGACGCATCACTCTAGGTATCTGTCGTCAGTTTCAACGTGCCTCGGTAACTTTCGGGTCGGGTCTTACCACTAAGGGAAGAGCGGAGAACTGATCACAACAACTCCAATTAAACAGTATCTTTAATCGAGTGCTTGTGCCTCCCCCACAATCTTCAGACTCGAGACAGATCAATCAATATCCGCAATGACCATCGACGTCGTAGCCTTGATATCGCCCAAAGCGGGCAAGGCGGACCGGGTAAATACAGATCCCTCGAGGCCTCACGTACAGGTGATTGACTATCTCTCAGGTCGAAGAATTGCTCCTCCAAGCAGCAAAAGCAGTCAAGGCCAACGAGCCCGGGACACTGAGGTACCACTTGCATCGCGAAACCAAGGGTGATGCGCCTGTTTTCGTCATGCTAGAGACGTACAAAGACCAAGCGGCAATAGGCGCACACGCGAAGAGCGATGACTTCAAAACCCTTGGACGCACGATGAAGAAGGAGGATCTGTTGGCTGAGCCAATGAAAGTCATCTTCACGAAAGAGGCAGGCGGTTACGCGAGTAAGCTGTGAACGACGTCGACCAATGGGGTTGAGGTGAAAGTACGAAGAGGTGCCAATAGCGGAATCCTTCTGAAGGGCGTGCATTCGGCTGGACTTTGTACATTGTTAGTGCGCCAGGCTGTATAACCGTCTGAAACGATGTTGTACACGATCGATGCAGACGGCCAGTTGTCATACCTCCATTGCATTGATGAAGCTTGAATGTCTCCACGTGCAGCACAGCTTGTGCGGCCCCAATTACGACGTTCAGTCTGCTTACCTCATAGCTCAAACTACCCCACTCCTTCCTCTGGAGCCCCTTCAGACTCCTCAGCGAAACCATAACCCTCTTCGCGAAGAACGTGCACTACCGGGTCCCCATAACAACCATCAGTCAGGAGTACAACATGCCGGGACTTTGGTAAATGGACCTATGGCCGTCGGTCCCAGCCAAGTGATTGTAACAGATCCCGACGTCGCGCTCTACATGACCGTTACACGGAACCACGAGAAGCATATTGCCGAATCGTTGGCGATCGGCCCCATGATAGGGAAGGGCAAAATCGTCACCGCTGAAGGGGCAAGGTGGAAAAATATGCACAACACGCTTGCGCCCGCGTTCGCCATAACGCACGTCACCAACATGAGGCCTATGATTGCCGAGAATGTAGTGGAGTTTCGCGCCATCATGAACAAGCTATCCGAAACAGCTGAGACTTCCCAGTTCGAGAAGTACGTGGAGCGTCTCATACTAGACATTGTCGGCACAGCGACGTTCGGTCACTCGCTGGGCGCGCAAGCGATGGAAAACCCTGTGATGAGACACTGGGAGGATATGAGCCGGGCGAACATGCAAGAGTGTGAGAGTTGGTGGGCCGACTTGGTAAGAATATACCTGGCCAAGCAGAGACGGGAAGCGGCGATGGACAAGCTTAATACCATGTTGACCGAGCTCGTCAAGAAGCGCTTCGAGTACGTTCGGGAGAATGATGTCTGCATGGAACAGCGGAACGCCAGCATTATAATGGATCTGATCCTGCGGGAACATCTGCAAGAAACGCCCCAGAGAATTCACAAGCGCATAGACCCGGAATTCCTGGAAAATGTGTTGACTCAGGTACGAAAGCTTCTTGTAG
Source organism: Ascochyta rabiei (assembly GCF_004011695.2). NCBI lineage: Eukaryota > Fungi > Ascomycota > Dothideomycetes > Pleosporales > Didymellaceae > Ascochyta > Ascochyta rabiei. The sequence continues at coordinate 1,037,365 of NC_082407.1, forward strand.
GAGGCACAGGGACAACGTCAAATACGATCTGCTTTGCTTACATGCTTCTCTCAACCCATCCAGATATCATCCGAAAGCTGAGAGAAGAGCATGATCGAGTAAATTTTGCACCTAATATTGATGTCTCATACAACATCCTGTGCTCTGAGCCACACAAGCTCAACAGCTTGGTCTACACCACTAACGTAATCAAGGAGACACTGCATCTTTGCCCAATAGGCAGCACAGCTCGTAAGGAGCAGAGTGAAGGCTATCTTTTATACGACGGCCGGCAATGGTCAACGAAAGGCTGCATGATATTGCCGATGCATCATACGATGCATATGGATCCAGATATCTTCCCAAACCCGAAGGCATTCGATCCGGAGCGTTACGGCCGCGAGGACTTCGTACGGGCATGCTTGGCGACCGTTTGAGAGAGGGCCGCGAGCTTGTCTGGGACAGCCTCTGGCCATGGACGAGATGAAGGTCATATTGCTGCTGACGGTCAGGGACTTCGACTTCACATGCGTGGGTTTGAAGCCGAATAAGACGCCTCGTGTGCCATGGATAGACATGGATTTGATATTTGGGGATCGCCATTTTCAAAAGTTTGTTTTCGAGGCGAAGCCCAGAGATGGGGTGCCGATGAGTGTGAAGAAGTCAGACTGGCCTAGCTGCCATTCGCCTTAAGGTGAAGAAGGAGGTATAGACAAACTTCGTGGCCGTCAATAAATGATTTGAAAGCTTTACCGGCTCTGCATATCGCTCTTCTCAGCCGTCGTCATGATCGGGGCCGTTAAACTCAGTAAGGTCATCGCTCATAATGTGGAGTATCTGGGAGAAGGTTCTGCTCTTCCAGCGTCCCATACCCTCCATAAGGTCAGCGCAATGCAACAAGGTCTTGCGAGCTGCAGCATAACCTCCTTCCAAAGTAACATTGGCCATGCTGAGAGAACCTCCGCCCTCGATGAATCGGGCGGCTGCTGATTCTGTGCCGCTCACACAAGACGGTTGGCTGGAGTTGGCCAGACCAAGCCCACCAATAGCTGTCCATTCTACTGGGTTTGATAGCTCGTAACTGGTGTTGATAGTAGGGTCGGTATTGGCGGAAGGCTCGACGGTGAAGATGTAAAGCCCGAGAACAAGTGCAGCCTGGAACAGCGCAACTATGCTATGCGGATGGACGATCTCAGAAACCTTTCGGTCTGATAGCAGCTTGTAGATGTGCGCTGCGTGGAGGATAGAGCGCCGTGCTGTTGAGGAATGTGACCATGTTGATATCTGGTCCAGAGCGGTAGCTGCGGGTCCAGCACCAGCTCGCCCTGCCGCAAGTTCGAAGTGTTGCATATTGGCGCCTAGTTTCATGCACAATTTGTGCCACAGCACAATCGAGTTCAGATCAGTAATAGACCTGAAGCTTACCATGAGCGGTACTATGCCACGGCTGCGCTCGTCTTCCACAAAAAGGCGCCATGGCTCGAGATGCTGGTGATTGGTCTTGACAGCTAGCCTGTCACTGGCCTCGCACATCCGCAGCGAGATCAAAGTGAGCTGGTTACACGCTAGATTTAGAGCTTTTGGGTTTGGTGATGGAGCCAGATCTGGAAATGGCGTGATGGCATGAGCGTGTGCCGAGATGCCGCTTTCCACTAGTTGACACCATGTCATCAATGACTCTGCCTGATACAGGCTTTGGTTTGTCACAGGATATACCTGCACGAGTTCCGGACGGATGATCGGCGAGCTTGACAGATGTCCTGCCCACCAGCAGTCCGCCTGTATCAAACCGTAGGTGATTCTTTTAACACACTCGACATTGATCCAGGCCCTCCATTTTCCTTCTGCATCTTCCAATGAGCTCAGCAATATATCTACATTCGCACCATCGTTCACTGAGAAGAGACCTTGGTTCTGAGACACTGTCAGCAGCTCGATGTACAACTCTTCCGCCTGAGCGATACGGTTTTTTCTTCCTGTGATTGAAGCGAGGTTGAGGGCTAAGAGGCCTGTAGCGATGGTACGCATATGTTGTTGCGGTGGGTCCTCGCTCGAGCGCAAAGAGCGCAGATCGGAAAGCACGACTTGTAGTAAACTAGGAAAGCTCTGTGTGACAAACCTTACTGCCCCTGCCGTGCCAAGGATGCTCAATCCAATAAGACACATCGATAGCAGGAGCGGTCGTGAAGCTTGTTTAGTGGAAAAAGTCGGTACATGAATGACTGGAAGTGTCGGGTGAAAATAGTTCTGGTACATTTCCAAAGCAATGTCCAGTATCTCAGTCGGCGGAAACTGCAAGCTACTGGGATTCGCCCCGGTTGTGGCTACGCTGTTGGCACCGGCGTAGCTTCCCCGGTGATCTAGCCGTGGATTGTCGCTAAGTGGTGCCCGAGCCAATATGTCTTGAAGACAACTCCTGTCTGAGCTGTCAAGATTCCATCGCGAGGTGTTTCGTTCTTCTCGGATTGGAATTTGTTCAACCGGAGGTGCTGCTTCATCGCAAAAGATGTTTGGACATCCGCGCGATGCCACATCCTGCCACAAAATTGGCATTATACGCGTTGTTCTTGAGATCTGTGCCGGCCAGCATTCTGCAACTCGCGCAAATCGTTCTTGCGGAATTTTCGATGCTATTGACATTGCGTCAGACGGGCTGCCTTGATCGTTGACGGCCTGCGCTGTACGATCGTCGTGCATCATGCCATCAAGCTCTAGACGATGAGATCCATTCGGTGTATCCATGTTGCTCTCTGGTGGGTACAACCAGGACCGCAACGAGTTTGATGGCGTTTGACTAAGTGCGGATTGATGGTTCTGCATCAGATCGAAGGCCCATGGATCAAAGGTGCCAACGTTGCCAGCAGGCGTGAAAGAGAGTGATTCCATAGAGGGATCGATCGGTGGATTCAGGTTGCTGTCATGGTGTGATGTCAACTGGTAGTTGTCGGGATGCATTGAGTTTGGCGATTGCCAAGACGTGTAGGCGGCGGGATCAAGATGTTGCGCTGCGTTGATAAGGGCTTCCATACGGTGTCCGCTATTTACATGCATGACTGAAGCACTCACGCCTTCCGGTAAAGGTACTTCTCCACCTTGCAAGGAAGGCGCAGGAGTGGGACCAGCCATGTGTCCTGCGAGGTGGAACTGCGAGTTATGACTTGCGCCGTCCACGGCTGGAAAGCTGCCATGGCCTTGTTCCTCATTTTCTTTTCTGTGGTTTATGGCGACTTGGTTGTGGCCTTTGCAGTGCCGAAAGAGGACATCGCTGCGTTACTGCATTAGATGGTGAAGAGTAGAGCTCGTCAACAACATTACCTTCTCGAGAAGCTCTTCTTACACGTCGGGCATTCATAAGGGCGCTCTTTTGTATCTGCGATGCGAAATCAGCTGCCTAAATCGACGTAGGACCGGTTTAATCATAACATACGCGACCTTTCGTGTCTCCTTAGATGTTCGAGTTTGGTGAATGTGCGATCGCACATGCTGCATTGTTTCAGCGCCATAGCCCAGCTCTTTCTCGGCTCTGTGAGCGACTCGTTGATTGAATGGCATGAATGGCGCGTAGTGACACGGTTCGATTGAGTAAGACAGTGCAGAAACAAGGATGTTGTACGTGTTCTGCACGAAAGTCTACGGACTGAATCCGGTGCGGGGGAAGCCGCGTTCGATAAGGCTGACTAGGCCTGATTGGGGCGCGATGCGCTCATGCTTTTGTCGAACTTCAGTCTCGCACTTTTCACAAACATCGATCGCAATCCAAGTTACAGATCCACAGAGAAAGACCTGGGGTTTAAAAAGAGAATGTTCATGTAGTAGTGTATGTCAAGTCTATAATTCATCTTTGTACACTTCCTCGCTCCCCTCGTATACTTCTTCATCTTCCTCAGCCACAGGTCCAGCTGCCTCTTGCTTGCCAGGGCTCATTCTCTTTCCAGCGTTTTTCCCTTCTTTTCCTTCCCTTGCTGCCTTCCTGTCGTTCCCATCCTGTGCGCTTTCCTCTGTCTCCAGCATCTCTTCGTCTTGGTCTTCAGCCTCAATGATTCCTCTGAACTCTCTTCCCCTGGGGGTATCGACGAGGTCCAGCTTCCAACCTTTCTTCCCAGCTAGCTTCCTCAAGTTTCCTTTTAGCTTTTCAACATCTTTGGGATCAGGGATGTTCAGCCTCTTCATTTCCTCCTTAGACATTTGCGTGCCATCGCTGCTCGCAACTGTGCCAATGTATGTCTCCTTGCCACCGCCAACGACGACCGTCTTTTCGATTACTTTGCCCTTGCTGCCTACAAGAGCTTGCGCGCCGACTTCGATACCGCCAATGATAGGCCCGCGCTTCGTAGAACCTTCGAGGCCGTCGGCGATATCTCGAAGAGGGTTTGTGTTCGCAGTGTCTTCAGACCCGGCAAGTGCTAGGAGACGCTCGGTTTCACGGATTTTAGCTTCGAGAGCTGCGGCGGTCCATTCGTCAGCGTCTGCTGCCGGTATAACGGCCTGGCAGGTGATGGGGTGGGCGAAATTCTTCTGCGGTGGTAGGAAGGCAACGTCGTGGCAGAGACGAGGCGTGTCTACAACCATGAGGTACGAGCAAATGCTAGTCTCTTTGATCATGGCGATTTTATCTGTAGACTGGGGGTTGCAATGGAACTATACCAATATCAGCGACTGTCTTGAAGTAGGACATGCAAGCAACTCACCTGCACGTCAATCTTGCGCGGCTGCCCAGTAAGGTCGCACTCGGTGCCGTCTGAAAGACGCTGCACCATGTACCGGCTTGAGCCCTTGGTCTCCAGGCGCGGGATCTCCAGCGCCTTCTCTTCTTCATCTGGCGCATTGCCCTCATCGTCATAGGCGTCCTTGCTGCCCTGCTCGCTACTCAGCGTCTTGCGCGCATGGTCCTTCTTGCGCTTATCTTCTTTGGAGAACCGACCAAGCACGAAGCTGTGGACGCTTGTGTCCTCAACAGGTGGGTAGATGGGCACACCGCGACCGGGAGGCAGCTGGTGGAACTGCTTGACCTCGTCTTTGTAGCAGAAGCTGTAGCTCCACCACCCACTCAAGTAGTAAATGCAGCTTCCACGCATGCCCTCCAGAAGCTCCCACCCACGGTCCGTTGCGCGCATCAACTCCTTCTCCTCCTCGGCCTTTGCTTCCTCGGCCGTCGTCGTGTCGTTCTGTTGCACATCGTCCAGTATCATAGGAATGCTGCACAGATACCGCTGGCCCTGCAGAACCACAGCCTCGTATGTGTGTGGCAGCGCATCGTCGGCGGCCGGACCACCTGCGAAAGGCTGCTCGTGCTTGGAGAGCTCCTGTGTCTGCTGCGACTTGGGCGTCGCTGTGCTGGAGCTGCCGAGTAGTGTGGGTGCCTCCTGGGCCAAAAGTCTTGTCGCATCGTCTTCCAGTATGAATGTGTCTGGCCATGCAACCTCGTACTGTTCGTTGTGAGCTCGTGCACTTGTGCCGGCCTGGGGCATATGCCGTCATACCTGTGGAAACGCAAGCAGATCATCGAAAACGCTGAAGGCATGCTGGTTAGCCAACGCAAGGCGCAAGACCGCCGGTAGCGCCCAGAAATTCCTCATCACGACACTCCTTAGTCAAGATACGGACGCGTGGGGAACAGCTCGTGCTCAGCTGGGATGGAGACAGATGTCACTTCCGGGAGTTGACCGCACGCTAGCCTCAAATTGGTGGACGCTCTGCAGGTCAGGACATCAAACAACGTTTTATAATACGATCAACTCTGCCACGCGTCCGGATCTCTTTGAAAGATAGAGTCTTGGAGAACCTTGTGTGAAGTATCGAACGCTGCATTATGCGGTCATGAGATGATCTCATCTCGTCTTCAGATCTTAACGCCATTCATGCTGTATAGCAACAAGAAGATACACACACAACTATCAGACCGCCAACGCCCGCTAACAAGATCAGATGGATATCGCCTACAATAAGAAATGTGAGCTGCAAAGGTTGCTCATGCTATATTCTCCTCAGTATGGCTGCCTGTCGCCTACTGCTTGAGAACCTGGAAGCTGTTGTTGGTTGGCCGTGGGTCTTTGCCGGACCCCAAATGGAACTCGCAACGGAACTTAAGACATTCTGTCCCACGTGCATCCTGGTACACTTGAACAATGTCTCCAGTATGTAGGTGTCCAAAAAGTGCTCGGCCTTTTTCGTCTTTCTGCCGAAGGTGCTTGCCATTGACAGAGATGCCATGAGTTGCACAGGTCCAGATGCCCACGTTCAGCTTCTCTAGACTGGTCCAGTCTTTGTTTTTCTGAGACAGCTCCTGAACTGTTTCAGCACTGTCTCCACCAGAAGAATACCAGAAGATGATGAATGCTGTTTTTGGTATGCGTGTATCGCGACTTTGATCGTACACAATCGTGTTGTTTGCGAGTCGGCCCCAAGACGTCTTGCTTTTGTCGATGTTGAGTATAAGGTTCGGTGCAAACGAATCTGCAGTGGCCACCAGTTTGCCTAACCGCCTGGGTGGTGGTCTGATATCGAGTTCGGCTGGTACAGAAGGCACCTCTGCCGAGGGCGATAGTGCCTCACCTGTTTGCGATGTACTTGCAACACTGCTGCTTACGTCGGAGCCCCTTGTTGTATCTTCGTAGGCAGAAGCGCCAGCTGTTGCTTCTTTTTGAGCCCCAACAAAGTCGAAACCGCTCACTCGTGAAGCGTACTCCAGATTGTGCGTGTTGGGGTCGAGAGGGTCGTAGTAATAAGACGCTGTCACAGGAAGACTAATCTGACGGTTTGATGTAGACGGCCGTGCTTTCGGTGTCGGCTCACTGATTTGGCTAGCAAACTTCGAGGACTGCTCAAGCGAGTTACGTTGGGGCACATCTGGCGTTCGAGGTGTGGCTGGCTCGTTCGGACTGTAGACCCCAGATCCAGGCGATACTGGAGAAGTCATGTTCAGCTCTCGCACCAAAGACTCGGTGCCTAGAAGGCTAGGCGAAGAGAAGCCTCCATCAAGATGGGGAGGGGCACTGAACGGAACCTCACGCTCTGCTCCACCTACAGTATGACTGAAGATAGGCATGCTGTCACGATAATCCGATTCGATGTTATCGGGCTGGGACAATGCTTCTTGTGCGTGGTTGTGGAGAATGCCCGAACTTTGCAAGGCATAGTGCCCGATCTCACCGAAAAGACGCGGTCGTCGTGGCGTAGGCATGACCTTAAAACTTTCTCCCTCGTCGATGACGTGTTCAGATTGGAAAGAGGCATCGACACTGGAGTCCTCGTCGTGGTCGCGCACCTGGTTCCGTGGGTATAGAGGGTCAGCACGTATACGCTTCGTTTGCCTGCTTTCACCAACAAGCTCGATCAAATCGTCGTCTATGTCGGCTTCGTTGTCAGACTCAGGTATTTCTTCTTCTTCGAGATCGCCTCCAATGCTTAGTTGTGACAGTTGCTGTTCAGCCTCCTCCTCCTCCTCCTCTTCTTCTTCTTCGACAATAGACTGGAGTACTGGATCTGGTGGTATTGCGATGCCTTCCTTTAGCCAGGGGTGGTTAAGACAAGCGCGAGCGTCGGGTCTTAGCGAAGGGTCCGTCTGAAGCATGTTCATGAGGATATCAATGCACTGAGGGGATACTCCAACTCGCTCAAGCGGCGTAGACTTGAGGGGAGTGGTTGTGATGTTGTTGTACATTGCCTGACCTGTAGCATCGGCAATACCCTTGAAAGGCGGCTCGCCGCAGAGTGCGTACCATAGAACGCCGCCAAAAGACCAGATGTCTACAGATGAGCTGTATGAGTGATACTGCTTTGCCCCTCGTCGACGCTTGGTACCCTTGGATTCCCCATAGTCGGGAAACACCTCAGGAGCGCAGTACAACAAGGTACCACAAAATGTTTTGAGGAAGGTCTCTTCGTGCTTGACAACCTTAGACAGACCAAAATCGGACAGCTTGACTTTCAACGGATCGACGTCGGCGATGAGGATATTGTCAGGCTTAATATCGCGATGTGTGATCTGAGAGCGGTGCAGGTAGGCAAGGGCGCTCAAGATCTGTTGGCCAATGACTCTTGTCAATGACTCGCTCATTGGGCCATTTTGGTTGAGATAGGCCTGAAGATCGCCATGCCGCACGTATTCCATGATGATGTATAGGTAGTCGCCCTGATCGTGATATTCCACAAACTCGACGATGTTCGGATGCCGCAGGCCTTGCATGATTCTCATCTCGTTGTCGATCTTTTTATCGAGTTGGCCATTCTTCATGAAGCGGCGCTTCTCGAGCTCTTTCGCTGCAAGAAGCTTACCTTCCATCTTCGTAGCTAGCTGGTGGACGGTTGCAAAGGCTCCTTTGCCAAGTAAACCTGATACAGGTGAGTTCCTCGCTCAGAGCAAGATTATTTGGTCACGTACCAACAATGTTGTAATTCGTTCCACCGTCCCATTTCATTGCAGGGCCGCCATAGTGCTTTCCAATGCGCTGCACAGCTTCTTTGTATTAGCTCTCTGCAATAGCAAAACAGTCACGAGGCTCACCTTTGGTCTTGTCGTCGCCTTTAGCACAATCGGCTATGAAATTTCGTAGATTGTCCCGGAAGCGATCGATATGCGACACGCGAGATGGCACGCGAACGACGAACTTGATCATTTCGGCATCGTTGGAACTCTGAATGCAGATGATGGCTCCTGAGCCTACCATGCGGATCCTGCTGAAACGCTTGTCCTTGTTCTTTAGCAGCTGATCATCGACTATAGTGCCGTTGGTCGACAAGTCTTCTATCATTAACACGCCGTCTAGGTTGAGGTAGATGCGAAAGTGTTGGTTGCTGATGCGCTTGCCGGAATCTTGACCAAAGACGATATCAGCGCTGTTTGGATTCCGCCCAAAAATGAAGCCTAGATCCTTAAAACGTAGAGTTCGCGCCGAAGACATACGCAGGGCCAGATCAGCACCCGCCCTTGAGCTCTGGCCTACCCTGTCTCCAGCACCGTTTATGATGATTGTCTCCTGCTCCTCGATGTCGGCAAGAGACGCGTTCATCGAGTCGGGATCGAGAGAGTTGCGGAAGAGCACATGCTGTGGACGAGACTCGGCTGTGTTTTCGACAATCTTGATCGCAGTAGGTGTAGCAGGGTGGAGTATCACAAGCACATCAGCGATGTCGCAATCGTTGAGCCCTGAATTATTCCTTCCCACTCGGCGTGGGTCAAGCACCTGCTGTGTGGACGGCTGTGTCTGCGACATGGCGCAAACGAAGGAACGGCGGTTGAGGCGCACCGAGATCGGTCAAGAAACGCGGGCGGCGGATGCGTAACTAGACAGATCGTTGCGTTCGAGGGCTGTAAGTCGGTGTAGGACTGCTCCAAGTGTAAAAACCCCGAGTGAGTGTCCGACCTGCGCAAGGGGGGCCTCGGGACGTGTGGTGACAGGTAGTGAAGGCTGCGGCAGACCTAATCTGTTTCTGTCCAGCCAAGGTCTATTGAGATTGCTGAGACCGATGTTCTTACGCTGTGTCTTCCAAGCCAATGGGACATAACACCACCACCAACAGCTGCAGCACCGTGTCAAGGTCTTGTCCTCGAGCTTCCTATACAGCGCAATGGCTGGTGGCTTGCCGCGCCCGTCTCGATTCCACGGAGACCTGTGCCCAGCCAATGCTCTACAATTGTATGGCGTATCCTTCCTTGTGGCGTCTAGTCGTATGTCCTCACAGTTAGTACGATCGTATGAGATTCGTCTGGTTGCCGGTGAGGCAGCTGTGCGTTACAGTAACGTATGACCTTCAAGAAGTTGACCAAAGACGGAGAGTGGATGTAGCGCGGGCTCTATGTAGGCGAGTGTTTCAAGGCAGACGTTTGCCTTGTCTGAAGGAACGTGTGGGGGATTCGACGCGGAGGGTTGCCGTGGGAACAAGAATGTCCCCGTACCTTCAATTGTCAGCAAGAGCGATTCCGGTGGGGTATTTCAGATAATAAAGCTGCAACTGCTGCAGGCGCTATGACGTACGGTGTGAAAGAGAGCAACAAGTACACCGCGGCAGCCGTAGGAAAGTGAAGGAGAGCAGCCCTCAGATGTTCGCGCGCGTGAGACATTCACGGCTTGTCGACGCTGATTGGTCAGCTATTGTTGTGCAAGGCCCACGACAGGCAGCACCCATTGCCACGCCATCACGTTTCTGCACTGACTCGCGGCTTTCCAACGCGTCGCGTCAAATTATTTCACACGTCACTGACAGGCCCAAGGGCCAACATCTGGCATAGCTTGACCGAACTACAGCACAGCATGCGAGGAACCATTTTCAGTAATCTGTCTGCATAACTGCAAATAGGTATTAACTGACTTCCAAAAGTATGCATACGCAGCTTGCGATCACACTTGCTAACCAACAAAGGCCCGGACGCCATGCTTGTAAACATCTCTCTGATAAGGCGTGTGCCGGCCTCCATCCTTTCTCGAACTGAGTGGGGCCGTCGTCCATCAAGGCTAGATTCCCTATGTGATGATCGTCCAGCGTTGTGCCGCGTGCGTATGCAGCATGGCTCGAGTGCATTGTTACAGTTCATCCCTCTCCTGCGCAACACCAAATGTTGCCCCGCCATCAGACATGAACTTGATCTCCTCTTCAGTACTGTTCCGGCCCAGTGCGCCATTGCGATGTGGGTACCTTCCAAACCTATCTATAATCTCCCTGTGCTCCTTCTCCGCCTTGAATTGATTTTCCAACAGTGTTTTCGAACCTGCACAGTCCGGTTGTTTCTCCAGATCCCGCTGTAAATCCTCTAACAAGCCATCTACCTGCTTATGCACTTCAACATCCTCCGAGTGACACATAATCATGTAGAACCACATCCTGTGCGCCGTGGAGTTACGCCACTGCGGATGCTGATCTGGTCGTGGTATAGGCGAATCTGGCGAGAAGAGGGTGCGTACGAAAGCTTGTGCGATCTTGTCATAATGGGAGTACACCTTGACAAGGCCTTCGTTTGTGCGGAAGACGTTGCGCGGCATTTGATCGAGAAGGATGGCTATGCTAAGTGCTGCGGAGGCTGCTTCTGCACCGTCGCCGTTTGTGTCCTTTTGCGCGATCTCTTTCAACTGGTCAAGGAATGGCTCTGCGGTCGGTGTGATGACTTTTGAAGGTCCAATTGCTTCGAGTGCTGATAAGAAGTTGTCGCTGCATTCTCTGTCGAGAGCGAGGCGCTCTTCTGGTGTACCCATGAACCACCTCTTCACAACATCCATGTTGACTTTCTCGCCACTGGGGTCCACGCCTCTGAGCCAGACTTCTTGAACCTTTTGGTAGAGCGCTGGAGCGAAAATGGTCCTGTCGAGGGTGAACGAAGATGACATAGCGCGTACTTGGATCGACGTGGTGCTAAGGGCAAAGCAACGCATTGCTACGCGAAAAAGAGGACGTGTAAGCATCTTTCAGACAGTAACGTCAAGGCAAAGCATGGTGTTGTATCAGCTCTCCGCGTAGCGTGAAGTATTTACGGTAGTCAACCTTGCGTTTTACGGCTTCAGGCGATTGCTCAGCAGGATCTTATCTTGCCTCGCCATAGCTTGTCGGACAAATGCCTTTGGGCTTTGCTTCGGCCAAGAGTGCACGATTAATAGTAGCCATCATAATACGACAGAATGCCATGTACTTCATGAACGATTGTGTTTCCGCGCGCTCCTACAGATGTGACGGATGATCCTCGAAGATGACGTATCGCTGAAATCTTTCGCCGCTGGCCGCGCTCCGTGCCCGGTTGGTTCATGAAGTTGGTCTAGACATTGCAGTACTCAAATGTTTCATCTCCAACGTTAACACCTCTTTACCATTTAATATGCACTCAATACGTCCAGCAACCACTCGAGGGCTTCGAGCAGCTTTGACTTCCAATGCTCGTGCTCGTACACAACCAAGTGCAACACCATGCCTCTTCTGCGCGCATCGCGCAACGCCGCAGGAAACATCACGCCGCCACCAGTCGACAGCAAACGCTCGCGAGGAGCCTTTCAAGGCTTCTGTATCCGCGCAACAATCACAAACACATTACTCGTTCTTCCCTAAGTCTTTGTCGACCGGCCCACCACCCGAGGGACCGTTCAGCATCGACCTGAATGCCCTGAAACGCGAGTTTCTGCAACTTCAGGCGAAGGCACATCCTGATCTACACCCCCAAGAAGACAAGAAGAGAGCTGAGGCAACTTCTGCACGGATCAACGAAGCGTACAAGACCCTCCAATCCCCGTTACACCGCGCGCAATACCTTCTTTCACAGCGCGGCATCGAAACCGCCGAAGACGAGACAGCGAAGGTGGATGACCCGGAGTTGCTCATGGAAGTTCTGGAAGCCAGAGAGAGGATAGAAGAGGCAGAGCAAGAGGAAGACCTTGTGGAGATGAAGGATGAAAATGAGATCAGGATACAGGCCAGCATCAAAGCGCTCGAGCGAGCATTCGCTGAAGACGACATGGAGTTGGCAAAGGACGAAACTGTCAAGTTACGGTACTGGATGAACATCAGCGAGAGTATTGCGAACTGGGAGAAGGGCAAGCCGGTTGTGCTCGAGCACTAAGTCCGGGATTTTTCCACACGACCTCGAATACACCCTACATGGCCTCTCCGAAAGCTTCTGAATATGTTGTCGGTACTATTTCGAACCTCGTGATGCTTTCGACATACTACCGTTACCTGAGTTCGGCGTCCTCCGACCTGCCAACCAACCAACCAAGCTCCCCGCGGGCAAGCCTCGGCCGGGCCCCACCAACTCCATCATCGATAAAGCTGTGCGCGTCGCGTTGACTCTCACTTCCCTTCCCTTCCCTTCACAATGTCCACGACCTCCTTCAAGCCCGTCGCTGCGGAGCCTGTCAACGAAGAAAATGGTTTGATTCATGGTGTATCCGCGCAAGAACTGCAAGTTATAGGCGAGCAATGTATTGACGCAAAGTCTAAGGCATACTGTATGTCAGCTATTTGAGTACGCAAATCATACGATGCTTATTTCAAGCAGGCCCATACTCCCTCTTTCGCGTTGGCGCATCTCTCCTCCTGAACCAATCCACTACATCGGAGCCGTCCATCATCGTCGGCGCAAACGTCGAGAACGCCGCCTACCCTGTTGGCACTTGCGCCGAGCGCGTCGCCTTCGGAACCGCCGTGGTTGAGGGCCACAAGCTGGGCTCGTTCAAAGCCATCGGTGTTGCTACAGACATTGACGACTTTTGCTCGCCCTGTGGAATGTGCAGACAGTTCCTGAGGGAGTTCCTTAGCTTGGAGACGCCAATCTTCATGTTCAACAAGGAGGGCAAGTATATTGTAAGGACAATGGGTGAGCTCTTGCCTTTGAGCTTCGGGCCAGACGTGCTGCCACCGAGGGAGCAGTTGAAGAAGGAGAGGGATGGCGACAAGGCGAAGGCTGCGTAAGGGCTGCGTGCGCATACTCTCAACCCTACACAGGGCTACAACTTTCGAGCTACATCTTAAAAACACATGAAACCCACATTTCACAAGGCTTTGCAGATTGAAGTTGTTTGCCTACGTTGATGCCCCTGAACTTGAAAACTCCAAAGTTTGATGACCTCATGTGGCACCCCCGCGGCGCGATGAACAGCCGACCAGCTTATCGTGCCTTATCTTACGCCACAACCTCGACCAACAACTGCTCACACATTATGCATCTCCGCGCTCCGGAGATATGTCGAATGACATGATTTCTTCTGGGCTGCTTGTGTGTAACTAGAACCGATTCAACAAAAGTGACGGGCTCTCCTCATTATGCCATGTCTTCTCTGTATACGCCCAGATTGAGGGGTCGAAGCTACGATATGGCAGCAAACAACGAAACAAATGATTCGGAACACTTCTCGCCCTATAGGGCAGATGGAAAGCTTGTAAGCGATATGGACTGTTCAACACTGGTACTTTCGAAGTTATGTACGGCGTTCTAATGGCTCGTGGTATAGTATGGCTTCGTCTGTGTGGTGACGGGTGCAACCCAGCCCGTGGGGAAGGCTATCGTCGCTGAACTCGCTGGTAAGTCATGCTCTCGAACGATGCAATCGCAAGGCTCTTGCTTCTTATCCAAGGTTGCATCTACTTTGTGTCATTTGGATTCGAGTTTGTCAGACCTCAAGTTGCCTTCGTCTACAACGATCACAAATTCTCAGAGCAGTACTTAGCACTGAATATTCACAGCCCACGGCGCAGCATGCATATACGCATGCTCCTCTCCCCCCAATGAATCTTACGGCGAACTCGCCTCATCCATTAATTCGCAGTATCCGAATACCAAAGTGATCGGCTACCCCTACAAGATCACTTCGGAAGAAGACACGCTGGCGCTCATCGACGACGTGCTCAACTCCTGGGGCCGACTGGACATCTGGACATCTTCGACCGGTCTCCTCGGACCCCCATCCATCACAACCACCGGCCCGAAAGACCTTTATTCCGCGTTCGAGACAAACGCCATGCCCGCATTCTTCGCACTCAAATATGCACCAGCTGCTATGCAGAAGACCACGCCGAAGGGCAGCTACCCCAACGCCGCGCCAAAGGATGCTCCGTACGGATCGATCATCGTAGTCACCTCAGTAGCCGGCACGTACGGCGGGTGCTGGGCCCCTGCGTTCACCATGGCATCTCATGCCGCCCTGGGCGTAGTCAAGTCTGGCGTAGCGGTCCTCAAAGGCACGGGTGTGCGTATCAATGCCATCACGGCAGGGCAGATCGATGTCGGTGTTGATCTGAAGGGGAGCGGGTTGAAGGAGATGGAGGGAGGGCAATTTCCACCTGCTGCGTTGCAGGATAAGGAGGTCCAAAAGAGGACTATTGGACTTGAGAGGGCTGGCAGGCCGGAAGAAGTTGCACGTGTAGCTGGCTTCTTGGCGAGTGGGTTCAGCAGTTATATCACTGGGGCGGAGATGAGAGTCGATGGAGGTGCTGGGGTAATGAATCCGTTGACAGTACCTGTGTAGGTAGTAGGAGCTGCTAGATTACGTGCTTCCATCGATGAGTCTGAAAGATGATTTCTACCGACTTCCCATCCTTTGGTAGAGCACAATGGAATCCAAACACACTTGGGGTTTAACCTGGGATGGTTAAGTCAACATTCGCTAAACATTGAATGTTAGCAATCGAGAAAAGAAAAATCTACAGACGTACAACAGACAAGGGCTTCGCATATATGTAGGCTATGTAGGTCGCTTCTAGGTATTCGTATGAGAACACAACGGTTCACACATGAAGCAAAAATACGGCAAAGGATTGTACCAATGGGCCCTCTCAGAACGACGATGGAGCAAAAAAAAAAAGGGTCTTGCCGCGACTCGAACGCGGGGCCTCTCGCACGTTTACTTAGGTACCCTAAGCGAGAATCATACCACTAGCTGGATGGTTGTTAGGAAGAGCTCGCAAGCTGAATGTTTGTGGGTTGAACTTACACCACAAGACCGTGCTGTGATAGCTGTTGATGAGGATTCTCAAAATCTATAGCAATATATTGTGAATAAAAACAGATGATGTGGAGCTCGCTCGCACCGATGTTGTGCCCTAGCTGCGCTCGCCCCACAAGAGGCGCGTGCATGTTGAGTCGAGAATAAGATCAAAAGATGCAACGAGTTTTTCCAATTCGAATACACGGAGGGATAATGTACCGCAACCTTTAGGGAGAGGCAAGCCATCTACTCATCACAAGCTCGAGTCGCCACAGACCAGGCCCTGACCGTGCGCGATAGAGATGGCTATTGCGCTAACATGCGGAACTGGTGGAGAACCCGAGATCCTTTACGTCAACGCGTCGAGCTCCGTGCTCATGCCCTCGAGTCCCTGCTCCAAACTGCCACCATGGTTCTTGACCGTCTGCCGTCGCATTGATTGCTTTCGGGGTTATTGAAATTCCAACATGGTCCGCTTGTGTGTGCCTGCTGGTGAGCACAAACTTCCTGCCATGTGTGCATGCAAGTAGCTAACAGCAAGCAGGCGATGAACAACATGCCCTCACTCGCAGACCACGCCTCGGCTTCTCCGCCGCGGAACCTTCTCTTATCGAGTCTCCCTCTCGCGCCTGTCTCCTTGCGGCCGTTTCGACTGCTTTCCGCTCCGTTCTTGGGTTCGCACGCCCTGGCACTTTCGTCAGAACCGCCGCCATCTTTGGGCTGATTGATGGGTCGATAACAGCATGCGATATCTACGGGAGGCAAGAGCTGAACAGGGCGGTATTCAAATTGGACGGCCTGGACAGCCCCAAGCCCTGGAAGTTGTGGGAGCGTACAAGCCAATGGACGCTTGAAGATGCAACCTTGTTTGGAGGTGCCACAGGACTTCTTCTGGCTTCAAATCCACGACTCGTTCTAGGCGCCAGTGGTTGGACACGGTTCCTTGGTATAACTATCACTGGATGCGCCATTGGGGCGAAGACTGGAGAATGGGTATTTGGCAGAGGCCCGCCGCACCAGGCAAAGCGTGTGGAATGGGTACTTGCAGCGCAACGGCGCGCAATGTATCGCCGACTCTCGGAGGACGAGAAAGCAAAAGCGTCACTATCCCGATTTGGGCGATCACTGCTCATGGCGTACACTGGAGATAGCCCAATTATGCAGACACTGAGCAGGCCATTTCGAGGACTCAGTAGTATGCCAAATCCTGGCAGTGACGCAGTATCTGGTCGTGCCCATCAAGATGCACAGATGGAGGCCGCACGGCAGATACAGATCCAGCAGGCTCATGCAAAACAACCTATCCTCATGCTAACGGAGTTCGAGAAAGAAGAGCTGGCGGCCCCTGATTACGACGGTGGCCATCGACAGTACTTTATGGATCCAGCGGATACTGACATAGAAATACTACAAGAACACTTGGAACATTTGAACAAGCTTCGTGCTTCTGATGTCAAAGAGTTGGCGTACATATGGCAGGGACTGGCACAGAAAGAGCACCATTTCCACCAATTGTCGCAAGACAATCCTGAGAAGGACCTATTGCGTCGCGAATTGCAGTTGCTAAACAGCCTGGCCACCCACTTCAATACCCGAATTGCTATACTCGCTTATGCGCAAGCTGATGCCCGCAAGCGAATCGATCAAATACGAAACGAGGACCCAGCTTCTGCTAGTATGGTGCCTTTGCCTGTAACAGAGGAAGCTCTTCTCGGTGGTAACTGGAGAGAGAGCCATAGCCCTCAAAAGTCTGCCGAACGTATCCGGCAACGCTGGGAAACAGCCAGGACTGACTTGGCACAAGTAGAGCACGTTCTTTCTCAGTTTGACACACTGAAGGCTCAAGGTAGCACGAATAGCCGTGCCAACGAGCAGGCTGAGCTACTCCGTAAAGATGCAGGCCAGATGAAGCAGAACATAATGGCTACGGAGAGACTGTTAAAAGAATACGAGGACCAAATCTACAAGGTCGATGCCAGTGCTGGCAGTTAATAGTGAACCTCACTCCCATCGAGGACTATCGAAGCCAGCATCCTAACCGAGATCCCGGATACGTTCACGCTGTGGCAATGGCTACCTGACCACCCACTGCTCTCCCAATATCCAGCCCTAAGTACTCACACGTCCTGAACCAACTATGACTATTATGTTGCATTGTTGGTCGGGCATCCTAGATGAACAGACTGTTTAGACAGACAATCGATCAGGCGAAGAAGGGGCCAGCACGCATGCGTGAGAGGCACGTGCGATGGCTGCGGTGAAGTAAATGATACCTGATGTCGCAATTATACTGTTCACTTTCACCTTTTTTTTCGCGTCTACATTTCGTTGTTTGGCTTTATAAGCTGAAGGTCTCTGAAATCGCGCTATTTGTTTGTTTGTTGCTTGCTTGCTTCCCGGTACGCCAGGTCTGAGCACGTTCGCGCCTACTTACTTCCGTTCCACCTGCCCTCCAACACCTCCTCAACTGTTATAAACTACCACCATGGCCAGGCTGAGCCAACCAGCCCACTCATTACTTGCTACGCCCGCAGCAGGCCGCGTTATCGGAACCGTTACAGGTTCCACTACTGCCATGTCTTCACATCCACTTCACACACTATCGCCAGAAGCCAGCCTTCAGTCGCACGGCAACGACAACCGGCCACACTCACCATCGCACCGAGGCTCTGAGCCATCCACGTTTTCACCTGCCGACTGCCGTGCTCTCAGCAAGGTTTTGCGCGATGTGGGCGACAGCTCTCCTTTATTAACTCCAAGCCGACTTGAGCCGAGCGAGCAGTCATGTGCGAACACAGACCGTACTAGCAGCACTATTGACAGGGTTACAGTAGATGAAGATTATGGTCTTGCTGGTCATGAAGCTACTGACGCTGGATACGAGGACGAGGACGACAGCATGGAGTTGAGTGACGGCGTTGAGAACGCTACGGGCAGAGACGCAGTGAACATGCCTGGAGACCATGCATCACAAAGCGTTTCCAACTCCAACTCCAATCTTTGGCTGCAAGACAGCATTCCAACGCATGATGATAAAGATAGACTGAGGTACAGTGAATGCCGCGCATTGAATGCGAAGTACACAAAGGCCAGGCGGCAAGAGAAGGAGCGTACCAAACCAGCTATACCCAAGGAACGCGATACCATCGAAGACATCATGAATCTACCTGGTAAGCGTGCTCCTCCAGCACGTCCACAGGATCTTGGCCGCAACGACTCAGATTTTCAGCCGATACCCGAAGAAATCAAGCAGTTGAACCTAATGCGCCTCTCTATGGAAAAGGTGCTGGATGATGAACGCGTCGAGCAAGAGCGTGCCACACACGAACAAGAGTCAGGCATCTTTGTTTCTGGTCATGGTGTACCGCACCACCGCACAACTACGACTGTACAGCAACAGTCTATCCATGAGGGGTCAGACGCCGACAACGAAGATAATGACGCCACAGATGATGCAGCCGAGACAAAAGAGGTGACAGTAAGCAAATCCTAGTCAGACCAATCGCTCTGCCTGTTTGCATAGACTGACAATGTCAATCAGGACTTACAAACCGCCGCACCTAATCTCAAAACGCACATTAACCCTGCTGCCGCATCGCCCAGGAATCGTAACGGATCGATTCTGTTAGTCCCAAGCACCCCAGAACCTACTGCGCAGGCTCCAGATCAAAACCACATCCAGCTCGTTGCCAACCAGAACGTTCTTGAGACACCGTTCACCAGGACGCTAAGCTATTTCAAGCAGCACAAGGGAGCCGAGAACTCTCCTTCCAAGCGTCGTCGAAACACTGCTCTGCAACAAGAGATCGCAGCGGTAGCTGGAATTGCTACCGATGCTGAGGACCAACCATGTTCAACGGAGCAGACAGAGCTGCGACATGTATCGCTAAATACTGTCTACCCGAGTGCATTGCCTACGACATCTGCTCCAGCTGACTTGGAAGGCATAGTATTAGTTCAGGCTACCGAAGACACAGAAGAGGCCCAAGGCAACATCGCTAGGGTAGACGAACCTCATCAGGCACACACATCATCACAAACTGCCCCAGAGGCTACTTCCAAAAAGGATGGGGCCATTGTGCACTCAGAAGCAGATGATACTCAGAAGCAACTCATCGTCTATCCACAGCATCCCGCCTTTGTGAACGCCATCGGTATGATTCCAGCTGCCGTTTTCTGGATGACTGCGGCTCCCATTATCAAGTACACCACTGCCGCCGTCGACTTGCTCATCGATAGCCTCAGGGATGTCTACCTCTAGACGATACAAGCATGCCTTCGATAAACATACGAGACGTTATCGAAAGCTGACCGATGGCAGTGTCAGTTAGTTTTGAGGGATGTTTATCGTGGGGTGATCAAATATGGGATGCTACTTCAGTGGCTACGAAATGCCGAAGAGACTGTTAGTCTACATAAACCGGAACGCCAATGCTATCCATGATACAAGATGCTGTACTTTTTTAAACCACTTCAAATGTTCATCTCCTTGATATCCTCGGCAACCTTGAACGGCGCCTCAGTCTTCGCCTTGATCTCATCAACCGTGACGCCCTTGGCATATTCCCTAAGTGTCAAGCCCTCCACTCTATCAACGTCAAACACCGCAAGATCGGTGATGATGGTCGAGACGCACTTAGGCCCGGTAAGGGGGAATGTGCACTGGTTGAGGATCTTGGGGTTACCCTTCTTGTCGACGTGTTCCATTGTGACAATGACCTTTGTTTGGGTGGGGTTTGCGACGAGGTCCATGGCGCCGCCGATGCCCTTGACCTTACCGGGGAGCATAAAGTTCGCAAGATCTGGAGAATGTCAGCTGTTGCGTTACTTCATGAAGTCGAAAAGTTAGTATACATACCTCCGTACTGGTTGACCTGCATGGCACCCAGCATAGCAACATCAATCCTTCCAGACCTGATCATGCCAAAGCTCTCGTGGCTGCCGAACGTGGACGCACCGCTGTTGAGCGTGACAGTCTCCTTTCCAGCGTTGATGAGATCCGGGTCTTCCTCACCAGGCTTCGGGTAGCGGCCCATACCCAAGATACCGTTCTCAGACTCGAGGATGATCTCCGTGCCCTCGGGGAGGAATGCCGGCGCAGCAAGAGGCATGCCGATACCGAGGTTGACGTACATGCCGTCCTTGAGCTCCTGCGCTGCGCGCTTGATGATGCGCTCGCGCTTCTGGCTCGCCTCTGAACTGCCCTCGGAGATAGCTTTCTTCTGCTCCTCGGGGCTTTTGTAGAACACGGTCCTCTCGATCTGCTTGCCCTCGGTACTCTTGATAACCCTCTTAACATAGATACCCTGAAGGTGGATATCCTCTGGCGCGATTTGTCCGTCCTCGACA
Source organism: Ascochyta rabiei (assembly GCF_004011695.2). Taxonomy (NCBI): domain Eukaryota; kingdom Fungi; phylum Ascomycota; class Dothideomycetes; order Pleosporales; family Didymellaceae; genus Ascochyta; species Ascochyta rabiei. The sequence continues at coordinate 1,058,091 of NC_082407.1, forward strand.
ATCTCATCGGCTTCGACGATGGTGATCTTCGCGTTTTTGCCCATGGCTTCGTTGAAGTTATTTTGCGCTTTGCGGAACTGGCAGTTACCGAGGCGGTCGGCTTTGGCGACCTTGACGAAGGCGTAGTCGCCAAAGATGGCTTCTTCCAGGACGTAGGATTTGCCGTTGAATTCGCGAGTTTCTTTGGGTGGGGCCATTTTGGCAATGGTACCGTCCGTGTTGTAGCGGACGGGGAGCTCGCCGGTTTGCACTGAGACCGTAAGTTGACTTGCGGGCTGTGAAGATTATGGTCTTGCATACCTATTGTGCCGTATGCTGCCGGTGTGTAGAAAGCTGGTACACCTGCGGCGCCAGCAGCGCACTTCTCTGCAATGGTACCTTGGGGGGTCAACTCAAGGCTCAGCTGTCCCTTCAAGTACATCTGTTCGAAGACCTTGTTGTCTCCGATATAACTTGCGACCATGGTGCCAATTTGTTTTGTTTCCAGAAGCTGGCCAAGACCGACGCCCGGCATGCCTGCATTGTTACTGACGACTGTAAGGTTTTGGATGTCGGAACGATCGCGTAGCTCATTGATCAATGTATTCGGTACACCGGAGAAGCCAAAGCCACCAACCAATAATGTGGAATCAGACTTTAGGTCCTTGATGGCTTCTTGCGCAGATGGAAATATCTTGTTGATGGCAGGTCGTGCTGCTGTCGTGGAGAAGAATCGCATGACCTTGCCATTCCGGCGGCCCGCGAAGTGGAATGTGCGTTGCATCTCAAAGATTGGAAGCTGCAATGACCGATGGCTAAAGGTTACCGGTGTGCAGCTTTGTACTGGTCGAATGTCTTGTGATGCGTTTGCCTGCTGAAGATTCGAGATTCCGGGCTGCAGTTTCAAGCTTTAGCTCCACGATAAACTGCAAACAGGGTGTTTGGGGACGCAACGCGGCCATGGGCGATTCCATCCTTTTGTTTCGCGATCTGGAGCTCCCCATACAAGCTACCGAACAGTTGCATTACGGCGCTAACTACATCTGGACCCCCGACATCCGACACACTTGCCGTGCCGGCGCCGGTGGAGTTCTGTGAATCGGAAAAGGGTCGACACTCGGCCTGGATAAGTAATTAAGCGCACAACGCACGGAAACGCACCGGCATGTGAGTGTGATTGGCTGTTTATTAGGTCGGATGAAGACAACGGCTGCGGATAAGGGCATGTTTTCCAGGCTGCAGAAAATATCCGCACAAATCGGCCATGTGACACCGCGTTCAACTTCGCGTTTTCTTGCACGCATGTTAGTCGTGCATGACCCTGCCTAACATGATCCAAGAGGTTATCAGTACAGGCTCTGGATGATCAGTTTCACTGAGAGTCATATGTTAGTCGCGAAATGCAGACACAATTTATTGTGGGCGTCTTACAGTTAGTGAAGTCTTTGTGGTCCTTGTTGCCGTGCAGAGCTCGAGCTGCGATAGCGTCCTCTTCATCTTTGCCAGTGGGCACATTGTACTGTGTTATGTCAGTTCTATCGATCGTTAACAACTAAGCAAAACATACAGCCGTCAATGTAGTCTTGAGACCTAGTTGCTCAACCAGTTCAGCAATTGAGTCCGCGACCACCCGTGCATCCTTGCTGCTATCGCCCGTACTTTGCTTGTTGATATAGGGCAAGATTCGGGCAATCTGCTTTGCTTCGCTGGGATTGTTCGCCTTCAAACGCACGACTGGTGCGAGACTCAGACAGCTTGTAATGCCGTGCGGAATGGCGTAGGTGGCTCCAATCGCATGGCCTATGCTGTGGCTGAGGCCCACACCACCGCTGAACAAGAACGGAAAGAGGGAAGCGTAACATGCGAGAAAAAGCTTCGTACGGACCTCCGAATTGTCAGGGTTGGCTTTCGATTGTGGAAGATACGTGAATAGGTCTTTGATGGCTTCGAGGCACAGCCGCTTTGTTGGCACCTCGGACGCGAGGGGATGGTACATGAGTTCGACGGCATGGTCCAGCGCTCGCATCTATGTCAAGATTAGCTTTGTCGTCAAGGATATCAGTGCCACTTACTCCTGTGCTCAGCCACAGGTTCATCGGCGTATGCACAGCGTTTTCACCATCGTAGATAACAGCTTAAGTGGGGACCAAGATTAGCAGCCGTCTCAAAGGATGTAGATTTCGGGTGTCTACCTTTCGGTACTTGCTCAGGATCGCTCACTGCTATCTTATGCCCCTCATCAGTAGTGTATCCAGCGTTCTGGGTTGTCTCCGCAACACTGAGAGTTGTCGGCACAGCAATGGTGGGTATCCACCTTCCAGTCTCTTTGTGGATATTATGGGCAATAGCTTTTGCCGAATCAATTGGGGAGCCGCCTCCCACAGCAACGAGTATATCGCAGCTTGATTTCGACATCATGGCAGTTGCTTCTCGAATTAGTTGGATGGGTCTAGAAGCGGTCAGCTTCATATCGTCGAAGCCTGACTGAGCAAACTAACGCGTGTTGCCCGATCTTGTAGAAGGTTCCTCCATGCATGTAACCCAACTGGCTTTCGACGTTCTTAATTACGGGTGTCTTCTCGTAGAGTGATCGCCCAGTAACGACAAATGCCTTCGTACATCCCAGTTGTTCTATCACATCTTTCAATTGACTTGTAGTACCTAAAGCTAATGAGCAGTAATTTTGACTGCATACCACATGGAGAACTAACCGTTCCCATATACCATCAACTTGGCAGGCGAAGCTCGATACATGCCTGTAGCTGAGGTGTCGCAGCCGGGTCCTTGGGAATGGTCTGGTAGCGCCATCTCGTGATTAATGTTATTCGTAAAGATGTGAAGTACAATTCTGTGGATACCTGGGAGTTGGTTGTTTCCGTGTCAATCCGCAATGACGTCCTGGGCAGTTACGCGGGGCAGTCGTGGGAGGAGGGGCACGATCGCCATGCCCCACCTTCATTCTCTTTCCACGCTTATACAAAAGCCCAGGGTCCTCTCTTCTCTGGTTTTGTGATACGTGGCGGAACGGTTTGCATCAACGGTGCGATCGATGATCGACTGTTGACCTAACCAGCTCGCTTTAAAGCACAAACACCTCACTCCATAAAACGATCGTTTCCAAAACGGCGACGACAACGCTTTTGTGCGAATGAACGTTCAACTTACTACATACACTATATTCCCTACCGCCATAATACTGCATCACACCTCACCACAGATATTTCTTCATGGATGTTCTCGCATCTTGTGCTGAAGCTCTCACAAAGCTGCAGCAATATATACTGCAATCTGAGCGAAGTAATCCGTGATGAAAGATCGTTCAACTGTGGATGATTCTCTCGATGTCATACAGTTTCCACGGCGAGATCTGGAGATGTAAGTGCGGTTACGAACGGTGATGTTTTGGGTCACGAATAGGGTGCGACAGATCCAGAAGCATTCGCCATTCCTATCCCTCGCAGCCGAACTTCGTAACCATATCTACACATGTTTTCCAAGGCTAAACTATTGCACTTGGCCAAGGGGCCATGTGTAAAGCCAACATACCATTCAAGCTGCTTGGCGTATTGTTTAATTGCAAATCAATCCATACTGAAGCGAGGCTCCTACCTTATAGCTCGAATAAGGACATCGGCGGCAAACAACCGTTCCCTCACACATGGCTGGACATCTTGCACACGAACTCGACCCATGTCCGATAACTATAACTGTACTCGCATATGCCAGCCAATGTCACTCTGTAGAGGACCTGGCTGGAGGTCCTTGTATGGTTTAGCAGTTTGAAGAAGATCGATGTCTTCTGGGAACTGCAGATGCCGCCACGAGGGCAGGAGAAAATCCACTTGGTAACAGCAACTGCGGACGAAACAGAGATGAAGCAGGAGACTGTCAGAGCCACGTCTGCCGCATATGATGTAGCGTTCCATCGCATAGTTATTCTAGATTGGGACTGCTGAATTGAAACAATTGCGCGTTCCGAAGAGATGGCGCTGCTTGCAGCCGCATCCGCAGGCGCTTGAAATCAACTCAGAACGCCGAAAGTATTGTCATGGTCAATGTAGAATGAAAGCACTTTGAAGTCCATGGCGAGGTTGAGAAAACTCCAGGTCGCTCACCGCTTGATGCGCACGAGATGAGACATGTGAACATACATCAATCGGAAAACCACAGAGCATGCATGCATCAAGGATTCAATGGAGACCAAGATCTGGAGCTGGCAGTACCGGTATGCAGCCACCGCAAGCACACGTAGGCGATCCAGAATCAATGTCGTGTTGTACACGGATCTTGTTGCGGTGCATGAATACCTGTCAAGCAAAGCGGCTTTCTAGTGTGCGATCGGCACAACGTCAGCCTCATCAGCCGCACTCGAGGATGGAGGCTGAAAACGCCTATATTAGCCGCAAACGGTTGCTCAATACCAAACCTGTTGAGGAGCAGCGAGAATTTTTGGCCTACAGAGCTTGACTTGATCTTGATAAGATGGAAAAACTATCGAGAACACCGGCGGATTTCTAGCAGCAATGGAAGTTTCGGCCCTGAAAATCCTTGTGCACTTGCGGGTAAAAGTGGGACACACACGTTAGCATCACTCCACTTGGTATGGAAGGCAACGGCGCCACCGACATTCCACCATCATCGTCATGTCGTTCGATCAAAGCTAGGAAGAAATCGGAATGAGTTCTTTTGCGAAGGTTTATCGCAGAGTGTGACACTTTGGTTGTACCATAGGAGGGAAGGGAGGCGAGAATCTGTATAAGTAGGACATCTGCGCATCTAGCATCTAGTCACTCCACAGTATCTGAGATCTCAACCCATCACGTCTTCCACAAACTCTCAAACTTCCATCTTCCGTCACTAACTACTACACTATGCCTTCCTTCAAGGGTAAGCCTCATGCAGACTACTACTTCCCCAGATCTCATACTAACGGTCATTGTAGACTCCATGTCATCCACCCCTGCAGGCCCATCGTCGGCACCTACCCCTGCCTCGACCGCCCCCACCCAGTCCATTCGCGAAACTCTCCACGGAGCTACCACAGCTTTGACTGCACAAGGAATCAACCTCTGCCCTCATTGCTTCCGCGAAATGTCTCATTGCAACGAGCGTTTCGAATTTGCGTAGAACCGCCTTTTGGACAAACAACTTGGCCTGGAACAAGTGCGTTGCACTCGGGCTAGAACAGAACCCACGGATCGCTTTGGAATGGTACGCCACTCGGAGCAAGATGATGGGGCTACGATTTTCTTTGGAGACGAACAGGGCATGGGATCGAGGCATTTACAGGGCGTTCAACTGGTGTGAAAGGATATCCAACCGCATTGATTGAGGATACCAGTACCCTCTCCACTTCGAACAGATATGATTTCATAGTACCGAAGCATCACATCTCAATCTTACTGCTTTCTACATAGCCATTCTTTGAAGTCTTGCAGAACCTGCACTTTGCTGCCATCTTGTCTCAGTTAGCGTATCCTCACTCACCGACTTGCCCATCACGAAGCTACTAGGCGCTGTAAACCTGCGATTGTGAAGACCGAGAAACGCTTCCTCTGTGCTTTAAGGCGGTATACAAACACGACAGAAAGTGCAAGTGAGAAAGTACCGATACAGTCAGAGTTCTTCCATAGATTCTTGCCAAATCTACGTAACTACGTCAACAGTGCCTCGCATTCGTGCGACCTTCTGAAGCCACTACAAAATCGCTTTGCAGATATAATGATAAATAAGGTTCAATTTGCGCCATGAGAGACTGAATGCCAGATCCGGCGCAAGCCAGTGTTTCTCCTCATACTTGAGGGTAGCAGGTTGTGAGCAATCTAACATCACTGACTATGACAGTATCAATAAGGATAGGAATAGGGAGGGGTCACCTCTTCTCTGTTGTGCCAGGCATCCGCAACTTCATAGAAAATTGGTTCGGGCAGTTACAAAGACGATATGACCGGAAAGTGAGTTGTCAGGGGAAGAAACTAGCTTCCTTGGATACACTTTCGAGATTTTACTGATTACGAATGCTGCTCGCATGTCAACAGGTGTAGGCAGAGGTTGCTTCATTGTCTTTTGCAGTCAATGCCGTTTGTGCTTGGAACATACATTAGAAGTAACATGTGTCCTGCTTGGGCAGTTGCTATCTCTGCTTTGCTAATAATCCGCAGTGAGTGCGATGCGCTGTTTTATTTTACTTTGGGAGCTCAAGGTGCAGTGGACTATAAGCAACTTGAAGCTCGAGTGACACTGGAGTCTTATTCAGGTATAGGGAGAAGGTCTACACCGAAATTGTGCTGCTCCTGTCTGCCATCAACTCATTTTTTGTCAAATACTATCTGTAGTGAAAGACGATGCTGTACATTCATGCATGGAGCATGAATGGGTACGATAGCTTTTGGATCCGTAAAATGTCGCCGGGGAATACTTTTGTCGTTCGCGAACGTAAGGGTAGTCTTAGTCAAGTATTTCTCCATCACAATCGCACTATCAACAGCGGCGATAATTCCTCTTAGTAATGTTTTGGGCTTTGAGGTATCAGTGATCACAAGAAGCATGATCATGATAAGAAATAAGAATTACATCGAGACCAGCGAAGCCCCTGCGGCTAAAATAAACGCTAGGACGGAACCGCATAAGCGGATTCCTTATCATCCTTATCATAACGAATACGTCACGCGTAGTGATGGGACAAAGGCCTCAATATCTTCAATCATACACCGCAGGGTGAATCCTGAAGGAGTACAGCTGCTTTAACCAATACCTGACCATTATGTGTGGCATCAGCTGCATCATCAGCCTTGATCGCGCCCAAGGGCACGCAGCCAACTGTCTCAATGACCCAAAGACATTGGCGAAGCAGCTGGACAATAGCCTTGAGCTGATCAAGCATCGTGGTCCCGATTCGAGGGGCCAGTGGATCAGTCCTGACAACAAAGTTGGTACTCTGTCCTTGCAACCCCCTCAAAACTTGCAACATCGTCAATCCCCTTTGCAAGCATTTGCTGACGCTCGATAAGCTTTCGGTCACGTCAGGCTAGCAATCAATGATCTGTCCCCAGATGGTGCTCAGCCATTCCACGACGAGGATAACAACGTTCATGCAGTCGTGAATGGCGAGCTCTACGACCACGAGGCTCTACGTGCATCCTTGATTGAGAAGACGGACTACAAGTTCAAAAGTCGCAGCGATTGTGAAATTGTGATCGCCCTGTACAAGTACTATGGGCTGTCTTTCCTGAGCAAGCTTCGTGGAGAGTTTGCACTATGTGTCTACGATGCACGCACCCGGCTGTTCATTGCAGCAAGAGACCGCTATGGAATCAAGCCACTGTTTTACACCTTTGTCGATGACAAGCTTTTGGTCGCTGCTGAGGCTAAGGCTTTCTTGCCGCTCGGATGGAAACCAGAATGGGACGTCGCAAGTTTGAAAGAGGCAGGATGGAACCATGATGCTCGCACTATCTTTAAGGGCGTCAGAAAAGTAAAGAATTGGCAGTGTGAGGATGTATGGTGGCACTAACCATTCCAGGTCCGCCCAGGCCATTACATCACCTGTCAGTCCTTTGACAACCTCGAGTCACGGCCTTATTGGGATATCGAGTACCCCTTGAAGGTAAAAAGCTCATCTCCCTAAGGCAAAACGAAAGAGTAACCCGTCCTAGACTTTGAAAGAGCCACGATCGGACCAAGAGATGATCGAAGGCGTCAGAGAACAGATGCTCGAGGCAATTCGTGTGCGCCTCCGGGCCGATGTGCCAGTGGGTGTTTATCTAAGTGGTGGTATTGACTCCTCAGTCATTGCTGGCATGGTCACTCATCTGGTGAAAGAGCAGGGCGAGCGCATGGGCAACGACAAAGAAACCGAGCGCGTGAGTTGCTTCAGTATTGCCTTTGACGAAGACAGCGGCTTTGATGAATCTGCAATTGCAAACAGGACTGCCGATCACCTCGGTGTCAAATACTACAAGAAACATATGAATGAAGCGGAGCTTGCAGCCCGCTTTGAAGATGCCACCTGGCATTGCGAGCACCACAATCCTGACCTTAATTATGTTGGGAAGTATGCACTGTCCGAGGTGCCGCAAGAGCTTGGGTTCAAGGTCGTCTTGACTGGCGAAGGAGCAGATGAGCAGTTTGGTGGGTATCCGATGTACCTGCCCGACTACCTCCGTGAACCAGATCTTGCGTATCCAACAAACCCACTTTCAGAGGATGCACGGAAGATACTATGCGTTAAAACCGACGAGGAGGCCAGTGCATACTACGAGTCTATTGGTGCAAATGGTGCCAATCGCGGCCCATCGTTACCTCGGCGCATGCTTAACAACATCACTACAGTGTCTTCGATGGCAGCATTCTCGGCCGATAGCCTGTTCGCTGACTGGACCAACTGCTATGGTGCATGCGACCCACAACTCACTATTGCAAACTCGGTTGACGGCCGCGTTAAGGATGTGATAATGGAAAAGTGGCACCCGCTCCATTCAGCACTGTATGTTTGGCAGAAAGGGCATCTCTCCAACATCTTCTTGTCCTGTCTGGGTGACAGGACAGAGATGGCGCATTCTATAGAAGCCCGGACGCCATTTCTCGATCATCATCTGACTGAGTATGTCAATGGACTGCCACCGAGCGTGAAGATCAGATGGGACTCAAAAGAGAAAAGGTTTGTTGAGAAATGGATTTTGCGAGAAGCAAGTAAGCCCTTCATCACGGATGAATTGTACAAGAGAAAGAAGCATGTAGGTTGACCCGATCTTCTGTAGAATAGATGCAACAGATTAGCTAACGTAAAATAGCCGTACTCTGCGCCTACGACGTACCCAGAGGATGGTCCTCTGCAAAGGCTGCTTGCCGAATTGCTCACAGAAGACCGTGTTGAACAACTCGGCTTCATTGCATGGAACAAGGTCCAAGGCCTTGTCGAAAAGGCATTCAAGCACAAAGATGCGAACGCAATGCGCTTTGCGTTCACTGTCGCCCAGTGGGTTGTCATTGGTGAACGGTTTACAGTGAAGAGAGCTGGGCCGCAGCGGGCGGAGCGCCCTTGAATATTGCGAGATAGAAGATCAGAAGAGGATTGCATTTTCAGTGAGTGTTTGGTGTGCTAAAACTCTCCTTTGAACTCACACTCTTCCGTCCCCACAGCTGCACTTACAATGTCACTATGTCCTTTGATCGCACTTCTTCGACCTCCAATGATGCGGTGCGAGACGTCTTAGTTCAAAGACCAGATCCAGTGCAAGCTTGCGAGAAATCGATGGAAGCTGGCGCTTTTAGGTTGAACATGGAGCGGCAAAGTGGTGCACTCCGGAAAGTATTAATTTCTTAGTGTGCACAAACATCTGTGTTTGCGCATGTCATAATCACCAAGCGAGTGTCCGCCACAGAACGCTGGATCAAAATATGCTCATATTGTCTTCAGGGTGAAGCCGCTCCCAGTCCCAGATATTTTGCAAGGCATACCAGCGTTTTTCGTCTCCCAACATCCCTGAGCGAACAGTGTCCCAAATCTTCCGTCCGATTCTCGCCTCCATCGAGAACGCATACCTGACATACTCTGCCGATGCGGTCTTCTTGAAACCATCGATCAGATCTGAAGTACAAACCTCAATGGCATTGTCCTCGCCATCACTCCACAAGTCCAGGGGGGCTTTGTACGCACAGAACTTCGGCGCAAAGCAGGCAAAATCCCAGTCGACGACGCCGGTTATCTCAATCGAAGACTCATTCGAGATTTCGGCCAATATATTGCGAGGTGCCAAATCGCCATGCGAGAGATGGAACTTATGACCCAGCAGATCACGACGCTGCAGTGAGTGTATGATGGCCTTGTTCTTACTCCATGGGGCAAAGTTGTTCTCGTATGGGTAGAATTCCCGTTCATATTCCAGCCAGAGATCGATCAATGCGAGCATAAACGTCAACGGTGTTTGGTCGGGCAGCGATGTAAGAGACGATGCGTTGAATGGGAAATGGAAAGGCTTGATCGGTACACGGCTCGAGCAAAGACCCTTCTCGGCAGCGTCGCTAAAGCCTTCGGCAATCGAACCAGCATACGGCGCAGTAAACTCGGTCAGACTCTCAACTAGCTGGACGACTTGCTGCAAAGCAGATTCGCTCTGCTCATTGGAGCTGTCATCCCTGACCAGATCCTCTAGTGAACGACCCCTCAAACGAGTCTCTAGCGTATACCGTGCACCTAGAATGTTATTTATACTCACGTCGAAAGAAATCACGCGTGGAATCGGTATCTGAAGTCGCCCTTGCAGGCCTGCGAGAACGGCAATATCGCGCAGCATTCCTGTACTGTCTCGCGGTATCCGGATGACGTACTTGTCTCGTTCGATCACAAATCGGCCTTCATCTTCCGCATTACAGTCTACAATCTTCAGTCGTGGTACTGAGAATCCAAGAACTTGATGGTACGAGCCGTCGCCCACATACTCAACCTGCAGCTCGTCCGAAGAGCCGGCTTCTGGAAATAGCTTGGCGGCGAGCATGAGAACCTTTTGGCAGAGAATACTTCGCACTCGCTCCTCCGGCGAGGTGTCGATGGGTTCAAGGGTTGCGATGAAGGGTTTTGGTGATGATGAGTTTCGACAACGAGCGTCGTGCCAGGACTGGCGGTGATCTTGCAGCGTTTGATCCTGAGTCTGAGGGTTTGTGGATGTCTGGCTTGACGAAAAGGTGGCGCCTGAAATTGTGCCAAGCTTGCTAGATGAAGATGCATTCTTGGCTAGTATACCTTCTGATGGGACTAGCCTCAGGATACCCATGTTGGAGAGCGGTGTGTTGAGTAGAAATGAAGCTTTGGACTTGTTTGTTCTGGGTTGACGGCAGGGAGGAATATTACACATACTTGAGACCTGTGCGTAGTGGGAGTCTGGAAATTGAGACAACGGGATGATGTTGGAACATAATGAGTATGCGCAGAGCCTGCACAGTGTGTGGGTTTGTACTGGAACAGTCTTATCGGTTCAAGCAATGTGAAATATTCAGCGTCCTCTTTGTTTGGTTCGGTTGACAAAAATGGTCGGGACACGTTCGTAACCTGCAAAACGGAATCCGCTGCGTAATTCAAGGAAATGAAGTTGTGCAGAGGCACACATATTGTTGCAACGCTCAACACATGGGTCTCTCGCAACAGCGTATCAGGGCATTGAAAGCTACTAATTTTCTAAGTAAAAATAAGAAGCATTAGCGCAAAACAAGTCCTACGAGGTTTTCCGCGAGAGTATGAATCTCCCCGTACCCGAAAGTACCATGGACATCTAACTAGGTTGTAACCTCTGGCTTGCGTCGGAAAGTTGGATGTACCGACCGCTGAGCCAATCTGGTATGTGTATTTCAGGAACCCGGCTCCGATCTCTGTAGAAGCCTGTGAAAGGATCAACAAGGTATTCGCACCCACGGCGAGGGGAATTCACGAGCGCGGATATTCTATGTTCGGGGCCAGGATATATGAATGCTCTCATATCCTCTGCAATGCTTTCGGAATCTATGCAACGAATCTTTGGATGCTTAACCACTCAACATTCTGATCTACGAAATATCACACAGACCATTTTATCTTAACGCATATTATATCGAAGATGCTGGCCACACCTCTGCGTTATGTCCAACCTACCACAGTCTTAGGTGGTCTTGCAATCGGCGGCGCAAGCTATGCTTTCACACGAACCATCCACGCCGAGTCCGAATCACCAGCTGCAGCAAGAGTATTTAGCCGTGGACCGGCGATGGTATCGCTACCACTTGAGAGCAGCGAGCAAGTGAACCACAACACCAAACTCCTACGATTCAAACTCCCAAACCCCACAAACGTCAGCGGACTACCATTGACATGTTTGTGCCCAGACCCTACCGGTAAAATCAGTCCGTTTTGCCAGTGACTGACCGCTCGAAAGCAGCCGTACTCACCGCATCATGGCCAAAAGGCCGCTTGCTCCCCGTCGCGCGCCCCTACACACCCGTCTCGGCAAGCGACGAGCCAGGCAAACTCGAGCTCCTCGTCAAACAGTACCCCAACGGCAAGCAAAGCACACACCTACACTCCCTACAGCCGGGCGACACGCTGCTCTTCGCCGCCGCACTGCCAGGGTACACGTGCAAGGCCAACGCGGCACTGCATGTCACGCTGATCGCAGGCGGTTCGGGCATCACCCCGGGTTACCAGCTTGCGAGAGGGATTTCGAAGAACCCCAGGATGAGACGATCATCGCGCTTGTTTACGCCGCCAACACCGACGAAGATGTTCTGCTGAGGAAAGAGTTTGATGAGCTTCAGCGAGACTTCCCGGTGAGGTTCAGGGTGGTTTACGCTGTGAGTCAACCTGCTGCTGGATCGTCGTCGCGCAAGGGCCGCGTGACGAAGCAACTACTAGAAGAGGTTGCGCAGCCGGCGTCGGGGAGAGATGGAAAGGTGTTTGTGTGTGGGCCGCCGGCTATGGAGAAGGCGCTTGTTGGGGATCGGAAGGCAGGGGGTATCTTGGGGGGGCTTGGATATAAAAAGGATCAGTTTTATGTGTTTTAGCGATTTTGGTATTGCTGTTGACTTGTGGCAGGCTGAGGGACTTCGTTGCTGTATGTTAGATTTGGATGGATTCTTTCAATGCTCCTACCATTACTGAGACCACAGTTACTGGCATCACCACTGAAACCCTGATCGTACCCCAGCTCGATGCACGTTGTGTTCCCTGGGGACAATGGAGAGTGAACACCATGTTCATGCTGACGGTCTGACACTTCATCTAGACGAATCTGTTTCCGTTTCTGGGTCAGACGCGTCTCGTCCGGAACGTCAACTTTTTGGACCAACTGGAGATTGAGCATGGCTCAAGTATCAAGCCACCTGAATAGCTGAAACATGACGGTAAACGTTATTATTATTACTATCTTGTTTGAGGACTTTGACGATGTCTTTAACCCCGGTGCAGTATAGTGTCCAGAGGGTTCTTCTTCTTCTCGCCAATCTCTCGCTGCATCTGCTGCTTCTTTTCTTTGGTGGGCAGGCCCCTAGCCTTGAGCCCACGTTCTTTCCTCAACTTCTTCAGCGCCTCTTCTGTAAGACCTTGTCGCATCATTTGCTCCACCACTAGTGTCTTGCGACTGCGCTTGTCACCAATACCAATGATGATGCCAGAAATGATGTTGCATGTAAGACTACACGCAAGGATGACAGCTGTGAGGGCCTTCGGTCGAACTTTGTAATAGATGCCCCATGTTGTGCCACCAAGAGCGATTTGGAACATGGAGTGGCAGTCCAGTAGGACGACGATGGTGATCAGGAGGCGGATGGAGAAGGCGTGGTGAGTGTACGTTTCGTGCGGTCGGTAGAAGGTGTGCGACTTGGCCAGCTTGCCCTGATGGTACTCTAGCTTTTTCTGCTCTTCGTCATTGAGAACCGGTGCCTCGATACGCACTTCCTCTTCAATCTCCTCTGCTGTGTCATATGGAGTGGACTGAGGAGGCATAGCGGGCAGCTCGTTGTGGTCTTTCAAGTCCTTCAATCCACGCTCTTTTCGCAAGCGCCAGGTCCTGTGGGCAAAATAGGCAACGAAGGACATGTGGTACGTGTCGTATAGTCGGAATGGGAACATGGTGATACCAACAACGCAGAAAAGGGCCGTCAAGACCTGATCGCAGATCTCGACAAAGTACGCCTGTCGGCCACCAACAGAAATCCAACCAATGAGAAAGAGAACCCAGGCAGCTCCCCAGAAGGTGATCAAGAAGAAGTAGAGGGTGACAATGAGACCGAGGGGGTTGCGACAGTAGCGGCCGAAACCGCGCATAGACCGCTTGAACTTGGCTCGGCGTGAGTGGAGCAGATGGCGCACGTGATCGTCCAAAGCATCCTTCTCCTCGTCAGTCCACCCGGGAAGCGAGGTTCCGTGAGGTAGGACCGCAAAGTGATGGCCCGGCCCTTCTTCGAGTGTCGAGAGTGTCGAATCGATGGTGTCGGTTCTCTGAAGCTCGCCACGAGACGCCTGTTCGTGTTCTCCTGGTTGTGTCATGTTGGCTAACCTATCGTCGCGACTTGCTGCACACGCTGGCACTGTGCCCATCTCTTCGTCGGATGATTCTGATGCTGACTGCATCAGGTCGTACGTCGGCTGGCGATTGTAAAGCCATGGCAGATTGGGCAGGAAGAGCGAGTTCTGAACGTTATTCAGAGTGGTTAAGGCAGATACCTCGGGATCTGTGGAACCGAGTCAGCATACATACCACCGAAGCGATAAGTGTACTTACCGATGACATCAAGCATGTCAACCATGTCGTTGTCGATCTGGTGATCCTTGCGCTGGTGGTCTCTACGACGAATGTTGATGGCCGAGGTCATCCTATTCATGCCGGGCCTCCTCTTGCTGCCACCTCGAGAGGACAGCGGTCCTGCGCTGACATTGGCTCCTGTCTGCGATGGGTTCTCATACAGTGGCTGCAGTGGGGTGGTGGCTGTAGGATGGTGCCTTAACGCGTGCTCCGCTTCCAGCACTGCCACAGATGGACGGTGGGGCTCAGAGCTGCTTCTCCTGCGATTGCCCTGTCCCACCCAGCTGTTGTCTGTCGCTGGCTGAGGTTGCAGCGTCACTGGCATTGGCTGTGCTTGTGGTATTGACTGCAACAGGTGCGCAGCCGGTGCAGGTTGTGCAAGAGCGATATCCTGCCCTGAAGAAGGTCTCCGTAAGCGGATAGAACCCGTGCGCGTCCTGGTGATGGGTGCAGCCGTGGGCGCCGGCACCTGTGGGGGAGGTGTATGGGCCTGCGTTTGGGGGGTCCGAGGTTGTGTTTGTGGGATCTGAGGTTGTGTTTGTGGGATCTGAGGTGGTGTTTGTGGGATCTGAGGCGGTGTTTGGGGCACGTGAGATGGTGATTGGGGTATCTGGGTAGTAGTCGTGGTGGTTGGGTGGGTGATAGTAGTGGAGTTGGGCCCATGATAAGTCACGGTTGCCCCTGGCCCAGCTGAAGAGCTGGTCGTGGTCGTGGTCGTGGCATGAGGGCCAGACATGGTGGTTGTCGACGTTGTGGACGCTACTCGCGGGCGGCCCTCATCGAGGCGCTGGTCGGCCATGGTGTCTCGAGGAACAAACACCGTGGGAAGGTGTTGTTTGGAGCACGATCCCGCTGAAAATCGTTGTCTCGGCGAGATTGATAGCGCTGAGCTTGGGGCGCGCGGGATGATGTAGGCGCACCTAAAAGCACGTTCCGCCGCGACCAGGAAGTTCCTTAGCTCGTTGTCCAGTCAGCGGGTACCTAGTCGTATGTCCTGTCACACCTTGACAGACTCGAGACGGCAAGAAGGCGGCAACTTGGGAGAGACGGCGAAAAGAAAAGAAAAGAAAAACGATCTGATGTGTCTGGTGTATCTGATGCGCTTGCCATCGCCCCACGCGAATGGTGGAGATGCAGTGGTTGTGATGCTCAGCTGTCCTGTCCAAGCCCACGTCATACCTCCCGTCCATCGCCCATCGCACAGGCCAAGTTTTCCCAAGTGATCTACCGGACCCTAGATGTGGTATCCTGCAAAAGTAGTGTACCTACTTGTCTCTGCGACAGCTTACAAGCGAACCGCAAAGGTCCTGTAATCACAGATTTCTAATCTGGAACCACGCCATCCAAATGCCGTGTCAGCACGTCGCTCCAGCATGATAGGTGGAATGCGCTCATAGTTCGCTTTCCGCCACCCCCTGCCTGCACGCACGCGTCCACCATCCCTGCTGGATACCACAGTACTGTTACTACTGTACGATAGGGCGCCGCCTGCATCCCCCAGCCTCCGCACCTGACCAGCCTGCCGACAAGCATCCGGTATCCGAATGCTTGACCAGATGCGTAGACATGCAGAAAGTTTCGCGAAGCGCTTATGAACCATCACCCTGCTGCATCCACATTTGAGGATGACGATGATTTTGACCTGGAAACATCTTCATCTGCTGATCGTAGAGGACATGTTCATTGCCAGCAGGCAGCAAGTCGCGATTTGCAACAAACTCCCTCCACGATTTTCAAGCCTCGTAGCCTGCATGCATATCCTATCCACACGCCTTGGGTTTCAGCATGCAGGCACACCCTGATGGACAGCCGAGCAAAGGCTTGGCTTGCGTAGGGGCGGTAGGCGCGTAGGCGCTTGCGTCAGTGCTCAGAGCTGGGTCAACTTGAGGCTCGACCTCGAATGCGCCAACGACACTTCAACGTCCACTATTCCTACTCTTCCACCTATGCCAACATGAGACTCTCGCTTGCGCTGCCTGCCTTTTTGGCCACCAGCCATGTTGCTGCTGTGCCTCAGCTCCGTGCCAAATCTCAACAAGTCCTTACCACTCCCCCCAAGCACATCGGCGTCGGGCATTTCAGCGAATGGAGCCGCGCAACCAAGAAATCCTTCTTGATGGACTGGCAGGCCGGAAAGTCCTCAGAGTGGATAATGGTCATGGGAAATGAGGGAGGAGACCTGGATTCAATGACGGCGGCAATTACCTGGGCGTACCATCTTGACCACTCCACCGAGAATGACACGCACCCGGTCAAGGCCATCGCCCTGCTCCAGACCCCTTCCCACGCTTTGGACCTTCGACCTGAGAACAAGCTTGCGCTCGACAACTCGCAGATGACAGTAGGACACGAGGATCTGTTGACATCTGACGAAGTTCCTGAAGACCCGGAAACACTCGCGTCGAAACTCAAGGGCATCATCCTGGTTGACCACGGCGAGCCTCTGCGAAAATGGCGCGGAGCAAAGATCCTGAGCATCTTCGATCATCACAAGGACCGCGGCACTGCACCAGAAGCCTCGCCACGCATCTTCGAGAAGGTCGCGTCTTGCACCACCATCGTTGCCCGCCAACTACTCAACGAGCTCGAGAAACTGCCCCAAGAGTACCACCTCAATCACGAGTTCCTCGAGTTAATCCTCTCCGCCATTGCCATCGACTCGGGAGGCTTGACCAGCGACAAGACCACCGACGCAGACATCGAAGTCTCCAAGCGCATCCTCGCACGCTCCAACTGGGCAGGTGACAAACTCTCCAAGGTCATGGAAGAACTCGACGACGAGCTCTCCTCAGCACAAAAGGACATCTCGCACCTCAATCTTCGCGACCTGCTGCGCCGCGACTGGAAAGGCGACCTAATCGACACACCGTCTCCACGCACACCCACCGTATCCCTTGGCTTCGCCAGCATCCCTTACTCAATGGACGAGCAGATCAAGAAGACGGACTTCGCCGAGCTGTTCGACTGGTTCGCCGTGCACGCCGCCTGGACCGCCGAAGCCGGCGTCGACATCAGCATCTGCCTGAACAAGTACAAGATCAAGGACAAGAAGACGGGCCAGAAGGAGAAGATCCGCGAAGTCGTGCTTACTGTGCGCGACGACGTGCGCGTCGACCAGCAGCAGGCGGACGCGCTCTTCAACCTCGTCAAGGACGCGCTGGAGAACAACCATGAGGGCATTGAACTGCAACCCTGGCATCGCGCCGATGAGCTGAGCCCCAGGCAGATGGTGTGGACGCACAAGTCGGGCGCGGGAAGAAAGCTCTTCAGGCCGATTGTGGAGGAGGCTGTGCTTGGCTGGGATAAGGTGGGCATGGAGCTCTAGAGTGCAGGCGGTGCTACGATTGTCGACATAGCTACATAGTACGGTAACCAATCTTGGCCCTGGGGGGGTCTTCAGCATCTTCATCCTCCTGAGAAAATTCGACAAGTTGACTCCGACATCTGGACTTGGGCTGAGAAACGGACCGTTGACGTCTCCGAAAGTACCTTGGAAACGGCCAAATCACGCAAGCGACACAGTGCTGGTCTGATGGCTGCCATGGTTGGAAACCTTGACTTGTTCTGCTATCTGAAACCCACCCGCCACCGGGCGAGATATCACCCCTGGGAGCGAGTCCTCACGGACAGCCTCAACCAGAAGAGTCTCAAACCTGGAGATGGCGGGGATGGCTTGACAACTACAATACATGGATTGGAAACCCGAAAAACTGAAACGACAAGAAAACGCCTTTGTATCCATCATACTCACACCCAGGGTATATAACGAACGGACAAACGCCCAAAAACAGTTCCGAAAGGCTCAGTCGTCAAGGCAATAAACCTATCTTGGCCTGACGCTGCGAGTTGCTGGCTTCGCGCGCGAGTTGTTGTTCTTGGGCGACAGGACCTCGGCCGGCGCCGTCTTGCGTGACGCGGCACGCGTCGACCTTGCGGCCGGAGCAGCCGGCTTCGAAGCCGCAAGCTGTTTTGTGGTGGTGGTGGTGGCGGCTCGGGCTCGCTTCTTGGGCACTGCGAGGTCGGCAGAGGCATTCTCCTTGTCTTCGCTTGCAATCTCGTCGCTGCTGCGCTTCTTGCCGCGCGTCATCGTGGAGACTTTCGGGGCGGATTTGGAGTAGGCGTGCTTTGGCGCTGGCTTAGGTGCTGGCTTCGGCGCCTCTTTGGCAGTTGCTGGCCTTGATGTGGTGGTGGCGGCAGGAGCAGCCCGAGTCTTACGGGCTGGTACAGGAGCGAGCGCCGATGCGGCTGTTTTCTTGGCTGGTGCAGCCTTGACTGGTACAGGCGCAGCCTTTGCGGGAGGCGGTGGGGGTGCAAGGAGTTCGATGAGTGGCATCTGGCGTTTCGTGGCTGGGACACGATTCACGCGTCGCTCCAGACGCGACTGGAGACTGGCACACTGCGCTTCGCACATGGCGCGCAGTTTCTCTTTGCGTGCGCTGACTGCCAGATGTCAGCTGCAGGCCAGAATGAACAGAAGGAGCGACCTGCACTCGAGATCGAAGTTGGCAAGCATGGCGGCTTTGGCCTCTTCAGTGACGGGCGCAACCATGGTGAATGCGACAATGTAAACAACGCGTAAACACAGGTGATCTGACTGCTGAAGACGAGAATTGATCGCCGGGGATAGTCCTGAGGAGAGGACAAGGCGGTATAAGCGGTGTCGGGGTGTCTGAGAGTGGTCTTGCGTATGGTCGCTGCTCCCGGTGTTTGTGGTGTTGTGAGAAGGAACGCTGGAGGCGGAGGGGCCTTTATGTTCGCGCTAAACCTCCCACTGGCGGCGCAACGCCACGGCTGGAAAGGAACACTGCGTGTACGTTGGCGCACGTCAGAAAGCTGCTGTTGAATCCGTAAGAATAGTTCAAGTCTTTACCATCTAGAAGTAAACCCACACCAGCCAAGTCAATCTGGGCTTCACCAGACAGCCGCGCGCTCACGTGCCCACTTAGCTCCCGCCTTCCCTCGCGCGGTGGCATAGCTGTAACCTCCGAGACGCCGCCGCCGCCTTTCATCATCATCATCATCAACACCACCCACCTTGCCGCTCCACCAACCAGCTACCCCCAAACAGCCGCCCAAGATGGTATTGGAAGCTACTATGATCGTGTATGCACTCCTTATACCTTGTTGTGTTCGTATACTAATCCAAGCAGTGTGGACAACAGCGAAGCCAGCCGAAATGGCGACTATGTACCCTCACGCTGGGAGGCCCAGTCCGACGCCGTCAACCTCATCTTCTCCTCGAAAACAAACGCGAACCCAGAGTCATCAGTCGGCCTGATGAGCATGGGAGGCAGCACACCCGAGATCCTCACGACCCTCACCACAGACATCGGCAAGGTTCTGGACGGTTTGCACAGGACCAAGATAAAGGGCAGCTCGCACTTTGTGACCGGTATCAACGTGGCAGCAGTATGTCGGCCCATATCCCTGGTTCGCTATCAAGCTAACAAAGACACCCAGTTGGCTCTCAAGCACAGGCAGAACAAGTCGCAGAAGCAGCGGATAATCATCTTCAACTGCAGTCCCGTCGAGGAGGACGAGAAGAACCTGGTCAAGCTGGCGAAGAAGATGAAGAAGACAAACATCAGCATCGATATTGTCGCATTCGGCGAGCTCAGCGATGAGACGCTGAAGAAGCTTCGTGCGTTCAACGAGAACTCGCAGAGCGCTGAGGGCTCTCACCTCGAGGCAGTACAACCGAGCGGCAACCTCCTTAGCGACGCGCTTGTCACAACACCCATCCTCGGTGGCGACGGTAGCTCTGGCGGTGCAGGTGCAGCGTCTTCTGGAGGCGACGCCGGTGGCTCCGGCGGGAACGACTTTGAGTTCGGCGTAGACCCTTCGGTAGATCCGGAGCTGGCGTTGGCGCTGAGGATGAGTTTCGAGGAGGAGAAGGCACGGCAAGAGAAGGATAAGAAGACGAAGGAGACTGCCGAGGGCAAGACGGAACTTGAGGGTATTGCGGAAGGCGACGAGAAGCAGCCGCTGCTGGGCGATCAGGGAGAGGGCAGCGGCAGCAAAGACAAGAAGAAGGATGACGAGGACAAGATGGACACAGCATGAGCTACGGACTGCGCATGCGCATCAAAGGCGGATATGGCCGCGCTGACACAGCCGTATCAAACGAGCATCCACGGCGGCAACCTACTATTAGACACAGTTGGCGCGCACCATAGCAGCCTGCATTGGTTGAATGAGATTATGACAACGCTCCTCTATGCATTTCCCATGCTGCGCCTAGCCTACAACAGCTGATGGCAGCCGCGCACTTCCACCCGTTTACCATTCGACTTGACTTTTGTCTTGGTGGTGCCCTGGCTGGCTCGATCACCTGCCATTTAGCAAGATGTGTACGCTGGACACGACTCTGTGAGCGTAAGTGGAATACCCTCACGATACTGTTCTCTTGCCAGACCACTCCTGGCAGGGCTGCGCAGGTGCATCTCTTGGTGCAGACACCCGTTACTGCGTTGACCAACGCTCTCCCCTGTAGTTACGACGGTTTGATGTTCCCCGTAGCTCTACATGGTTTCATCCTCTAACCTTGATAAACCCGTCCAACCCCCTGTCAAACTTCTCGCACCTAATCGGCATCTCCACCGTGTAGAAGGGATTCTTCATGACAAAATCCGCATACAGCTCATACACCTTCTTCATCATGGTGTCTACGTTCGGCTGCTGCGGTTCCGTGACCAGCAGAAACTTGGTCCCTGTCTGCGTCTGGAAGCACTGCAGCCTGAAGTGACTGGACTCCATGACCTCGATGCCTGTTGGGCGATTCGGGAAAGGGCTCGGCGCGAGCATGTTGTTTTGTGGGGTGATGTAGGGGACGCGAGGGGCGGGCGAGAGTTGCGAGGTGATGGCGTGCATGCCGTGGAAGGAGCCAGCGAGGATGAGGTAGTCGTTTGAGGTCAGCTTGGAGAGGCCCGTGTGGAATTCGCGGTTGTAGATTAGGCCGCCGGACTTGGAGACGATCATGAGTGCGAACACGACCCTGGGTTGTGGTTAGCTGGGTGGAGCTGTATATGTATGGCGAGGGCGCGTGTACATGATGGTTGATGGTGGATTGATTAGCTAGCTCTGATAGGTTGCCTGGTTTGTTGAAAGTCGCCGTGGGTATTGACGAAGAAGTTGGGGGCACGAGAACGCTCAAAGGTGGGTGTTGGTCATGGGGTGTCTGCTGTGGTTGGTGAAGGTGACCAGTCTCGCGACGTCCTGTCGAGTTGCGGGGAGACATGGTAACGCGCGCCCCACACTGGAGTGCTTGCTCAACACCTCCGCTTCCAAGGTCACCCATACTTTGACAGCTCGACTAATACTTCACGCACACACACACGCGCGCACATTCCCTCGGACGCCGTGAACTTGCTGTCTCGGCGTCCCTTCCTCTTCCTCTTCCTCTTCCTCTTCCTCTGCCGCAACGCCGCCAGTTCCATACACCCCACGACTGCATCACGTCCGCCCTTCCTCTCCAATCGGTCGAGGCTCGCAGCCTGAAGCCGCCATCATGTCGAACCAGTCGATCCTTCGGATTACCCGCGAACTCCACGAAATCCAGAAAGGCTCTGACCTCTCGCTTGCCGTTGCCTGCCGTGACGTCGACGTACGCCATGTTCGCGCGCTCATCATTGGCCCACCAGACACGCCTTACGAGTTTGGCTTCTTCGAGTTCACTGTCAAGTTCGGTAGAGATTACCCCACGAAGGCGCCGAGCGTGTTGGCAATTACCACCAACGGAGGACGGACGCGCTTCAACCCTAACATATACGCTGCTGGCAAGGTGTGCTTGTCAATCCTTGGGTAAGTGTAGTTAGCTAGAATTCTGCATGTGGGAACTGACTGCTGTAGCACGTGGCGTGGTGAGCGAGGGGAGGAGTGGTCGTCTGCCCAGGGACTCGAGTCGATCCTCATCTCTATCCAGAGCCTGATGTCCAGCAATCCCTACGAGAACGAACCTGGCTTCGAAGACGCGAATTCAGACTACGACAAGAAGAACCAGGAGGCGTACGTGGACAAGATTCGCCACGAGTCACTGCGTGTATCTGTCATTGAGCGACTGGAGGAGTACCTGAACATCAACCGAGAAAGACCCGCTGTTACTGTCTACAACGCAGAAGAAGACTACCAGTCAGGCCGGGAAGATGCTCCCTTTGAGCCATTCAAGGACCTGTGCAAGCGTCGGTTTCTCTGGTACTACCGCTCGTACATGGCCACCATTGACGAGGCTGCCACAAAGCACAAGGACGGTGACCGCTTCGAGAAGATGCCGTTTGAGGGCCCGGGCAATACCATGGAGGGCACCTACCAATACACTGCGCTTAAAGCGCGACTTTGCACCATCTATGCGGCTTTGAACCAGGAAACGGAAGGTTGGGCCCTAGAGGGCTTAGCAGCTGTTCAGAAAGAGGCGAGCATTGCTAGCAACCTGCAGCGCCAGTTCGAGCAAATCGTGGAGAAGTACAAAAAGAACGACTCTGTTACGCTTGACCTCGACCTTGTGGACAAGAACCCTTTTGTCTGGCAGCTGGTTCTCTTCGGTCGACCCATGACGAATCTAGACGGCGGAATGTTCAGGATTATACTGTACATCAGCCCCAGATGGCCAGACGTACTGCCTCGTGTGCGCTTCGAGACTCCGATCTTTCACCACCGTGTCTCTCCTGATGGAATTCTTTGCTACGACGCAGCGAACAAGAACGATATGCGCTCCCATGTCGAGGCCATCATTGGAGCCGTCGAGGAGGAGTCACCAGCCTACGATCCACGCACGCTCGTCAATCCCGAAGCTGCCAAGCTATTCTGGGGTACCCCTGACGAGAAGAAGCTGTACAACCGCCGTCTGAGGCGTACTGTACAGGACAGTGCTGAGTGAGTACCTCTGATGCTGATGAAAAACTACCAAGATCCGCTCACTGACATGACCCAGGAACTGCTTTTGATTCAAGTATTCACAAACTGGCGGTTCGGCTGCCAAGAGTTACGACGTTACGGCCGATCATACGGAAGATTGATTATACAGTACATTGATACCCACGCCTGGCCTCTTCTGAGGCATTGCGGCTTGCATACTCGGCGCTCATAATGGGATTGGCGCATAGCATACTCGAATACCATAGCATGGGCGTTGGTCATTGTGGTAGCTGACCGGACGAACCTGGCATCTGGTCAACTCTGAAGAGTGCAGAGCATCCTCCAGAAATATACAAGACTAGCAAATGATGTGAATTTCCAAATTGGTTGCACTCGCGTATTCGGAAAGACGCCGTCCAAGCCCGTGAAAGCGCGAGACCCTGGTCAGCTGGTGGGGGCTTAGCCCTGCGCGACATATCTCCACCGAACTCCGCAAACAATCCCCATCTCCCCTGCACTACCGCCAATACCAACCAATTGAACGCCAGGCAAAATGTCAACCTCGAAGTTTCAAACACTGGGTACGGTGGTCGTCGTCGGTGGATGCGGGTTCCTGGGTAGCCACATCGTCAGCTACATCGTCAAGCGCCATCCCCAGACACGGATTGCGGTCCTCGACTTGCGCACAAACTCGAACCGTCATGCGAGCAGCACAGTCTCCTACCACGATGGCGACATCACCGATCTGGCCGCTATGCAGAAGTTCTTCGCTCAAACCAAGCCCGACGTCGTCATCCACACAGCCTCTCCGCACTTCAACCTGCCACCTGCGATCCACAACAAGGTCAATGTTGAGGGCACCAAGAACCTGCTGAAGGCATCGCAAGATGCGGGAGTCAAGGCTTTTGTATACACCAGCTCTGCTAGTGTCATATTTGGTGGAAGCACTGAGCTTGTCAATGCGGACGAGAAGTGGCCCTTGGTTACTGGAGATGCGCAGCCTGAGTACTACACCACCACCAAGGTAGGAACTCCACTCAATGACAATGGAACTCTGTGCTAACTTCGTGCCTAGGCTTACGCTGAGACGTACGTGCTCGAAGCTAACCGCAAGCCAGAGAGCTTCCTTACCGCCGCCATTCGCCCCGCAGGTATCTTTGGAGAGGGAGACGTACAATTACTCCCCAAGATGGTCACCGCTTACAAGGATGGGAAGACCAAGTACCAGGTCGGCGATAACGACAACCTCTTCGACTTTACGTACGTTGAGAACGTAGCGCATGGCCACGTCCTTGCGGTACTGGCCCTCCTCAGCACACACAAGTTCCTGCCTACCGTCCCCATTGACACCGAGCGCGTCGATGGCGAGGCTTTCTTCATCACGAACGGCGAGCCAGTGTTTTTCTGGGACTTTGCGCGCGCAGTATGGCACGAGGCCGGCGACCGTCTGCCACTGAAGTCTGTATGGCATCTGGATGCCGGGTTCGCCAGCATGGTCGGCTTCTTCTCAGAGTGGGCTATGTGGGCAATGGGCAAGACACCCAATTTGACAAGGGCGCAAGTCCGATACAGCACCTTGAAGAAGTACCACAGCATCGCAAAGGCAAGGAACAGGCTTGGCTATTCGCCAATCGTCAGTCTGGATGAGGGAGTCCGGAGGGGCGTGAGGTATATCATCGAGCAGGATGAGAAGGCAGGCCAGAAGAAGGGACAGTAAATGAGACGAAGTGCAGGCTACGACGCAATAATACAGCATCTCGCATTGTAGATATTGATAATCTAATATACCCTTTGCATTGAATAGTAAGATGCTCAGAACTACAATCTACCTCACGGTCCCTCTGTTGCTCCCAGCTTGATGCAGATCCGGAGCATCTCCGGCGTCCCGTCCCTTAACACTCGCTCCCGTCTGCCATCTCTCCTGCAACCCCGCTCGCAAAACGTACCATGGCCGTCCACAACCAACATGAAGTATGTCGAACCACCCGGCGCTGCCCAAGTCAGCTTATTCCGCCCTCGGGTTGCCCCCCAGTGTTGTCAGAATCCTGATGAACCCCAAGCCACCACCGCCCACCACAGCAGCGCCAGAGCTCCACCAGAATGCGACAGACTTCACCGAGCGCCTGCCGGAAAATGAATCGCACATTATGCTGTATGCGGAACTGCTGCTGCACATACGCACAATCACGCTGTTTGCGAGCCTGAGAAGTCACCACACCAGAGAAACGAAGGCGCGGCTCGATGCAGACGGGAACTTGATCACCGTGTCGCATGAGGGTTACAAGGCGACAATACGGCTTCCCATCCAGGTCGAAGGAAAGGGCGATGCCGCGCTTGAACTTCCTGCGCAGCCACCCAGCAAGGAGCTGACGCTGCGTCTGCAGATGGAAGAGCAGGAGGACAGCGACATGCTGGGCTTGATGGCCGAGGCGCGCAAAGCAAACATTGTGCCTTGGGATGGCGTGACGCTGAGCAAGCAAGAAGGTGTAGAGCTCAGGTGCAGCAACTGCGAGGGCGTGGTGCTCAAGAGCCAGGCAGTGGACGAATGGAAAGATCTGCCCAATGAGAATTGGGCGGAGATGATGGATTTCTGGCATTGTCACAAACCAGATGAGCATCATTTGCACGATGACAAGCACGGAGTTGGAGAGCAGAAGGGGTATGCCGCAGGGAATCGCTTGAAGGCAGTGGACTGCGTTGGATTCGTAGACCTCACGAGCTTCCTGCTGAGCGAGCGGGACTGTGAGGGCGCAAGGGTAAGACAGGCTTTCTTTGCTCAACTTTGTTCTCTGCGTCGTTCATTCGATTGGCAACGCGCACCTGGGCGCAAAGAAGGCAGACTCGCCGATACCCGTGGCATTCTCGTCGATACAACCGCCCCAGATTGATGGGCTCAACAAATACCCCCAGCGCTAGACAGATCCTCTGCCTCTTCTGGTCGATGGATCGCCAGCGTTGCTGGGTGAGCAGTCTGACGTTTCGATGCTCTTATACCCCGGGATTCTTGGGACTGGCAGAATAAGCTCAGACCACATGTTTCTACGCTGCTCACAATGGTATCTACAAGGTGCTAACGCAGTGTAGGTCTTGCCAGACGAAGAGCGATCCGATGCAGCCGTTGTCTGCAGGCACTGTGGTCACACACTCGGCAAACAAGATACAGCAGCGGATGGGTGGCGGATATGGAAATGGTGTCTGAGCGTCTCCTCTGGACCCACCTCATCCCCCTCGTACAGCACGTACAGTGTTCAAAAATGGATCTCTGCACGCCTGCTATATCTCGTCGAGAACGTCGGCGTCCGCAAGTTCCACATTCACCCTCCGCCCTCGCCTCCTACGCCAGCTTCAACACCCGCACCGTCTTCCACCGCTTCTGTTCTCCTCTGGGTTTTTACGCCAGACCTCATGTTCTCCTCGTCCATCTCGCGCCCGCACCGCACCGATCCGACGCGCGCCGTCAAGGGCTTCTTCAAGAAGCAGACATGGGCACCGCTGCAGCCAGGCGAGCCGGAGAGCGCGACGATTGAGGATGTCGAGTTCCCGCAGGAGTTGTACGAGGAGCTTGAGAAGAGCCTGGATGAGAGCCAAGCTGTCCTGCCGGCGACGGCGAGGAAGTTCCAGGAGTGGGATGTTGGGTTGTTGGAGCGGTTTGATGTCGGCGAGGAGGTGCTTGGGGGTGTGGACAGTGCTGGTGAGGGGATGGAGGGGGAAGAGGGGGAAGAGGGGGAAGAGGGACTGGGGGGAGGGGATGTGTCTGATGAGAGGAGAGGTAGACGGACGAAGAGATGATGGTTTAACGTATAGTGAAGGAAGCGTGTAACACACGTGGTCTGCGCCATTTATGATAGATGCAGGGAAGGTGTGCTGGTGATGGACGTGTTTATGAGGGAACCTTGGCAAGATGCAAGAGGCAAGATGCAAGAGGCAAGATGCAAGAGGCAAGAGGCAAGATGGTATCAACGTTTCATGCAAACATGTTTCAAAGCACTCCGGAAACGACACAAGGCTGCCAGCCAGTCGTGACCGGGCGAGCGAACGCCTACGTCTGCCTGCCCGTGGTGGTGATGATGGCGGGGCAGGCTCAGTCAGTGTGCGCTAACGCCACGCCAAAAATCGCCAAATTTTGTCATCGTCGAAATCCAACACCGCCTCGACCCCACACTCACGCAACGACCATGGCGCCCGCATCACTTCTGGACCTCGTGTCCGCGCTCCCGTCCACCGAGGGCTGGGGCCCGTCCGTCTCCGAGGAGACGATGCTCGACGGCATTCCGTTCGCGCCCTACTCCAAGGCCGACAAGCTGGGCCGCATGGCCGACTGGACCGACGGCAAGGACCGCGACAGGGGCGGCCGCCAGCAGTACGGCAACCGCAACTACAGAGGTAGGCATCTGTCCGTGTGGGGACAGGGCGAGCCCGGCGCCGGGAGACGCAGGGCAGAGACGTGCACGACTAACCGCACCCGCAGACCAGCAGGTGTACGGCGCCAACTCAGCCGGGAACCCCTTCGCCGTCCAGGTCGCCGAGGAGGAGGCCACCTTCTCCGTCGTCGACAACACTCGCACATCAGCCCGCACGCGCGGCTTCGGGAGAGGCGGCGGCACAGTCTTCCGTGGACGCGGCGGTGCGCGCGGCGGACAGGCACAGCGCGGCGGGCGCGGCACCTTCCAGCGCGTGGGCGGCCGTGGAGGCCAGGGCGGCTACAACGACCGCAGTGGCCGTGGCGGTGGCCGCGGCGGACGTCGCTTCGGCCGCTGGGACGACAAGCCCCAGCGCAACCGCGACCCCTCGGTCCAGGTCAAGCCCGACTGGGCCGTCAAGGAGGAGATCGACTTCTCGCGCCTCGCCAAGCTCAACCTCGACACGGGCGAGGGCGAGGACCTCGACAGCTACGGCTTCCTCTACTACTACGACCGCAGCTACGACAAGCAGCCCGGCGCCAAGACGTCGGAGCGCAAGCTCAAGGTCCTCGAGCGCGCCGCCTACAACGTCACCACCTCCAGCGACCCCATCATGCAGGAGCTCGCCGACAAGGACGAGGCCACCGTCTTCGCCACCGACAACGTCCTCTCCATGCTCATGTGCGCCACCAAGTCGGTCTACTCGTGGGACTTGGTCTTCACCAAGAGGGGCAACCAGGTCTTCATCGACAAGCGCGACCAGTCCAACCTCGACATGGTCACCGTCAACGAGAACGCGGCCGATGCGCCGCTCGAGATTTCAGAGGGCAACAAGGTCTCGATCAACAGCCCCGGCGCCCTCATGCTCGAGGCCACCCACATCAACAACGTCTTCCCTCTGCAGGTCGTCGTCGAGTCGGAGAACCAGAAGGTCAGCATGGCGCACGAGCACCCCTTCTACAACGAGGAGGTCGAGAGCGACCCGGCTGCTTCCAAGGCCTACAGGTACCGCCGCTTCGATCTCTCGCTCGAGAAGGACGAGGAGCCTCTGCACCTGATTGTGCGAACCGAGCTTGACGCCGTCGTCAAGAACAACATCAACGGCGAGGACCAGTTCCTTACCATCAAGGCCCTCAACGAGTTTGACAACAAGGCCCAGGGTGCTGGTGGTGCTCTGGACTGGAGATCCAAGCTGTCCAGCCAGCGTGGTGCCGTCCTCGCTACCGAGATGAAGAACAACTCTTGCAAGCTTGCTCGCTGGACTGTCCAGAGCATCCTTGCCAAGGCCGATACCATGAAGCTTGGGTACGCATCCCTCCCTTCACTCCACAACATGACCAGAATGCTAATCTAGGCCAGTTTCGTGTCCCGCACCAACCCCAAGAACAACAACGACCACGTCGTCCTCGGCGTGCTCACCAACAAGCCCCGCGAGTTTGCCACCCAGATGGCGCTCAACCTCAACAACGGATGGGGTATCGTGCGCACAATCGTCGACATGGTTCTGCGTATGGACGAGGGCAAGTACGTCCTGATCAAGGACCCCAACAAGGCTGTTCTGCGCCTGTACAATGTGCCTTTGCACACATTCGAGGAAGACGAAGAGGCTGAGCTGGGTCAGGTGGAGGAGGAAGATGAGTAGATGGGTGCGTAGTGCGCGTATAGTTCGTGATGATACCATGTTAATGGCTCGCATGATTTGGCGGTGATAGACAAAATACGACGACTGATGGTATTGCAAACTAGGGCATTATACCTCTCACACGTGCGCCCCGCTGTTGTTGCTGTTCTCTCCATGGGAGAACCAAAGATCTAGGAGGGTCAGGGCAGGGTGTTTCCCTCTGAACCAGTCAAGGTAACAAACGAATCATGTTCGAATCTATTGGACCATGGGACGCGACACGGCAACGCCTCGTTCCACGCCATGAAGCTACCCGCGCCAGGGACCCCCATGCCGGCGATGGAAGGCCTCCCGCAGACTTGTCGAAGGCGGGCGGGCGGCTGCGATCGACCCCTCCTTGCGTCCACAGCAGCAGCATCACATCCTCCTGGTCATCTCAGCCGCTGGTTCGATCAGCATAGTGCGCTGGAGGGGGAGTGGCTAGTGGACCGCCCCGTGGCCTGGAGACGATATCGTGGAAGGGTCGAAGTGGCGTGCGATCAACACCAAGAGCTTTGTTTTTGTTCTTGGAACATGCTGTTGCTGGGCCCCGGTCGGTATCTCGCAAAGTATTTTCTCTGGTCGGCTCGCCTGCCTTGCGATAGGGAAGGCGGCTGCTGCTCCGCAACGTATCTATACAGTGTCGCGTGAACCACTGACGTTGCCGTACTTGCGTTAGCTACATGGTCAAGACATTCTCCACGGAGGGCCTTTTCGCATTGTCGTCCCGTCGTTGCATCGGCGTGGCAACCCACACTGACTCGAAATGGGGCCTCGGGATAAGGCATCCAGCCCCAAGATATGGTTGGCAAAAGCACGCGTCCGGACGCCTGCAGTGCCGTGCGCCTTCAGTGCCGTGCCTGCGTGCTTTGGGTGTTGTGCAGCACGTGCCGAACAATCAGCACAGAGCCTCCAACAGAGAACAAGGCTAGCCTTGGCTTCCCCTGCTCAAGCCTGCGTTTTGCTGAGTCGCTCATCGTGAATCATTTGGCGCATTCTCCTGAGTCTAGCGAGAGTCATTTGATGTCCGCGGCTCGCTTTGCAACGGCACGGGGACATGTGCGCGACACGACAGAAAGAAATTAGTTCGTAAGCACATGGCAGTTGATCAGTGTTTGACATTGCACTCTACAAAGACGTCCCATCAGAGACGCACATGGCCCTGGAGCGAACCATGGCTCGGATCTACCCTGAGTCTCTCCTTTCGGCCCAGCTGCCCATGCGGTTGACATGCGAACCAACGTCCATTTCAGCCGCCACTCGCTGCGACTCGCTGTCGCCGCATGCGGCAGAGAGATGGCGCTAACACCATTCAGTCCCTCGATGCGGCTCGTTGGCGAAGTCGTCGAAAGGCCCGATTCGCGCCTCCAGCACGCTCCAATAGGATTCCGGGGCATGCCGCATGTGGCGGCGTGCGATTCTGGATTGGATTTGCGTAATAATGTGTATTCGAGCTTCCTTGGCGGAGTTTCTGGCAGAATCCTGTCGAGTCAGCATGCCGCTGCCAGCGAATTGTCCCCCGCGAATGCAGAGACGCCAGCATCTCTAGCGCCTACCAGAATCTTGTCAGCCCAAGCTCCGTGAACCCAACTTCTTCATATCCCTACAGGTAATCGTCAGCCCTGCTTCACGTCATCGCCAGCGGCCTGTCAACCAGCTGGATTTAACAAAGGACTGACCCACCGATGGATGGTTACCGGCCTTAAACACTCGATTCACTACAGTGTAACCTGCCACAGCGTCGGCTCGAGAGCCGCGATATTGGCGGCATGATGTCAATACTCCAACCAGAGGCACGTCATCAGCCCGTTCGTAACTGGCACAACTAACAACAACAACAACAACAACAGGCGGGCATCTTTTACGGGATGTGCTGGCTCTTGGTAATTGTCCGATTAATATCACGGCGTCTCCATCGTGGAGCATGGAAACGCTTGCAGTGGGACGATTATCTGATCGTCTGCGCCATGGTATGCTGATTTGAATGTACACTCAGCATCTGCTGACCCAGCGTCCAGGCAACCGACACTGTCCTACTTGTTTGCATGTTCAAGGTGGTGACCACATCATCCAATCTCATCCCGCCCGATGAAGATGTTTCGCAATACTCTCAAGCCGAGATAGATGCTCGGGTTCTCGGATCCAAGTTCGTCCTCGTGGTAGAGCAGATGCAGATCACAACTATCTGGCTAGTCAAAGCATGTCTGCTTATCATGTACTTCCGCATGACCACTGTACTGCCACAACGGAAACTAGTCATCGCTACATCGATATATGTTGCCGTCGCGTTTGTCGTCATGGAGATCCTTTACTTTGGCGTATGGTGCCGTCCATTCAACCAGTACTTCGCCGTACCGCCAAACTCGCGTGAGTGTGTTGTATACAGTTGATAGCACGATACTGACTTGCTTAGCGCAATGCTCCGCAGCAACGAACCATCTAATCACCAACGCTGTTTTCAATATCAGCTCAGACCTTGTCATCCTCAGCATACCGATGCCACTACTGTTCAAAGTCCGCCTGCCAAAGAAGAACAAACTTATCCTCATCGGCATATTCCTCATTGGAGCTTTCACAGTCAGTAGACCGACGTTCCGTCGAGCTGCGCTGACAGGTCTAGGTTGTCGCTGCTGCGCTTAACAAGTACTACTCTTTTTCAAACCCGTTCGGAAAAGACTGGGTACTGTGGTACCTCCGAGAGTCGTACACTGCTTTGCTATGCGCAAACCTCCCCCTCATATACCCCCTTATCCAGCGGATATTCAGACTGCGCAACTGGAACTCGTACTCGGGCAACACAGATACGCTGCAGGGGCCGAGCATGCGAGGAACAGTCATCTTTGGCACCGCTCAGAGTCACAGCCACTGGGTGAGTCAAAGCAAACGTTCTCGGTCAAAGCATTTCCGTGATGATCTTCGGACGGCCGAGAGTCAGGATGGCATCAACCACCCCTTTCGCAATTCAAATACAGATCCTGGGCCTCAATTCATTACCAGTGCGATTGAGATGGATGGTGTGAAGTCGTATGAAAAGTCATCCACAGACTTGAGTATAGACAGTCCAATGAGCTGGCGAACAGAGCAAGACCGCAAGAAGGACTTCAACTACAACCATGCGACATGAGCCATAACAATACATTCTCGAGACACTGTTCAGCAGCCCATTTGCAGCGTCCC
The DNA here is from genome assembly GCF_004011695.2 of Ascochyta rabiei. Classification (NCBI taxonomy): domain Eukaryota; kingdom Fungi; phylum Ascomycota; class Dothideomycetes; order Pleosporales; family Didymellaceae; genus Ascochyta; species Ascochyta rabiei. Next base: position 1,090,424 of record NC_082407.1, read on the forward strand.
AGAGCGACCACAAGACTCAAGCTGAACTCCCAATGCAGTTGCCCCAAGCCATCGTCAGTCACCAACGGCCCAGAATTTCCCCCGAACGAAATATACGAGACTTGTGATTACGGTTGTCCGGTAAAATACCATACGCACCTGACAGTGTTTGTTGAAGGGTCTTTGGGTGATGAACTTGCCAATGCCAGTGCAACACATTCTCTGGAAGAGCCTCGGTCCAGACTGAACAGAAGTACACTTACAGATCCTAGACACAATTAGAGAGCAAGCACATCACAATTCGCGACACGATGTGCTACTGACTACCTCTACGGTCTGACGTATGCAATTCCTTACGTCTCCGAGTACCATGATGGTCGTACCGATCCGGAAGTGAGCCATCAAGGTGCGTGGAGCATGGCATGCATCATCAAACTTCAATGCAGCTTCACATACATAATTCGAGCTGCTTCGCAACAACTGTTCTTTTTTAGGACTCATAGATATTACTGCAATGCACGTTCACGACGTCCTCATCATTGGTGCCGGTCCTGCTGGACTTGCCGCTGCAGCTCGGCTTAGGGAGCAGACGCCCTCTGCAACCTTCACAGATGACGAACACCAACGGTATCACTGGATTCGGAAACACGGTCGCAAGATGAACGTCAAGAACTATAAGACCAACCAAGATTCGCTTTCCACATCTCGCTCCGCGTCAGACACTTCCGACTGTGGTTGCAACTGCCATGCAGCAGCTAGCGACAGCTCAATAGACATGCTTGTCCTCGATGCTGATGGCTCGGATTGGATGAGCAAGTGGAATCGGTTGTTCAAGACCTTCGGCATCAACTACCTGCGTAGTCCAATGTTCTTCCAGATTGATCCCGCCGACCGCGATGCATTGCTGGGATACGCATACGAGAAGGGGCTAGAGAAGGAATTGCAAGCTCTTCCAGGTTGTGCAGGCAAAGAGATCAGCAAGCACAGAAAGAAGAAGAAGCTGAACTCGAGGGGCAGGTTTCCGGGATCCGGGCCGGACGTCGATGAGCGAGATCGGAAAGACTACTTTACGCCGAGCACGAACCTGTTCACGTCACACTGCGAAGAGGTCATTCGACGGTACGGGCTGGGTCCGGAAATGCTTCGACAAGAACGCGTGATGGATATAAGCTACGACGAGGCAAGCGGCTTCGGTGACATCGAGCAGGGCAGTGTCATCTCGGACGACGCGTCGAGCGAGGATAAGAAGATTTTCCAGGTCAAGACAGATCAAGGCGTTCGGTATGCGAACATTGTTATATTGGCTGTGGGGCCTGGCAATGCTCCATCGATACCGACAGTCCCGGATCTTCCAACGCCATCGCCCCACGAAGGATACACACATGCAATGCAAGTCAAACAATTTCCACCGCCACACGTTGCTGCCAAGATCAAGGCTCGTCGGTCGACGAACATGCTTATTGTTGGCGGCGGCCTCACAAGCGTACAGCTGGCCGACCTTGCCATCAAACGCGGTGTGAGCAAGGTACATATGCTGATGCGAGGGCCGTTAAAAGTAAAATACTTCGACGTGGATCTGGACTGGGTTGGGAAGTTCCGCAACTTCAATCAAGCAGCGTTCTGGAGTGCAGATACGGACGAAGAGCGGTTCGAAATGATTACGCAAGCCCGCAACGGCGGCAGCATGACACCACGGTACCGCAAGATCCTCGATGCACATGTAGCGAGCGGCAAGATTGCTCTCCACACATACACCACCCTCCAATCTGTAAAGTGGGACGCAAACTCAAAGTCGTGGACCGACATCAAAGTCTCGACCGACACGGCTATCCCCGCGATCGACTACGTGGTTTTCGCGACCGGCATCCAATCCGACATTCGCACCATCCCATTTCTCCAGACACTCCAGCAACAACACCCCATTGACTACGTCGGCGGCCTGCCCTGTCTCAACGACGATCTGATGTGGAATGACGACGTGCCATTGTTCGTGACCGGTCGTCTCGCGGGCTTGAGACTAGGTCCTGGGGCGCCGAATCTGGTCGGTGCGAGGATTGGTGCGGAGAGGATTGCGTGGAATGTCGAGGATGAATTGAAGAAGATGGGCAAGTTAAAGAAGGGAATGGACAGGAGGGACTCGGGATATGAGGGGAACAGCGCGAATGAAGAGTATGAGAGTTATGCGAGCGCGAGGGAGAACCGGTTTGCGGGATTGGCTGGTATCGGGGAGTGAGTGGCGATTCGGGATGAATGCGTGGATGTCTCGATACGTGCAATACCTTTCGAAGATGATAACACACATGAGTAGATGCTATGATCAGTGCAACAGCCACTCACCCACACTTCCAACGCCATACCAACCTCACCCCCGCAACCACCGCCCCAGCAAGCGGCAACAAACACCTCCTTCCCCACATTCAGCACCCCCCCCCACCGCCCCACCAACTCCCCACCCTCCTCACTCTCTCCATTCGACAACTCCTGCTTCTTCTCTGTAAGCTGCAGCAACCGCTCATCCACCCCCTTCATAAATACGAGCGTATACGGCACAATCCCCCCCCGTCAACGCCGCAGCAACCAAAAATAACCCACTGCTCCGCCCGCCGCCCGTGGTCAGTACATCAGCGCTGTGCCCCGTTCACGCGCAGAACGCAAGGGGAGCAGCGGCCAGCACAGCCGTTTGCGGCGCGAGCGCGAAGCCCGCGGAGAAGCAGTGGCGCCCGAGCTGTGCGGCGAGGGAGGCGAGGGAGGCGGAGGAGGAAGCCTTGCTATGCTGATATCGGCGATGGCCGGGCGATGGATGCTGATTCGGGAGATTTTTTTTTTTCGAAGTGGTGGTCGTTATTTTCATCTTGTTTCCATCTTTTTCTCGCTGTTGGGTTGGTCGCGGCTGGAAATGGCCAGGTGGGTGCGTTGATGGGTAGGTATAGTTTGGAGATGGATTGAGATTGAGGAGATATATTCTTATCTTTGATGCGGTTCTACCTTTGCTTTTACAGGCGTCCTTCCCGGGGACCTTCCCTCTTCCTGTCAATGTTGCATTCTGCACAATGATAAGTCGTAGGTCGGCTGTGAAGATGGTACGCACAAATTGCAACGAAGCAGCAGAGAGCGTAATCAACAACAGATTCCATGATATATTAGCACCCTAGCTGATGAACTGCATTGAATCAGCCCAAGATTTCAGCAAGTGTGGAAAAGAATGCTTCTGATCTCTCTGCATTGTTCTTTCGTTGTACTTGTGGTGTTTCAAAGCAGGATGTTGTGGACGTCCTTGACTTACGAGGCTTGCTCGCACCAGCCCACAAACTAGGAGTAACAGTCTTATGTTATACCAAGAACGCGGCATTCATGTGAACAAGTCAATGTACCTGTAGCAAGGACCTTTCAGCTTAACCGGATGGTGACCATCTTTGCATATTGACCAAGAAAACTCACGGGCGCAAAGAAGCAAAACTACATCCGTGATTCACTATCTAGTTATAGTATCTGCTGCTGCTGTCTGTACCTTCATGCTTCTGGTATCCGCCTTTGTGGACCACCGCGACAGCTGACTTGCCTCCATGTCTCCATTGTTCAGTGCTTGTGACTTCCGTGCCATGGGGTATACTATAGCTTGCAAGGATGCCGCGTGGTAGCATTTCTGTGGCCAGTTGCTTCGGTGTCAGACTCGCGTGAGAGCCTGATCTCAATCCCAGTGGACTCTTACTGTACGAAAGTCGTATGCCTCCCTCTGTGCTGTTTCTCAAAATGCAGCCATGGAGTTCGGTCAGTGCCTTGGTTGCCAAGGACGTGTCTTCGAATTCTACAAAGCACATTGGGCCGTTCTGCTTGGTGCGGAAACAGAGCCTTTTGTATCCACGTTGTTTAGAAAACAAAGCTTTCAATTCGTCTTCACTTACGTCTATGGGCAGATTGCCGACGTAGAGAGTGTTGCAGGGTGGGTACTGATCGGCAGGGTTGAAAGGTGGAAATGTTGGACGAGCGAAGTCGGAGGAATACTGTTGAAGGTGCGTGCTTGTGGAAGCAGATGCGAGCTTTGCAGTTGGTGTCGAAGCAGTCGCATGAGTACCAGGCTCACTTGTCTTTTCATCCACCCCAAGCAAGCTTGTCATGGACTCACGTGCAACATGGAGAGGATTGTCGGCATGGGCCATACCAATGTGCGCATTGAGCTCGATTTGTGTGGAAAAACCTTGGACAGAGTATTGACAAACATTTGCCTTGCACTTGAACGTGTTGTCGACGTCAGCATTGTTACGAATGGCTTCATGAGGCAGTACTAGGTTATGGTCGGGAGAGTCATCATGCCCCTCTGGGTCAGCCAAATCGCCACCCATCTTCTTCCCCATAGCCTCCAAGCTTGAGGGGCCAAGGGTGAATTTTTCGTATTCCATAACAGGCGTTGCGATACCAAAGGTCTGCAGGTTGCCACCGGGGTTGAAGTCAAATTGGGGTTGATCGTTATAGATGCTAGAAATCCACCTGTCATCACGACAGATAACGTCGAGGTCTACTTGGAGACTCTCGAGCTCAGAAAAATCAGACTGCCGCGTTGAAGGTGTGTTATTGGATGTTGACAATTCAGGTGTTGCGGGCCGAGACAGAGGAGCCCAAAGAGCCCACGGGCTGTCTTCGTCTTCGAGATCCAGTACAGTAAAGAATCCATTGGTGTCCAATGTAACAAATGTCTCTTCATACGAGTAGTCGATAAGCGATTTGGGAACCATAGGCTGCAGGTCGTTAGACTTTTTCGACACTGGTACGGCGGGTTGCACCGAGGTTTGCTGAGTTTCCGCAATCTCCAGCTCTGCAGCATCGATGGGGTTGGATAGTCCGTTTATCATGGCAGTAGCCTCAGTGAAAGATGGGCTTGAATCCCTGAATTTATCGTCCAATGGACTCATTGTGAACTCGGCACTCTTGTCTCCTGTTTGTGCGCACGTCTCGGTAACCGCTTGGTTTGCATAGAGTGCAGCCGGCTCAGTCTCAATATCATGCTCATGATGCAGTGCTGGAAACTCCAGAGCTGTCCCGAGATCGGTCAAACAGCTCATGTACAGAAAAACATCTGCCACAAAAGATGTGAACCAGGAGAGCTTAGTCTGATCGCCAGAACCATGCACTTCCTCATCGGCGTCGTTGTCGCTATCTTCATCGGTGTCGTTGACGCTCTCCTCATCACTTGAAAAGTTGCTGTCGTCAGTATTGATGCCATTGCTCATCTTCTTATGTTCCTTCTGCTTGATGTGTCTGAGGAGTCTTCCAGTCTCGTCATATAAGCCCCGGCATGTAGCACGTAGAGCTAAGGTTTTACGACCGTCAGGTTGATGCGGTACAATCTCGATCAGTCCTAGCGTAAGTTAGAATTAGGCCACCTCAGAGTATGTAGATTGCGTACCATGTTCTAGGATACCGCACAACGAGCGCAACAGTGATAGTGTTGTGCGATGCAGGTTTCTTGAGCGCTTGAGCTTGGTATCCAAGGCTCCTGTTTGTACTCCATAGCCATCTCCCCACAGTAGCAAAGTACTGACACTTCGTCTTAGAGCGTTGAGGTCGCGTTTCGGCAATGTCGTTGGATCTGCGGCTTGCGCGATACATTGGAGGGATTGCATGCACGCAACGAAAAGCCTCGAGATGATGCCAGACTCTTGCTGATGACTCACCCAGGCCTTCACCTCGTGCCTGCAGTGACGGGTCTCTTCCGAGTTAGCATCCCCTAAGCGCAAGGCCTCTGCGTGTAGAGGATCAAACTGCCCTTGTGATGCACAGTGATCAGAAAATGTGGGGTCCATTGCAAGCGATCAATTGTGTAGACCGAATGATTTGAGCTGATGAGCTGTTCTTGCTGTTTCAGTGTTGGGAACTCTAACAGCTAAACGCTGATACTGTCCAAATCCAGCCTTGCGTGGGTGTATTGCGTTCCTTGTTGGTCTGTAGTGGTATCTGTCTTCGATCTTATGGCGAGAGTTGCTTTAAAAAAAAGTCCACAGCGGGCCATCCAAAGACCTAAGACGGGACCTTAAGTTTAAGTTGTACCTGAGGGTAATGTAGAGCGTTGAGTGAGAGCAGAAAACACGAGCTGCAGCAGGGGCCTGGTGCGGGGCTGAGCAAGTAGATGGGGCTGAGCAAGCAGATGGGGCTGAGCAAGGCAGCCTCGGTGTGATGTGACCACATGTATATGTTCAGCCTGTTGCATCTTACCAGTTGTGTGTTGATCGATATACTCTCCTTATGTCTGGTATCGAGATTGCCGGCCTTGCTTTCGGTATTCTGCCGCTACTAGTTGAAATTGTGAAATCATATTCCACAATCCTGCGGAAAGCGCGTACATTCCGCCACTACGGGAAGACAGTCAAATCCATCTCCGCTCAACTGGACACTCAACATGGCATTTTCATGAATGAAGTTCGTTTGTTGTTGCGCTCTGTTGAGGGAGAAGAGGCGATTGAAGCCATGTTGGAAAACGAGGACGATCGACGTTGGGCAAGCAGAGAACTGGGCGACAAACTGCACCTAGTCCTTCGTGAGAACTTCACTGTCTGTCGGGGAATCATAGAAGATATCAAGGATTCGATCGAGGAGCTGAGGGAAAATCTAAAACGATTCGACATTTTCTGGGAGCGAAAGCCCAAGGTTAGTGCCCAGTTCGTACCGGCCACCGATCCAAACGAAGCTGAATCTGGCCGTTTGATGATCGAAGAAGCACCGCGTGCTCGATTCTTCTCTAATCTTCTTCGACTAATCAATTCTCGAAGGGCGAGTCCATCAAATCAGTCATCAAACGCTTGAAAGGGGCTGTTCAGATTACACTTGACGAAACACGTCACAAAGTATGCCTGACGTCTTTGCGAAATAGGAATGGCGATCTAGGCATGCTTCGGTCTCAGATCTGTGCTTTCCAAGAATGCACTGCCAGTAGGCAGCAAACTGTACTGCCAGCAAGCTACAATGCTATACAAACCGCGGCTAAGAAACTTCATGAAGCAATCTGTGAAGCTTGGTGTTGCGATGATGCCGCACATCGTGGGCACTATGCTAAGTTGTGCCTTGACGCCCACTTGCAAGCTGAAGTCCGGCTTGACCTTGCCATATCCTGCCACGAACCAGAAGCAAGTTCTGCAGATAGGTGAGACAATGACTAACAGCACTAATTCGACTGGCTAACCCTCTATGTAGTTCGACTTATCCGCCTCCAGTCTGGCTACACGTCCAATCAATGAGTACATCAAGCCTGAGTAGCAATGTCGCGATACAACCAAAGCCTTCCGCCGACCTGCAGTCGTTATTGTCACTTGAAATTCTTGCACCATGTGCTGTAAACACGCTCAAAAAAAAGGCCTCGTCCGAACTCAAGCGATCGTCTACCTCTTGCAAGAAAGTCAAGCAAATACGAGCCATCAATGTACCGCCCATCGATTACATTGTTCCGACCAGCATGTCATCCACAATACCAATGAAGATCATCGAAGTCAACTTTAGCCAGACAAAAAACATGTGTCACTATATCCGAAGTCATCACGAAGCAATGAGAGCAGCCGCGAACACTAAACGTTGCATTGGGTTTCTCGACAGCCCACAGATGTACAGGCATCTCTTCTACGTCCAAGAAGATGATCAACGCATAAATCGCCATGCAAGCAAATTATATTCGATCTTTGATGTGATGCGGTACGATGCAGAGGAAGCGCTGAGTGTTGAAGATCAACTCAGGCTAGCACACAAGACTTCACGAGCCATTTTGCAATACAACAACACGCCCTGGCTGAATTCACGTTGGCGCTTACAAGACATTAAGTATTTCGGTCCGAACGACTGCCTCGATGACGATGCTCTGAAGACACTGCATGTCTCATCTCAGCTATCATCACCAACGCAGAAGCCAGGTGCAACATGCCACATGGAGGACGTTCAGCAGAAGATTCAAAACGCCGTTAGCGACGAGATACGCTATGGAATCAACAACATGACGTTGTTCTTTCTTGGTGTTGCTCTCCTGGAGATTGCCCACTGGAAACCGATCGAAGAGCAGATGACAGCCCGAGATCTTAATGACGAGGTCTACGCTGCGCGTCGTATAGTTTCTCAGCCGACGCAATTAGGTCCAATATACCAAAAGATCGCGCGGAAGTGTCTACAGTGCAACTTCGGGGCTGAACCAGATCTAAGCAAGAAGAAGCTGCAGACAGCAGTGTATAACGATGTGATCTGCGAACTAGAAAGCATGATCGAGAAATTAGAGATATGATTTCGGCTCCTCTTAATGCTGATATCACATGTCGGGTTTCTTTTAATGGGTGGCACAATTAATCTCTCGTTCGGCCCCTTCACCCTTACTTGGCGCGACTTCTCGTCTTATGTGACTGATCCACCGTGGCTAATTTATCCAAGGCTGTGTTTGTTCATCTGGCGCTCAAGTTTTTCGCGTCTCTTAGCAGTGGGAAGACGGGCTTACAGAACAATTCTACCTGGATCACGGGATGACGAATGTGGACCGAATCCTGCAAGATATTATGTTGGTTATATTTGTAATTAAGATACATTCTTTCACATACGACCATGGGACGTTAAAAACAAGGCTTCCCGTTCGCTCAGCCCTTTTTGAGCAACGTACCGGCGGATAAGTAGTTAGGTGGGTAACCACTAGCAACTCACTCGCTCTCTAGGAGTCTGCGGGAACAGCTGCTTTTTGTTACTGTATTGTATTGTTTTTGCAAATGCACAGAACACAGTGTGCTAAGCACTGCCACAATCTTGCTAAGAAGTCTAGCAACAAATCAGCGTGTACGGAGCAAGATAACTACCACCAGGTAGCAGGTAGTTTCGTGCTTTGTCTGTTCTTATTAGTTAGCTCTGAACCTTGTTAGAACAACTGCTGCTGCTTTAGAGAACGGCTGTTAATTATAAATCGTGTCCCGCTTTTAGGCTAGTGCGTTAAGCTTAAGCCTCTTTTAATTATGCTAGCCGCATGCATAGTAGGCAACAACTAACATTTTTGCTGCAAAGCTGCGCACTGCAGCCTAACAGGAATCTGTGTATGGCTGGTGTACAGCAAAAAATGAACGAAATACTTGACTAGCTACAGCCAGTCCACTGAACAAACTAGAAACGCGCAATGTTGTGTTCTCAAAATAAGGATAAACCTGATTAGGAGAAGAGATGTTGCCAACGTTTGTTGCAAAAGCCACGCACTTGCACAACGCTTGTACCGTGTCTGTGCGCGCAACGCCCGCTTGATTGATTGATTGATTGATAAGTTTAACGTCCTGTGTAAGTCTAAGACTATATAAGACGAGAACAGTTAAGCTACTCTAGTAATTTAAGAAGCGTGTTTGTAAAAGGAGATAGTAAATGTGTGTTTAGGGTCCTGTAGTAAGAGCCTATGCTCTAGGGAGTTAACAGCAGTTTTTAGGTGTCTGTTGTTTATTACAGGTACTACTTACAGTTGAGGTACCTATTCTAGTATCTGAAATAAAAGCTAGAGTAGCTAGAATCCCCTAGGTTGTGTGTAGTAGTAGTTGCATTAAAAGTTATTATCCTTATAGGCTGTCCTATATTATTTTCCTAACTTATCTATATTCTTTATAGCTAAGTAGAAGGTATTATATTATTTGTGTGTAACTATAGATATATCTATTATTATCTACCTTCTATATATTATATAGGTATACTTTATTATATCTATATCCTAGTTTTAGTTAGTAGTAGGCACTTACTACCTCTCTTTTAGTGTTTTTAGGTAGTTTTATCCTATTTATTAGTCCTAGCTAGTATTTTACTGCGTAGGTGTCTATTTTCCTTAGGATTACTTTAGCTGTGTAGGTAACTAGTTTATAATCCTATTTATCTGTTATAATAGCTTTAACTTAGATTCTAGTTATAGTAATGCTAGTAACGTTAGAGGTAGGCCTCTTTTTTGTTGCTTCTTTTACTAGAAAGTCTACTTTCTTGTTTCCTACAATGTTCTAGTACCTAGGGGTCTATTTAAGGCTAATTGTAGCTCCTTTATCTTTAATAGTTCTAGCTGCCTTTATACAGGATATTTGCTAAGCCTGTCTAGGCTTATTTAAAGGAGTTTTTAGTTTTAGGATAGCTGCCTAGTTATCTGTAAAGACTTAGATGTTCTGTTCTGTAGTACCTATTGTAGCTATAATTTTAAAGCCTCTTATTATACCTTCTAGTTCTCTATAATATATAATTTAGCCTTTACTAATATTAGAGTTTATAGTATAGATTTCCTTAGGCTCTTATTTGTAGTCTAGGACTATAATTCGTACTCCTATACCTAGGCCTCCCTCTATAGAAGAAGCGTCTAGATAGATAGCTAGTATATTGCTTCCTACTTTTTATAGCATCTATATTTTATATGCTTTTACTTCTTCTTCTTTTAGTAGTCTTAAGATTTTAGTTTAGTATGCTATAGCCTTATTCCAGGGGTAGAAGTAGAAGTTTTTTAGTTTCTTTTCTCTTATACTAGGTATAGCCTTTTCTATAGACTGTGTAATTTGTATAAGCTATGTAGGAGGTCCTATTATTAGCCTAGTACAGTTAACCTCTCTTTACTCTGCGCTAGAGTCTAGGTATATGTTTTATAGGGTAGATTTTAGCTGTGTTATAGTAGTATAGATAGGGTAGTTCTTTAGAAGCTTTCTAGCTCTAAAGGCGTACTTTCTTATTACAGTGTTTAGCCTTCTAGTAGGAGGGGCTAGTACTACCTTTACCTCTTAGGGTATTATAGGTAAAGTTTAGAAAGTGCCTAAGATTTTCCCAAGTGCTAGGTTCTGTAGTCCTTATAGTTGTTTTGCTATTCTAGCTTGTTGCTTCTAGAAGACCTAGTATCTATAGTCTGCTATACTAGTAACACAAGCTAGGTATATTTATTAGAGGGTAGTAGGTATAAGGCCTTTATTGCTATTTGCTAGTCTATATATTCTGTAGAAGGTGTTTCTTACTTAGCTAATCCTTATAGCAGCATGCTTCTTAAAGGAGAGCCTATTGTTAAAGTATATTCCTAGCTATTTAATAGTCTTTTTTAGAGTTATTATAGACATGTCTAGCAGGGTAAGAGTGTAGGTTCCTGCTTTTTAGTTTTATAGTAAAGTAGATAAGTTTAGTTTTTAGCGTATTAAACTAAATTACATAGCTAGATCCTTTTGCACATAGGCTAGCTATATCTCTTTCTAGTAGATAGATGTTTTTCTTTAGGCTAGTAGATAATACTGTAATAGCAAGGTTGTCTAGGTAGGATAGTAAGTAGTTTATAATTAACTAGAATAGAGGTCTAATATATATTAGAAATAGAATAGGTAAGATAGGGCTTTCCTATAGTATTTTAGCGTTTATATTGCTAAATTCTTCTATTTCTCTATTAAAGGATAGTTATAGTTAGCGTCTAGAGAGGAATAATTAGATCTAGGCTATTAGGCTGCATAGTAGCTTTAGTTGTTATAGGATAGTAAGTAGTTAGCCTAGTAAGACGTGGTTAAAGGCTCCTTTAATGTCTAGAAATACTGTAGTTATTATACGCTTTAGTTTCCTTTATTCTTATACTTAGTTTAGTAGCATTATAGAAGCGTCTATAGCTAATTTCTATACTCTTCTACCTAGTTATAAAGAGTGTAGTAGAGTAGTTATTTCTGCTAGTATGCTAAGCGGTTTAGCTACTAGTCTTTCTGTAACTTTGCTTAGGCAGCTTAGGAGAGTAATTACCCTTTAGGCTTTAGGGGCTGCGTAGTCTAGTTTGTTTAGCTTTTTTAGGATAATTCCTGTTACCCTTTTCTAGATTTAAGGGTAGTACCTATAGTTAAATAGGGTAGAGAACATATAGAAGAATATATCTATTTCTACTTTATATACTGTAGTAATAATCTCCTAGTTTATTATATCTAGTCCTAAGGAGCTACTTTAGATTTGTAAGGAGCAGGCGTGTTCTAGGTCTTCTTTAGTAAGGGGTAGCTATTCCTAGCTACCTTCTTAGTAGGTTCTCCACTCTATAGGCTGAGAGGAAGGTAGGCTAGGGAAGAGAGTGTCTCTTAGTGCTAAGCACTTGCCTTAAAAGGAGTTTTCTATTCCCCTAGGGCCTTATATAGCAGATATGCTTTAGTTACCTACAGACCTAGTATAAAACATTACCTTAAAGAATGATTTTATATCCTCTTTTTCTAGGAATTAATTCTAGTAGTTGTGCTTTGCTACTTTTACTATTTATAGGTAGCTGTTTCTAGTAATTAGGTAGTACCTTTTTTATATATAGGTAGTTATAGGCCTAGTTACTAGTTCTCTCTATAGGAGGCGTTGTTTACTAAGCATGTTTGTCCTAATTATTTTTAGATCTAGGTTCTACTAAGGCTTACTTCTTACACTAGTAGAGCTTTGTAGGATTATAGTTTTAGCTGCGTTTGTTACTACTGTAGTAAGCTCCTTCCCTATTACTTTAAGCTGCTTCTCTAGCTCTCTGTCCTCTCCTTAGATAAGAAGTAGGGATATGCTAGTAGAGAGTCTAGAGCATATAGTATTAAAAGCAGAGCTTTTTGCTAATTCCTTTACTAGCTCCTTTAAAATAGGTCCTAGTCTGCCTTCTTAGTGTTAAACTAGGGAGTAGGGTTGTTTAGGAGCTGTGTTCTAGGCGTAGTAATTGTAAACAGGATGCCTAGGTAGTCTAAGCCTATACCTGCTAGGGTTTGCTAGTCTTCTATCTAGTTTGTAAGCCTGTGTGTAGCAAAGGTAAGGTCTAGAACACTTTCCCTACTTATGTTTAGCCTGTAGAAGGTATCTGTACTAGGGTTGTTTAGTAGCTCTAGGTTTTACTCTTCTATCTAGGTAATATAACTACTAGCTTTTAGTGTTATAGTAGTTATAGTAGGGTCCTACTAAGGGTGGTAGGTGTTAAAGTCCCCTAGTAGGATTAAGTTAGGCAGAGTTTAGCTATTTAGAAGCTTTCTTTCTACTGTTATTATTCCTTATACGTTTGTTTAGTTGTATATATTATAGATTGTAAGGTTTAACCTAGCCTGCTAGACTATAATAGCGAGGAAGTCTAGGTTAGGGCTTAAATCTGTAGCTAGGGTAATTTATACTGTCATTAAGCAAAGAACGTAGGCTAGAACGCGTGGCCTTATACTGTAGTCCTATAGTAGGGGTAGGATTTATGTAAAGGAAGGGTGGTTTAGAGAGCGTATGTCTAAGTAGTCTAAAGGTAGTTATTAAGTAGGGGTAAGCTATAGGTCTTATACTAAGACAAGGTCTATAGCTAGTTCTACTGTAAGTTATAAGGCGCTCTCTGTAGCTTATACACTCTTGTTTAGATTTACTTATAGAATCCTTAGGTTGTCTAGTATTCTAGATATATTTATGCGTTTATTATAGCCTTATAGGCTACACATTAAATGCTATCTGCTATATATACTTCTTTGTAGTTTATGTATTTAGGTATAGTATGTACATAGGCTTTATGTAAGGCAGACTTCACAAGCATAAAAGTAGCGATCTGGTGAACTAATAGATTTAAAAGAGGAGTGAACAAAATAGCAGACAGCGAGCTACAAGAGGGCGGAGAGAGAGGCCTACTTATAGTAGTAAGGCCTGTGCTCTCTGCAAGTAAAAGTAAAGGCAAGTAAAGAAAGGTTCTACTAGGTTTAATAGAATCTACTAGTAGGTTGTAACACATACTAGTAGGTTACCATCTTACCTTAGCAGAAGTCCTAACACGTGCCCCTTCTTATAAATAGCAAAGTCTCTTAAGCTAAAGTCTGTGTATAAGTAACTGTAAGAGTCTAATACTAACAGTTTTTTTTTAAGTAAGAGTAAAAGAAAAAGAAAAGAAAAGAGGATATAGAAATCCTATATAAGAACCTATTAGTAGTTAGAGTGTAATTAAGGTATATGCCTTTAGTGGTATTACGCAGGTCTCCCTAAATCCTTATATAAAAAAATAACCTCTAAGATTTTTTCTACTGTATAAACTCTATAACGCAAAAATTATACTCTACCCTATTTAGGGCTTATATAAGGGAGTAGTACAAAGAGATTTATTAATTTATTAGAGCTAGATTTATCCTTAACTTTAAGGTTAACCTTTATTAATAGTTAATTGCTAAACTGTAGCAGCCTAAGGGCGAGCTTAAGCAGGTCTAGATTATGTTTAGTGTGTCTTTAGGCGTGTTTTTAACCTGTAAAGGAGCCTATTAAAAGTAGCCTAATATTCTGTTAAGTAATATATCTGCTTTTGTTAGCCTATCTTTTTTTAACTAGATTTATTAAGATTGCTAAACTAGCTGTTATTAAAGGTGTCTTTTAGGCGAGGCTCCTAGTCTGTTGGCATTTAGAGTACTAGTGGAACTAGTTTGTTAGGATTGTTGTAGTAAAACAAGAAAGTGTTGTAGTAGTTAAGATGTTGCTTAGCAGGTTCCTAGGTAGGTTTAGGGTTATTAGACTATTTAATAAGGTATTCCTATATACTGCGTTGCTTTCTGTAATTAAAGAATAAGTTATGGTACTATTCTTAAGAGACTAAACCCTAGTTGTTAGTGACCTCTATAGGTGTTAGTTTAGGTAGTGCGTAATCTAGTAGATTGTCTTAGCTTGTTTCCTAGAGCAAGTTAGGGTAAAATACTAGAAATACGCCTTTTAATATTATATCTATAGGTAGGTCTAGTTTATATGCAGCTCTATTAAATATAACATAAGTAACTAAGTATAGCCTAGCATACTTATAGTCTAGTTTTTTTAAAGGCTAGGTAGTATTCTAGTTGCGTGTGGAAACCTAAACTAGGTTGCTAACTGCGTATTTTAGAGTCTGTTAGCAATAAGCATTAGCTTAGGCTTATTATTCTTATTATGCCTAGGTAAGCTAAATCTGTAGATATTCTAGAAGGTTAGCGTAGGTGCAGAGTAACTTATTAGCACGTAACATTTAGTCTTAAGCTTTTTTTAATAATAGTTCTATTTAGGTATAGTCTTTACTAGGGTGTATACTACTGTAAGAATAATACCTAAGATCTATAAAGAAAGGTATAAGTCTAGTAGACATATTAATAGTGTTATTAGCTTAAAACTTAGCAAGATACAGCTATAAAGCCTAATTATTCTATGTAAAGTTAATGTACTTTCGCAAATAGATTTTAAGGCTTTAATTAGCTTATTTAGTTTAACTATTAGTTTGTAGGTAATAAGAAGTTAATAGCTTAGCTAAGATTTAAAGGCGTTTATAAACCTTTTTCTAGAATTTGTTTATAAAGGAAGTACCTTAATTAGATATAATAGTACGCAGGAGTCTATAGAGGCAAAATTTTTTTATAAAGTAGTAAGCAAATTCCTTTAAAGAGCGGCTAACTAATAGGAAGAAGTATTACTGCTTAGTAAGACAATCTACTATAATAAGCAGATTTGTGTATAATTAGCTGTTAAGAGATAAAGCTAGTAAATCTTAAATGTAGTCTACAGAGATATCTAACCACCTAGCGTTAGGGATTAGTAGGGGTTTAAGGAAACTGTTATAGGCTTCCTAGGAAGGCCTTACACATTTATACACTATATAAGCTTAGTAATATTTTTTAATAACCTAAGGCATACTAGGCTAATAGTAGCGCCTAATTATTAGATACAAAGTAGCTTTAGGACCTTTATAGCCTATAATCTTGTAGTTATAGTATAAGTTAAATATCTAGCATTATAATTGTGCGTTAGGGGGTATGTAGAGCTAAGTCTTGTCTAGGAACAGGTGTCTAGAGGAGCCTTCACTAATAGTGTAACAGTTAGCTAGGGAGATATAGTAGCTATTTTTGCAGAACTAGGAGCTTAGTTTGTAGTTATTTTTGTCTAGAGTAGAAAAGATTTTCTGTGTAGCTGTATTAGTTGCATATGTGTTAGTAAGTATATCTTTAGTAGATTAGGGATCTTCTAGATATAGTAGTAAATCTAGTAGCAATATCCTATAAACGTTGTCTATTAGGTTAAAGTTATCTTCTAAGTTATTAGGCTCTGCTAAGGGTGTCTAAGTAGCGTAGAATGATGTTATTGCCTAAACTTCTAGTAAGATAAATTTAGGTTGTCTGCTAGTAGTAAGAGAGAGAGCTTATAGAGTAGCTTGTATTATAGGCGTAACTCCTAGGTCTAGGTTACGTAGTCCTAGGATAATTTAGTGTGTGTCTAATAACTATATATCTTGTTTATCTCTAGGGATGTCCTAAGGACGTTAGCTTAATATATCTGCTTTACTATTTGTAGGTTTAGGTGCGTATATTATTTTAAAATTAAACTAGGAGAGAAACAGTAACTATTAAGCTTAGCGTTAGTTAAGCTTCTTAGTCTTTATAAAGGTTTTTAGGTTCTTATAATCTATTATTACCTATATTATATAAGGGGAGCCTATAGGTTCTAGTTCCTATTCTTTAAAGGCTTCAATAATAGCTATAAGTTCTATATTAAAGATGTTATAATTACATTCTGCAGATAAGTGTTTTTTTAAGAAGAACGCAATAGGTTGCAGGTTACCTTTTTAATTCTGTTGCTTTATAATTCCTCCTATAGCCTAGCTAGAGGAATTAGTACAGATAATAACTAGCTGCGTAGGATTAAAGTGTTAGAGTATAATATCTAGTTAGAAGGCGCTTTTTAAGGTATAAAAGGCGTCTTTATAGGCTTAGGTAGGCTTAAAGTCCTAGTACTAGACAGAATATTAGATTACTAAGGGATCTTTCTTAGAAGGTCTAGAAACAACAGTAGATTTAACAGCTTGTGTTAAGGGGAGAGTAATTAACAAGTACCCTTTAATAAAATGTTAATAGAATCTAGTAAAACCTAGAAAGGAGAGAATGTTAGGTACTGTTTTAGGCATCTCCTAATCTTAGATAGCTTTAATTTTGTTAGGGTTTATTTGTATGCTGTTGTTAGTAATAATTATACCTAAGAACTTAACGCGTTCCTTATAGAATTTAGATTTCTTTAGATCTATATAAAATCCTTAATCTTTAAGTCTACTAAGAACTTTCTTAACGTGTTCCTTGTGTTTAGCTAGGGAGTTAGAAAAGACTAAGACGTTATCTAAATATGCTGTGCAGAATTAATTAAGATATTTAAATAATAAGTTATTAATTGCCTGCTAAAAAGTTGCTAGGGTGTTGTATAGTCTAAAGGGTATAACTTTATACTAGTATGTACCTTTCTATATAGAGAATGCTGTAAGCTATTCTAAGCTAGGCTTTATCTAAATTCTATAAAAGGCATAGATAATATTAAATTTTAAAAATATAGTTGCCTAGTTAAGTTATACTATAGTTTTGCCGAAAAATAGAATAGGATATTAGTCCTTAATAGTAGCGTTGTTAAGCTCCTAGTAATCCACACAGACTCGCAGGCCCCCTCTAGGTTTAGCGACAATAATCAGGTTATTTTAAGTAGGGGAGTTGCAGCGTTTAATAAAACCTTATACCTTGTTTTCCTTAATGTAGTGTTTAATAGCTTCTATTTGCTGTCTAGAGAAAGGTTGAAGGTAATAATTAGGAGGGTTTGTACCTGGTTTAAGCTTTATTTTATAGTTAAAGTCACTCTAGTTAGGGAGAGTTTTAGCAGCTTCCCTATTAAATATTAGAATAAAGTTAGCGTATTCCTTTAGTTCTTTAGGGGTAAGTAAGTTAGAAAGGGGCAGGTCCTAGCTTAGTTAGAAGAATTTATTAAAATTAGTATCTGCTAAAGCGTATCTAGTAGTTATAGCTTAAAGTCTTTATAGTAAGATAAGGGAGTAATTAGTACATTTCCTATATAGCCTTACTGTAGAAGCTAATATAATATAGATATTATATATCTTTTATACTGTATAAGTATAAGGTAATCTAGAAAGTATAGATTTAGGTTAAGTAGATTGCCCTTTGTAGTAGTTGCTGGAACTAGGTTTTAATAGTAGTAGGGGCTTAGCATCTAGCAGGGAACCTTTGCAAAGTAGGGTAGGGGTTTAAGTAGTTAAGTTATAGTGCTGTAAACAATACTTGTCTGCAAAGGTAATAGAGCAGTTTTGCCAGGAAATAGTAGGGTTTTAAATAGCCCTCTACCTAAATCTAAGGATTAGGTAAAAAGATCTATAATTATTTATAACATAGGCGCTAGTACGCTTAAGGTATAAGTTAATTTTAAGGTAAAACTCTACTTAATATATAATAGTTTCTGCAGGTTTGCTGTTGTATCCCTAATAGACAATAGGTGTTATTAGAGGAATAAGCTAAAGGGCGCCTGTTTCCTTTAAGAAGGTGTTAGAGATAAAGCTAGCGTTAGCGCTATTGTCTGCTAGTGTGTAGACACTATAAGGGGCGTTTTTGTTGTAGCCTAAGGAAGCCTAAAAAGCTAATTAGCTGCCTGTCTAAACAGGTTTCTTAGTAGTTATCTAGGTAGTATTAACCTAACAAATAATTAAGCTAGCCTTAGTAGTGTCTAAGTAGGGTATAAAAGGGTTAAAAGAGCGCACTTATTAGGAAATAGTCCTTAGGTAGTAACTATTATCTTAGGTACCTAGTTTTCTAAATTAGAGGCGTATTTGTCTAAGGAGTTAAATTTGTTATCTTTACTGTCTAATAGTAGGAATTAGTCTGTAGAGATATGTTAGTTTGTAGTAGAGTCCTTAGGTACAGCTGCTAGTGCAGCGTAGGTCTTAGGCTTAGGAGGAGTAGGGCATTAATTTGCTTTATAACCCTTAGTTCTGTAGTTAAAACATGTAAATGTATTAGTTGTAAAACTAGTCTCCTTAGGTTAACGCTAGCAGGTATCCTTGTTCTCTTAGCTTAGTGCAGGTTAAAGAACAGCAGGCAACCCTAGGGAGATAGTAGTAGTGTTTTTGTAAGTGGCCTGACAGTTATAAGGACTAAAACAATTCTGCCTATCTCCTAAGATATCCTTATTCTTAACCTTAGAAGGAATATAAGCGTAGTTGCAGAAGAAGGTGTTAGGCTAGTTGTAGTAGTTACGTAGCCTAGACAGTAATTTGTTACAGGCAACATTAGCTATCTATTATTACGTAAAATTAGGGATTTAGTCTGCAGCTAATAGTAATATGTTTCTAGTGTCTAGTTAAGTTGCTAAGCAAAATATTCTATCTTAGTGCGGAAGACTAAAAACGCTATAGTAATATTAGCAATTTCTAGGCTAGGGTATTATAGGAATGTAAACAGGTTAAAGGCGCGTTTAGCTAAACTATAGATATCCTTATCTCTATAAACTTCCTATAGATAATAGATACAATCTATAGGGTTAGAGTAGCAGCAGGTAAAACTAGAGGGATCCTGTAGAAGAGCGTAGGCGGGTTCTTTAGTGTAGATTAAGAAGAAATTAGCCTAGTCTATAGGATATTAATAGTTCTAACTATTAGCACGTATAAAGTGTAAGCAGTTAAACAACTAATTATTAAAGTTGTCTTTAGGGCTTGTAAAATAGGACAGTTTCTTTATAGCCTTGTCTAGTTAGTTATTATACTAGTCTAAGGACTAAAGGAATTAATAAGCGCTGGCTAGAGTAGAAGTTAGAGTAACTAGGGTAGTGCTCCCTAGTGGCGTGTATGTAGAAGGCGCCTTAACCTATGTTAGAGGGGTATAGAATTAGTCTATTATAGCAGGTATGTTATTATAAAGCTGTAACTGTAATAGTATACTAGTGTAGGTGCCTACTAAGCCTAGTGTTTTAGGCTTAGGAATATTAGAGGACTACTAAGCTGAGCAAAGGAGGTGTCTAAAGCAGGAGGGGGGTTAGTTAGTAGTGTTATTAGCCTAGCCTCCCAGATATTCCTATGCTAAGCCTTAATTAGATTTTAGCTTAAGCTGTTAGTAATACTAAGCAAGTTAAGTAGATTACTGCTAATGCTAAGTAAACTTAGCTTGCAAGTTGTTTAGTTAAGAGGCTGTCTAATTATTACAGTTAATTAGTTAGGAGTAAAAGTGCTTAGCCTAATCTAGCTTAAGTTACTTATTATTTAGTTGCTAGGATAGCGCGTGTAGACTGCTATTAACCTTACTAAGAAGTCCTAGGAGGAAGGTAGAGAGTACAGAGCATTGTCTGTAGGTAAGGTGCATAAAATACCTATCTAGATAGTTGTCAGACAGCAGGGGCAGCCCTAGATTCTGAACAAGAGGATTAAGGGACTAGAAGTTAAAATCTGTAAGTAGCGTAGTAAGGAACTCTAAAGGTTAGTTACCTAGGCTAAAGTATTTAACTAGGAAGTGTTTAACTATAGTAGTAGGAAGGTGCTAAAACTATTAGGAGAGACTGTTATTTAAAGGGACCTAAGAGGATATAGCGCGTAAAGAGTCCTTATAGCAAAACTGTAGAGCTAGAGTAGAGGTGTCCTACTAGCTAGCGTAAGTGGATTCTTCCTATAGCCCTAGAGTAGCGCTAGTAAGTTTCTGCAGGGAAGCCTGTCCCTAAGAGGAGTAGGGAGTAGGCTAGTAGATTTCTATAACAGTATCCTCTATTTTAACAGTAGCTTGCTTGTCTTTCTATGTCTAAGACTTTAGTTAATTAGCAGATAAAGCAGATAGGCTGCTGCATGTAATAAAGGTTCCTAGGGTAGCAGCTTTTTTATATGTCTTATAGCTAAAGTCTTATACGTAATTAGAAATAGCACTACTACCCTAGCAATTAAAGTACTTAGGATCTATAGGGGTTTCTAGGTAGCATAGGTAAGACTTGTTGTAAGAAGTCTTCTTTGTAGAAGTAGAAGAAGGCTAAGGGGGTAGTATAGAGTTAGGCTTAATATTATCCTTATTAGTTAGTAATATAGCTGTAATATGTAAAGATGTTAGTAGAAGTTAAAGGGTTATGTCTGTAAAGGTAAGTGTAGTAGTAGTAGGTAGTTAGAGGAGAAGCAGAGCACCTAGTGCCTTTAAGTATTAGTAGGGCCTAGATGTTTAGTAGTAAAAGTACTATATGTAAGTAAAAGACAAATTCTAGTAAAAGAGCTGTGTGTTAGTAAAAGACGAATTCTAGTAAAAGAGCTGTGTGTTAGTGAAAGACAAAGGAGTAAGCGTTTCTTAAAATAAAGGGGTAGGGGATACTTAGGGGCGCTGGACCTCTTAGAAGGCGCTGGTAGATTAAAAAAAATAGGTACTAGACCACTTAAAAGGTGCTAAAGGGAGGCGCTGGACTACTTAAAAGGCGCTGGTTAGTTAGGAGGTAAAACAAAAGGCTAGTACTCTAGAGCCTAAAAAAAAAGTAACAATTTGGCCTACTAAATGTTAAAGACAGGTAATCTGTACTTAGAAGACGCGTAGGAGAGGCTAATTTGTACTTAAAAACAGGCACTTACTACCCACGCTAGTTAGGGGTAGGGACTAAGAAAAGAACTCTAAATAGGGCTAATACTTAGTAAAGAGATAGCTTACTAGACTAAAACTTTAGTGCAACCTTAAGCAGCAGTAGCTAACTACTAGCTTAACAAAGGCAGCAGCCTAAGAGAAAGCTAAATTTTTTAGCTGTTAGGTCTGCTATTATGTAAGGCAGACTTTATAAGTATAAAAGTAGCAATCTAGTAAACTAATAGATTTAAAAGAGGAGTAAACAAAATAGCAGACAGCGAGCTACAAGAGGGCAGAGAGAGAGGCCTACTTATAGTAGTAAGGCCTATACTCTCTTTAAGTAAAAGTAAAGGTAAGTAAAGGAAGGTTCTACTAGGTTTAATAGAATCTACTAGTAGGTTGTGACACATACTAGTAGGTTACCATCTAACCTTAGCAGAAGTCCTAATACTTTACCTGTAGTACTATATATATTACACTTATATAGTGTTATAAAGTGTTTGTCTACGCATATTTTAAATATAGTGCTATTAAGGCACCTATTCTCTATATATCTAAATTACCAATATTTTTAGCATTATATAGTAGGAGGTGTAGTAATAAACTTCTCTACTCTTATACTAGCTCTTAGTAGGTATAGTCTATTCTATATAGCTTATTATACTTCTTTTTCTATTAGAAACGCTACACAGACAGATCCTAGTTATTACTTTTATCTCTCTTTATAGCTTATTAGCTAATATAGGTTTCCTACTATTATTAGGCCTTTGTTAAAGGTATTTATTTCTAACTTAAGCACCTCTTAGGTCCTAGTTTGTTTCTAGAGACGTAGGGATGTTGTGTAGGATTACTGTCGCGCAGCCGAGCCTGTGGATGACCAATAGGGTGCTCCCCTATCCAATCGAGCTTGCGGATTATTGTTGAGTGGCTCCTTTCTCCACAATTAACCACCAAGCTCCTGAGGGTCGCCTATAAAGCTTAAGTAAGCAAGATCACATAATAACCAAATTTCCTTTATACTTAAGTAACACGTTACACATTAAATATATAGACACTGATTAAATTAATTAATTACCTAAGTATAGTCCTCTAAGCTCTGTTACAGTTATAAGCCCGGCTTCCTAAGCACAGTAGATCTCCCTGCGCACTCAGCAACGAGCTTGTTGGACATTGCTTAACCGCTCCAATTTTGCCTAATTATCTTTTTTATCCTAACTCCACAACTGCTACTATAGGCGAGCTAGTTAACTATAATACTTAAGCTCTCTTAGGTATCCTAACAGGACCCTATTAACTCAAATCAAGGTCTAATTAGCCTAATTGGTTTATTTAACTTATGTGGCACGCCAAGCTTTGTAACGTATGGGATTTAGTGGATCTAGACGCCAAAGACGCCCTAGGGATGCACAATGGAGCCCCTAGGCTACCTATTATAGGCTCCGCCCCCACCTGACCGCCGGCTTAATCGACCCAAGCCCAGAGCGTCCAACCCGACGAGCCTCCCGCAGGCCTAACGATCCTTAAGACCTACAACTAAGAGCTCCTTAGGTACAAAATAAGAGCGAGCAAGTAGGCAGCTAAGGCCGAGCGCCTTTAGAAGCTCTAGAACTAGGTCAATACCACAGTAAGCCCAGCAATCCTGTCACCAGTAATAGTGAAGCTTGTTACCTAAAACACTATAATGCTACAATCGCTTGTACAAGCCCTAAAGGAGGAGCTCGCTCTAACGGATATAAGCACCAAAAACCAGGTCAGAGCGGAGTACAGGCAGCACCTGGGAGCTGCTAGGCAAGGCCGAGCTGCTCCACAGGATTGGTATCAGAAATAGTTATACCTGTATATGCGAGCCAAGTTATATAAGCTCTCTAAGGTTACTAGGGAGCTTGCCGTACAAGACTTCTTAGATGCCTTAAGCCACCAGATCGCCCCAGAGTGGGCCCGCACAATGAGCTAAAGGATCATCCAGGACAGTATCCTAGGGCTTAAAACGCTTAATCTAGACCAGGTTTTAAGGGTCTTTAGTAGGTTAATATATAAGTATACCATAAGATCAGGTAAAGATAACCTAGGCGTTTTCGCGACCTTTAGTACCTGCTCAGACGCTCTATCTGGCCAAAATAACGCGGGCGGGAGCTCTAGGAACAACGCCAGCAGCTCCTTAGGATACGTCTGCCCTTGTAAACAAAAAGGCAAGACCCACAAATAGAAGCCTACTAATTGCCGTTTCCTCAAAACTGCTGTTAGAGGGAGCTCCTTACCACCTGTTCAGATAAGCAAAAAGAACAAGCAAGAGACTCGCCAGAGGCTCAGATACCAAGAGCACAAGGAAACCCAAAAGGCAATAGAGCGGCTTGGATGGACTGCAAACGCTCCATTAGCTATTACTTCAGCCGCCACTAGCTAAACCAAGAAAGTGGAGTTTCCTGGCAACGTCTAAGCAGCTCTAATTAATCCAAAATTAATAACAAATCTAGTGGAGAACGTGGGATCTGGGGTATACAACCTTATGGATTTCAACGCTCATCTATTAATAGATAGTACTATTTTGGACAATGGAGCTGCTACGCACCTAGTTAACAGCGCTAATCGGCTGGTACCTGGATCTTTCCGCCCCGCTGGGCCCACCGACACGGTGGAAGCAGGTACCCAGGCGCTCCCCATATCCGGACAAGGAGCTTGCTTGTTTAAGAACGCTCTGTACAGAAAGCGCGGCCTATACACTAAGGACCTGCTCCTTTAGAACGTTGTAGTTGTGGAAGGATTCTATGTTAACATAATCTTAGAAGCTCGCCTCTAAGAGAAAGGAGTCTGGTACCTAGGTCTGGACAGCTCTCTTCGTGTGGGATATATTAAAGATCTTAATAGGAGCGTTGTATGTGCTACTCTTAAGCGCGCTTACAACCTCACTTTCCTTAAATATAAGCCACTTTCTCTCTATCCTCCCATCCTCAACGCAGTAACAACAAAGCGATCCTATGAATCTTACCCACGCAGCTCGCCTGAACAGCTATGGCACGCCCGAGCTGGTCATCTAGGCCTAGAGGCTCTTCAAGCGCTGGTAACAAAGGCGCGCGGCGTGCGTATCAACGGGACGCTCCAAAAAGATTGTGAGATTTGCTCAACAACCCACGCCAAGCAAGTAATATCACGGAGAAAGAGAGAGAGACCAGCACGACTGTTTTAGAGAGTTGGCTGGGACCTGTTTAATATGCTGTTAGGCAGGGGAGGCGAATTATGGACGCTTGTGATCAAGGAGTACTATAGTGGGAAGCTCTTTGTGTTTACTTTACAAGGTAAAACGCAACTAGAGATCTTACAGGTCCTTACGAACTTTATAAGCTAGGTACGTACCTAGTACAAGCTCCAAATCTGCAAAATCAGCCAAGACAATGACACAGCAACACTCCTGTGGAAAGGGAGCTCAGCATATAAGCGCTGGGCGCTTAATCAGGGAATAGATATAGATCCCTCTCCTCTATACACACACAAGCCAAATAGAGGAGCAGAAAGAGCTGGTTAAGAGATAATCATAAAATCTATCAAGATGAGGAGCGGAGCAAATCTACCCTAGAAGCTCTGGCCAGAGATTGTTGTAGCGGCGGCATAGCTCTATAACATGAGCCTATCGCACGCACACAAGCTACGGAGCCCAAATAAGGAGCTTGATCTCTAGTTTACTTAGTATTTCTGATAGTATAAGCCAGAGCAGGTGAGGGTAGCAACAGCAGATCTAAGACCCGATTGGAGCGGGATTTACGCCTACGGCTGCCAAGCCTACCCCTTAAACAAGGAACAAGCAGCTGGGCGTAATTAGAGGGGCTTTAAAGTCACTCTAAGGGGGCATATTGGCTACCTTGTAGGGTACCAAGCATCTAACATCTATCGGATATAGGTCCCTATAATTAACCAGGTTATAACAACGCGTAACGTAACCTTTAACAAGGAGCTTTTTTATAATAGAGCAGATGAATCTACTGCTATAAGCGCTGAAGAAGCAGAGGCGGTGGTGGAAATCCTCTATGAACCTGGCGAGATTACAAACGCAGGAGAAGCAATCAAGCTCCCTAACAGAGACCTGACGCTCGGCGAGTCCTCTAAGCATCAGCTTGGGGGTGACACTTGGGAGCAATCTCAATTGCTAGATGGCCAGTCTAGTAACGAAGGAGCTCCTAAGACAGAGACTGTACGCGCAGCAAGCTTGGCTGGCAAGCCGCTAGAGATCCGTGCAGAACGACACCGAGAAACAGGCCTCCCATCCCCCGACCCAACGCCCGAGCCAGAGCCACTAGCCTTAGGCGGGGAAGCTCCTAAAGAGGAGAATCTAACTAACAGCTCACAGGAAGTGCACTTACCTGATCAGGAAGGGAGCGCGCCAGTAGATAACGAGGATCTCAAGGAAGAAGATCCACCAAGACCCACATTACTGATTGTTCTAATACCTTCTTAAAGGACAACAGGAGCAGATAAGGCAGTAACAAGACGCTTGTATTAACAGAGAGTCTGGGGTCCAGCCACAAGGCGGAGCCGCCGGATAGATGACCGCGAGCGCAATGAACCTGCTAATGATTATAAGGATAGAGCAGGACAGTACTTAGTAATAAGCTCTATAAGAAAGCACGGGTACTCCTGGCTTATCCACCTACTGTTTGAACATGCGAACAAATATGGCATAAGTAGAAGAGAGCTTGTTACCATCCACGCGGTGCTCGCGGCGTCTGTCTTAAAGAAGGAAAAAATCCCTTCAGAGCAGCGCACGCACCGTGACGAGCTCCCACCTTTGCCAAAGAAATGGAAGGATCTCGCCCACTACCCACTAGGAGCTCTATTTCGCCAGGCTTGTAAGAAAGAGATAGCCACACTCATAGAAAAGAGAACCTGGAAAGAAATAGACCGAGCGAGCGCCTTAGCTAGGCCTCTGCCGCTTAAATAGGTCTTCACATATAAGCTGGATTAAGATAGTTACTTCCTTAAATGTAAGGTAAGGATCTGTGTACGCAGAGATCTACAGGCCAAGGATTCAATCGTCTTAACCTACGCCACGACGCTCGCCTCCAGGTCTTTTCGCACCATGGTGGCGATAGCTGCCCAGTTTGACCTGGAGCTCCATTAGTATGACGTTGCAGGCGCGTTTCTCAACGCAAGCCGCCAGGACCAACCCTAAGTGCTCTGCGAGCTGCCAGATGGCTTCACAAAACCTAAGAAGGTAGTCCTACTTCTACAGGCTCTATATGGGTTACGTGATTCGCTGGTTCTATGGTACAAAGAGCTCTCAGCCACTCTCCAGAAGCTCGGCCTAATCGCGTTAAAAGAGGAACCTTGCTTGTTCTATAACGCTGAACGCCGGATAGTGCTACTGTTCTATATAGACGATATTCTGCTAGCCTATTATAAGGACAATTAAGCTGCTGCAAAGCATCTTATAAGCTTATTAATGGCCAAATACCAGATAGAAGACTATAGAGCTGCTGAATGGTTTCTGGGAGTGCGTATTATCCGCGACAGAACTGCTAGAACTATTACACTCGCGCACGACGCCTATATTGACAAGCTCGCTACCAAATTTGGAGTAGTAGAGAAGGGATCCTTCCTAACAGTCCCCTTCCTGATAGAAGAGCTACTTAAGCATAACAGGCAAGCTTTAAAGCAAGAAGTTAAAGCGTTTTAAGAGCAGGTGGGATCTATCCTCTACACAGCAATTATGATCTAACCAGATGTAGCGTATGCCGCCTCTCAGCTGTCCTATCATCTTACAAATCCAGGAGCTGCTCACTTCAAGGCAGCAGCTCAGGTTATGGCTTACCTCTATTGAACGAAGCACCTGGGGATACGGTACAGAGCTCACCAAGGCAGCCAATTGCTCATCTGTGGGGACGCGTCATTTGCCGACAATTAGGAGACTAGACGCTCCTCTCAGGGGTATATCGTGCAGCTCTTTGGTAGTCCAATTATCTAGAAAGCAGCACGTCAATCAACAGTGACGACTTTAACCACTGAAGCTGAGTTGTTAGCGTTAGAGCATGTGGCTAAGGAAGCAGCAGCTCTTAAACGGTTTCTACACGAACTTCAGCTAGACTTGGGGGTGCTGTAGGAGATTTTCTGCGACAACTAACAAACAATCCGATTAGTAGTAGAAGAGAGCGAGCAGCTTACTACTCGGCTGCGCTATGTAGATATCTAGAATATGTGGTTAAAACAAGAGTACGCCAGGGGAAATCTCCAGGTAACGTACCTCAAAACGAGCGAGATGCCAGCCGACGGTCTCACAAAAGCGCTCCCCAGACAGGCTCACAAGCGCTTTGTCTCACACCTGAACCTGTTTAGCATCAATCACATAGAAAAAGAGCAGGTCAAGGGAGAGGTAGAAGATCGTGGTATTGCTGGGGAGGACAACCCCCTCCCTAAATAGGCAAAAGAGCACCTGTAACTACCGGTGGCAGCTCTTTTAAGCGCTTAACTAACAGCTATAGGGCTTAGCAAATTCTTTAAACTATGTATAGGGAGGACAGCCCCCTCCCTATAGGTATCTAGCAGCTCCAAAACCTGACCCGACCAAGGAGGGTACTCAGAAGAAGTACCCATCCTTGATCAGGCCCTTCACCACACAGAGAGCGCAGCGCAGATTAGTCGCCTGCTATAAGCTCGTTAGCTAATAAAAAACAACAAGTTATAATTGCTTACGGAAGTCGTCACTCCACCCAAGCAAACAAGCTTGTTGACCAGCTCGATCCTAAAGGGCTTAAGGCGGATGTTGCTAAATAAGCTGTCAGACTACTA
Source organism: Ascochyta rabiei (assembly GCF_004011695.2). Lineage (NCBI taxonomy): Eukaryota > Fungi > Ascomycota > Dothideomycetes > Pleosporales > Didymellaceae > Ascochyta > Ascochyta rabiei. The sequence goes on from NC_082407.1 coordinate 1,118,449, forward strand.
TTTACAAGCGCTATTTAAACAAAACCTATAGGGGGCGGCACAAATGCCCTTAGGCGCAACGCCAGCAGCGCCTTCCCTGCCTACTAACACGATTGACGCACACAGGCACTAAACTGTTCACTATAAGCGCGTTGACGCAGCGCTCGCAGGGAATGATCCTGCGAGCGCCCTGCGACGGGTCGCGAGCTGGTGGGGGGGCGCGGGCAGCGCGCGAGGTGGCGGCGGCGGCAGCGAGGCTGCATAGGCGGCGGCGGTAAGGGCGGCAGCAGCGGCAGTAGCAGCAGCAGCAGCAGAAGGAGCAGCCGAAGCTGCAGGCGCAGGCTCAGGCGCGGTCGTGGTCGTGGTCGTGGTCATGGTCGTGGTTGTGGGTGTGGGCACGGGCGCGGCAGAGCCGCTGGCGGCACGGGCAGCAGCTTAGGCGGCGGTAGCGGCGGCGGTGCGCGCAAGGCGCTTGAATTTGGGTTCTCTCTATAGGCCAAAGTCAGCAAAACCTCTAAAAAGAGCTGGTAAAACAAGGCCAGGAAGCTTAAACAGACGCTGTCTAAAAAAGCCTTTAAGGCTATAGAAAGTGCTAAAGCTAATAAAACTACTTAAAAGAGCTGGTAAACAAAGACAGGAAGCTTGAATAGACGCTCCCCCAAGCTATCACAACCACAGAGGAAACGCAAACCTAGTAAAAAAAACAAAGAAGCATGTGGGGTAGGTCTAAGGAGCGCAAAACCAGCAATTGGTATACTTACGGCCATGTTAATAGAGATAGTTAAAGAAACAGAGAAAAACAAGCGGGTGAGCTGGTTATATAGATCTCCAAAACGCCTAGTAAAAGTGAGAGTGAATGCGACTTTCTCTAGGCAGCACGACGTTACTGGCTTAATAGCAAATAGACAATTACTGGTCTATACTATCCCTCTCATCTAATAAGGTTTGTAAGAAACAAGCATAGGAAAGGATACTTAGCAGCTTAGTAACAAGGAATCTGCAGCTAAACGAGCGTCTGCCACCTACTTCAGCCGCTTGGCAGAACAATTGGAGTCAGCAACAGGTTACGATCAAACCAAGACCACTAGAGAGCATCAAAACTACTAACCACAAGCTCGGAAATCTGGTTTAAGAATTTGAGAGCCTGATTACCTACGCAGCAGCTCTCAGAAGACAGGCGATCCTGGCTGGGATCACCTGGGGGGTGTGTCGCGCAGCCGAGCCTGTGGATGACTAATAGGGTGCTCCCCTATCTAATCGAGCTTGCGGATTATTGTTAAGTGGCTCCTTTCTCCACAATTAACCACTGAGCTCCTGAGGGTTGCCCACAAAGCTTGAGTAAGCGAGATCACGTGATAACCAAATTTCCTTTGTACTTAAGCAACACGTTACACATCAAATATATAGACACTAATTAAATCAATCGATTACCTGAGTATAGTCCTCCAAGCTCTGTTACAATTACTATATGCTATAGTTCTATTAGAAGGGCTTCCTTATAGGTAGTAACTAATTGCTAGATTACTTAGTTTTTAAGTAGGTATTTTGCTGTAAAGGAGGGCGTTATAGTAAGAATAATGTTGTTCCTTCTGCTTAGGCTAGTAGAGGCAATTATAGGGAGGCTTTCCCCTTTATCTATAAAGGCCTTATTAAAAGTATTACGCATTTCTAGAGGGGCAAAAGAGGGTAGTTCTTACTTTAGTGTAAGAACTAGGTAGCGTATACTTAGAGAGTTCTTTATAATAGTAGGTTACTTCTTCTTTATAACTGTTTACTAGTCTGTATTCTTAGGAAGGTTAGCTAAAGCTGCAGTTGCGTATAAGGTAGGCTAGGTAGAAGGTTAAATAGTAGGAGTCTTAGTAGCTAGGGTAGGTTTTTAAAGGAGTTTTGCTCTTATTTTAATTAATTTAGACACTGTTTTAATGTTAGACACTTAGGACGCTAGGATAGAGAGGCCTTATTTGTTTATTCTGTTGTTTTCTGTGTAGTCTTAGAAGATTTCTAGAAGGTCTAGAAGGTTTAATTGTTCTTTATTTAAGGTAGCTAGGGAAGAAGCCTAGATAACCATTATCCTGGTAATAGATAGAGCTTCTTTTACTGTCTTAGTAATAGAAGCTTAGTTTATAGGCCTAGTAGCTATGTTAAATTAGAATGGGGGAAGCCTAGGTGCTGTTAGAGTAGCAGGTCTACTAGCTGGTAGTTTAGAGGGAGCAGAGGGTAGAGGTAATGTTATAGTTCTGTTAAATATACTAGGTTAGTGTATTCCTAGAGTAGATTGTAGGTGTAGTGTTAACAATAAGGGTATAGACAGAGGTCTAGAGATTAGTGTAGGTTAGTATATCTCTCCTAGAGGGGTTAGGGAGCTAGGGGGGCTTATTTCTATTGTCCCTGTGTTTAGAGAGTGATCTCTATTAGGTAGTGGTTCCAGTTCTATAGTCCTAGGTCCTGGTCCTAGGTAGGGGTTTTCCTTCTCTTTTTAAAATAAAATAACTAAGAAATTACTAGAAGAGAGCTTGTTTTTGCATAGAAAGAGGTACCTAGTCTCTATCTGCTTTTTGGAGCTGAAAAACAAGGAAAAGGCAGTCTTAGCTTTACTAATCTTGCCTTTGTTCTATTCTTACTAGCCTTACTTGTAGACCTCTAGGAGTAGAAAGAAGGGGTTAAAAGCAGAAAGCTAAGGAAAGGCTTGTTGCTATCTGGTAGGGATAGGATGTTTTGTTAGTTGTTATGTTCTTATTTAGTAAGATCTTAGAAGATAAGATAAGATAAGATTGTTATTGTAGGGGTGGTCTGTGCTCTGTAAATCTGAAAACTTTTGTAACAGATTAGGTTGGATAATGTTAAGGACTAGCCTTAGGGTAGGATGCAATAAGGGTCGATATAGTATTATATCTCTTAAGAAGGTAACACATTACGTGTCCTTCTAATATGTCTATAGGGCACGTAACTACCCTATCTTACTTAAGGCTTAGACAAGGTCTAAGCCTATAACATACCTCCTTTCCCTATCTCTCCCTAGCTAAATATATTTTGTAAGGTCTCTTCTACGTTTTACATAGATTAGAGGGACGCTAGTAGCAGGTAAACCCTAGAGCTAGTTGTAGTTGCGTAAGGGCCTACCTCTTAGTAGGTTAGCTACTAGTCTAGTCTGTAGTTTACCTAGGGTAGTCCCTACGTGCACCTAGGTTGTTTTTGTTTTATCTAGCATACCTGCCTAAGTTAGACACTGTACTACTCTACGCTCTTACCTAACCTGCCTATAATACACCTACCTAACTTTTTATATAAGCCCTTACCCTACCTGCTATATCTGTTGTTACCTCTAGTTATAGCTATTAGGCTTTTAGTTAAGAAGCTAGTGGTCCTCCTAGAGGGGGCGGTTGTAGTCTGCTACAGTCCCTCCCCTCTGCCTACAACGTACCTGCAGTATTTCTTATCTATAGTTTCTAATCTAGTTATAGGGCCTAACTATATATATAGAAAGCTTACTACTGTTATATAGGTAACTACAAAGTTAAGGGTAACTTAGACAATAAGGACTTAGTCCCTGTTTCTACCAGCGCTGTCCTGTGCGGCCCCTACTACCTTCTTACTATTTTTACTAGTTAGTCTTATAAGTGCCTACGTCTATCATAGGTCTACTTACTTACTAATTTCTTCTACAGCTAACTGCGTTCTAGGCGCTAGTAAGACCTGTTGTACCTGTGCTAAGCGTAAGCGCGTTTACATTTATAATAACAACCTGTTTACTATAAATACTAAGCTCTACTATACCTAGTATAATTTTAAGTAGTATATTAATATACGTATTCCTGTTCTAGCCCCTTATTTCTAACTAATAGTAGCTAAGGTGTTAGTACGCGCTAGTAACGCCTATATTAAGACACCTAGCACCTAGAGTATAGATAGTAATAAAGCTAACTAGAGGCGTTAGCCTATTTTCTACTATAAGTTACCCCCTTATTACTACTATAGGTTATCCTTTCTAATATAATAATTTTATTAGGTACCTACTATAAGCACTAGCAGGTGTATAAGGCTATACTTAACCTAGCCCTAGCTAACCCTACGCTGGCAAAGCAGTTAACCTCTGCTTACGCTGCCTGTTCCCCTGCTAAGCCTAGTACCTAGGTTGCTCTACCTACTACGCTGTTGTCTAGGCGTTGTAGTAGCAACTAGCTAGACGCCTACCTCTAACAGTTTGTAGCTGCTGTAGGGTTAGCCTTCTAGTCCTAGACTAAGCGCATAAACTGTATAGAGGCAGTCTAGGCCTATACTACTATAAGAATTTCTGTCTATATTAGGTGCGTAGCTAACTAGATCTAAAGGACGCTATTAACTAAGTTAAGCGCCTACTTACTACGCCCTACTGCTGCCTAGAGTACGCCCTAGCATCCTACTTGTCCTGCTGCTACTGCTCTAACTCCCCTAATAAGCGTCGCCTGTCTATCTGCTAGTTCTGCTTGCCACCCTACTGTTGCTGCTCTCCCTCCTCTGCAGAGTTGCCTACGCCCCTATGCTAGTGCTGCTCTCCCTCCCTTGTAAGGTCCCCTACGCCCCCTTACTATTGCTGCTTCCCCTCTCTTATAGAGCTGCATGCGCCTACCTACTATTACTACTTACCTTCCCCTATAGAGCTGCGCACGCCTAACTACAACTTTAAGGAAATATTATAGTTAACGCGTAGCAGCACTATTAAGGTAGATATAGAAGGTGGTAATAATAACTATAAGGTTAACTGCTGCTGCTGCAACACATAGAACTAGGCCCTAGATACAGCTACTACTACCTATTGTTCCTTATCTATAAATAACATTATCTTTTTTAAGTTTTAAGGCTTACTGCTAGTTGCTAGGTAGTATGTAAGTAAGGCGGTAGTGTGCTGTTGCTATAAGGTTCCTAAGCCCTTCTGCGCTAGGCCTTATACCCTACATAGTAACTCCTAATAGGACCCTATAAAGGTTATTATATATAAAAAAGTTTCTTCTTCTCTATATCTACTTCTTACGTGCTGTGTGTATTGCTGTAAAGGCCTTCTAGGCCTTTATATCTTATAATGCTTCTAGCAGTTTCTATATTAGCTTTATATATCCTTTCTATTTAACTAGAACCTGTAACTTGTTCTGCCTGCAAGCCCTCTTTTCTTTTAGAATAGACTCTACCTCCTATTTAGCTAGGGTTAGGTTGTCCTCCTCTAGGATAACTAGCAGGCCTAGTCTACTTTCCTACAGGCGCTGTGTTAGTAATAGGTTAGAAGCTGCCTGTTCTAGTAGGTTAACATGCACTGTCTTGTAGAGGTTACCTAGCAAATTTAGGGTAACTATTAGAGGGGTAGGAACTGCAACTACTATGTACTAGGCTTATAACTAGTCTAGCTTCTAGCTTAGCCTATTAGTTTTTACGTTGTAGAGGGAAAACTACACCTTATCTCCTACGTAGTACTGCTCTACAGGCCTATAGCTGCAGTCTGTTATGTTCTAGGTGCGTTATTACACCTATGCTATAGCTGCCTAGGTAAGCTATATACCTTGCTAAAGGTAGTTTAGAAAATAGACTACCTGTCCCTGTAGTGTGTTCTAGCTAATAGTTAGTAGCACTGTTGTCTGTAGGAGGTCTACATTATACCTATAGAGGAGTAGATTAGAACTAACCCTAGTAACTAAAGAGTTATAATTATTAAGTGCTAGTTAGTAGGCTAGAAGACAGTTAGGCTAGTTATCCTGTTTAAAGTTAACTATAACCTATAGGACTGCCTAAACCTCTTAGTTAGCACACTCTGTCCCTCTGTCTGTCTAGAGGTAGTAAGCTGTAGAAAGTAGCTAGTCTACCCCTATAAGGCTACATAGTGTTATCTAAAAATGTCCTAGCTAGTCTAAGCCGTAGTCTAAGATTATAGAGCTAGGAAAGCCCTAGAACTACTACTACATATTACAGAAGACCTTAGCGCAATATTCTGTAGTTATAGAAGTTATTGCCTTAAGCTACACATACTTAGAAAGGCAATCTGTAATAACTAAAAGATAGCGCAGTGCGTTCTTATTAGTCTAAGAGAGGTTAACTATAAAGTCTATAGAAATCTAGGACTAAAAACAGTTAGTAATAGGTAATAGATAGAGTAAGCCCTGCTGTTAGCGCTGTAACACATATACACTAAAATAGTAGTAGTTATAGACATAATACTAAACGTCCTATAATATCCCCTTCTAGTAGAAGTTGCGTCTAATAATGTAGAATATGGTGTTAGCCCCTAGATAGCCTGTTAGGTTAGATTTGTATGCCCTTTAGATTATTGTAGTTGTAAGTAGCTTCTAACACAGAACCTATGTAACCCTATGCTACAGCAGCATGCTATAAGCACTAAGCGTGCAATCTACAATTTACTAAGTAGTCTTAGCCTTAGAAGGGAACTAGCAGGCCTCCTTATAGACAGCAGACAGGCGCACTATATGCCCTACGTCCTACTAAATACCTTTATCTTACAGTAATTACATATATGCGTTAATAAAAAGTAGAGATATACTAGGGTCTAGTATACTAATTACTAATACTAAAACTAGGGTTATTATCCTATAGATCCCCCCTAACTTCCTATTATAGTCCTGTTCCTAGCAGCTTAGCGCATCTAGTTAGGCTGCTAGGCGCCCTAGGCAGAAGCAAAGATAGAAGCAGAACTTTAACAGCTCTTCTACCTATTAGTACTGCCTCTTACTTAACCTACATGCTGTTGTAAAGTACTAGAGGTTCTTATAGTTAGTAAGGATAGTAAACAGCCTAGTAACAGACCCTAATTTAGCTGCCTAGACCCCTAGGCACTTTATAACAGCAGTTAACTCCTTATTATAGATAGTGTAGTTCTGTTATTCTATTATAAGTATAGCAGAGTAATATACTACTAGGCAAAGCACCTTCCTATACTATTAAGAAAGGCAGCTACCTAGCGCCTTGCTAGAGCAGTCTACCTCTAATAGTGTTTCTTACTTAGGGTCTTACTAGGCTAGGACTAGTTCTGTTATAAATGCGTTCTTTAGCTAGTAGAACGCTGCATCCTCCTCCTGCCTCTACCTAAATAGGGTATCCTTCCCTATAAGTTAATTAAGTAGGGCAGCAATATTAGAGAAGGCTAGGATAAAGTCCTAGTAGAAGTTAGTAAACCTTAGGAAACTGCAGACCCTGCGTAAAGACTGTAGGGCTTCCTAATTACAGATAGCTTTAACCTTCTTAGGGTTAGAATAAATGTCCTTTCTAGCTTCTATAATATATCTTAGGTAACGTGTTTTACCAGTAAGCGGCCAACACCAGTATCCGGCCAACCCCACCAAAACCAGCCTAACTTGGCGTGCAATTACTCTACAACCACGCAGTTGAATTAAGTAAGGTTTCAAAGCATAATAGATTAGATAGCTCTACATTAAGTCCTGTTGTAGCCTTGCACGTGGCATTTGCTACACGTTGGTAGTGCTTACTAACGCCGTGGGGCAGCGTTAACCTAGGCCTCCTCCTTAACTACATTATTAGCCTATAAGACTAGTAATTAAGCTTCCTTAACCTGTAGAGCTCCCCCACGTGCTATATACTGTCTACGCTTTTAACACTTATATTACTAGCGTTAATTTAAAGCACGTAGCTTAGTATTCTCCTAAGTTAAGATTATTGCTGACTGCATTGCAAGCTAACAACCCTTAACAAGCTGGGATATAGCTTAACTAGTTAGACTCTGTAACTAACGCTTAAGGAGATCTTGTACAAGGCAAGCTTGCTGCTGAAGCTGGTCAACTGTACGCGGTGTCTCTGCTGTCCACAGCCCTGCTGGTCCTGCTGCTGTCCCTGGTGGTAATGGTGTTCTAATAACAGTGAGGCATGACAGGACACGCTCTAGATTAAATGGGATAAGCCCTGTTACTTGAAATCCAGCCTTAATATTGCTCTCTAATAGAGCAGTTGGTCTAATCCTTAAGTACATCTATAGGAAGTCAAGCTTGTTAACATAGAAGATGCTTTAGCGGGCAAGCTTAGACACCTTATGTCCATACACCACCTTAAAAGGAAAGTAGCAGCTAACGTCTAGTGGCTAGAGAAGGTGTAAGGTGTGAGGAGGCATACAGAGGGTAATGATCATGTTGTCCTTACAGTACTGATTAAACTCAGGTGTAGCGTGGCTGCTGTGACCGTCAAGGATAAGTAGCCAACAAGCACCTAATAAGCGAGTCTGTGTGTGCCTGTTGAAGTGCTTCACCCAGTCAAGGCCTAGCTCATCTGTTGTCCAGCCGTTGTCACTAACAGCAACAGTCCAGTCAGGTGGGAGGTCTTAATACCAGCTGGCCTAGTAGAGCTTCCCTGCTAGTATAAGGAAGGGTGGGATAGACTAACCTAACGCGTTAACACACTTAATTGTTGTTACCTACTTACAATTACCTGGCTGAACGACAGTAGCGCGTCTAACTGTGTTAGAGCTAGTAACAACCTTAGACGTTAAGGCAACACCTATTATAAACCCAGTCTTATTAAAGTTGTAGATGTCCTTATTAGGTATCCTATATGTGAGGCGTGTCTCCTCTACCAGCCTGAACCACGCGCTAATCCTAACAGGATCTTTACAGCGTGCCCTTTGTGAATGGAATTTCCTATTCCACTTTGTCTAGAGTTCTGGCTGGCGCTTAATAAAGCGTGCTACCTAGTTCTTGCCTAGCAAAGGAGGAGGAGGATTTTGGCTGCAGGCAGCAAGGAGAGTATCTGCTATTCGTCGCATATTAATAATCTGGGGTAGAAATCCACAACAATCAAGGTCTAAGATCTACTAAATAAGGGACTGCTCTTTAACAGGGCTAAGCTTAAGGTTGACAGATGTTGTTGCGTCTTTTAACTTAATACCCTAGAGGCGGCGGCGGAGCGTTGTACGAGGCACCTGGTAGAGCAAAGCAGCCCTATTTTTTAACTAAACGCGTCCTAATTTAACAGCAGAGGCAGCAAGAAGGCATCTACCCTCTGTAAGGGAGGCTTAAGTACGTTGTGGTTGAGCCATCACGGTTGGGATGAAAGAAGTTTGACGCGTTTTGGTGGGGTTGGCCGGATACTGGTGTTGGCCGCTTACTGGTGAAACACGTTAGTGTACTTCCTTTATTATAAATATGCACTTCTTAGGATCTAAATACAGCCCTACATTGCGTAGGAGCGTAAGGACTCTGCTAACCTTCCCTAAGTAGTCTGTTCTAGACCTGCTACTATAAACTAGGACATTATCTAGGTACGTAGTAGCATAGTTACCTAATATCTCTTAAAGCGCGCTGTTAATGTAACGCTAGAAGGACGCTAGTGCTCTAGCTAGGCTAAATAGGCAGACTAGCCACTTAAAGAGCCTAAAATAGGTACAGAATATAGTAAGGTGCTTGTCCCCTTCTACAACATAAATCTAGTAAAATGCTAAATAGATATTGTAAGGGCACTGTAGGCAGGCAATAGAGCAGAGCGATATGGGATGAAATAATAGGTGATATTGAGAGATAAGACGAATCCTTGATGGATGAGTCTTTAGGTGTGTGGATATTATATACTGGTCGGTGGGTCTCCGGGCTTGGCCCGGGGTCTGTCCGAGGTATCCCCTGTTGTAGGGAGAACACCCGTGACAATAGCCCCCCCCCTTCTGAAGGTTCGTCCCGAACCGTTTTAGGGAATCCCTAGCGCCATTATTAAGCTCCAGAAAAACCTCCTGTGGAGGGAAAAACTTAGGCAGGAGAAATGTGGTGTGGCCTGGGGTGACTATTCAGCATCAAGTAAGGCCAGGTAGCTGTTTCAAGAGCAATCCCACAGATGCCAGCTACACCGTCGTCACAACGCTTCCTCAGTGCCCTACCGGGGCGGCACCGCTGTGTTGCTAGGCGACCGGGTTTTCCTGCATCAAGTGAGGCCGGGTAGCTGTTAAGAGCAATCCTATAGACGCCAGCTACGCCGTCGTCGCGACGCTTCCTTGTTTGCCGGAGTCTCAACCCAGGTCAAGTCCGCAATTGTCAGCTCCATGGCTTGATGGGTGAGCAGTGGCTCGAACCCGACGTCACAAAGGTCAATCGCCGAAGCGGCCTTTGGCTCAACCTGTGGGGAGCGTGACTGTTAGACGTCACAAAGGTCAACGCCGAAGCGTTCCTTGGCTCTGAAACCTGTGGGGAGCGTGACTGTTGGACGTCACAAAGGTCAATCGCCGAAGCGGCCTTTGGCTCAACCCGTGGGGAGCGTGACTGTTGGACGTCACAAAGGTCAACGCCGAAGCGTCCCTTGGCTCTGAAACCCGTGGGGAGCGTGACTGTTGGACGTCACAAAGGTCAACGCCGAAGCGTCCCTTGGCTCTGAAACCCGTGGGGAGCGTGACTTTTGATGAACCTTGCAATTGATCTTCTCTTCTAACTTGAACGTGCCATTCTTGCCAGTGATGTATCGGATAGACGCCGGGCCTCCTTCGGCCACTAGCTGCACTTATTCTGGGAGCGTCCATCCTCACTTCTCGGCTGGGTTAGAAGGATATCCTTTTTAGGAGGCGGACTTCTTAGGACGTCCTCTCTTACGCTTTGGTAGCGTTGGTTCCCCGGGCACTGCCCGGTCACCCGCCGATGGATCACCCGCGCGAACGCTTTGGTGATAATCCTGAAGGATCTCATCGCAGTGGTCGAGATGGTCAAGTGGTTCCCAGGTTGCCTCTTCGTTGGGCCAACCCAGCCACTTGACTCTGTACTCCCTTCCTTAGGCTACAGTGTCTCGGTGTGACAGTATACCTTCGACCTTATACCTGTCGCCAGGCAGAATGTCTTCCAGTATACTGATAGGACCTGGCTGAAACCCGCTGTTCTCTAGGGGTTCCCTCCAGCGCTCAAGTAATGATACATTGAACACCGGGTGCACTCTGTCTATTGATGGGGGGAGCTTCAGCCTGTACGCCAGCTTTCCTATCTTCCTGAGTACCACGAATGGTCCAAGGTAGCGAGCGTCAAACTTCTTTGAAGGACGGCTCGTCATCAGGTTCTTGGCCCGCAGGAGGACTGAGTCCCCCTCAGCGAAGTGTTGTTCTGACCTCTTTGTATTGTACCACCGGGCGTTGCCCTTTTGTGTATACTCTAAGGCCTCTTTTGCTGTTCTCTATATGTCGTGCCAGCGCTCTAAGCGTCCGGCGACCTGCCTACGCAGCTCCGGCGTGGTTCCGTCTTTGTCCCAGACAGCTGGGGGCTTTCGGAGCCAGTGCTTATCGGGCATCCCGTTAAATCCCTTAGGGTCAGTGCTAAAGGCGACCTTGATGGGAGATTCTCTATGTGCGGAGTAAGCTTTGGAGTTGTAGGCGTACTCGGCATATGGCAGGAGGTCTACCTAGTTATCCTGTTGGTAGTTCATGTATATGCGTAAGTACGTCTCTAACTCCTGATTCTGACGCTCCGTTTGCCCGTCTGTCTGGGGATGGAACGCCGTACTGAGCCGGTGGTCAATTGTCAGGTGGTAGCAAATATCAGACCAAAATTGGCTAGTAAACACTAAACCTTGATCTGACAGCAGCGTATCTGGTGGTCCTTGCTTCAAGAAGCTCTGTTCCATCAACAGTTCGGCCAGGTGCTGGGCAGTGATTGTCTTGGTACAGGGTAGGTACTGGACGTACTTACTAAACCGGTCCACAAGGACCAGTATAGCGTCGTACTCGTTCCCCTTAGCGTCTATTGACTTCGGTAGGTCTGTCACAAAGTCAAGGGAGAAGTGCCGCCAGGCAGTATTAGGGACTGGAAGTGGTGTGAGTAAGCCCCACGGCTTGTGCCTCCTGATTTTGTGGAGTTGGCACGTGGGACACCTTTGGATGTAGTAATGTACGTCCTTCATCAGCCCTGGCCAATGGTACTTCTTCTTAAGTACTTCGGCGGTCTTATCTACGCCGTAGTGACCTCCCATAGGGTCATTGTGATTCCTTGATAGGATAGTGTGGCGCAGAGTGATATCATCAGGAATCCAAACTTTCCTACTCCTGCGTAAGGTCCCACTGGGGTCAACCTCCTAGTGGTGTTGTGCCTTCTTCGCTCCGCCATCCGTCCCGGTTGTTAGCGACAGCTTTCCGGGGTATAGTACGTCCCGTTGCTGGACCTGCTTGACGAAATCCGCTAGGATTGCTGGTGTATCCAGGGCAAAAGCGGAATCTTCTTGCGCGGCTTCGTTCGCAAGGTTTGTAGGGGCACCAACTCTGCCGTCTAGGCTACGAAGGAGAGCTTCTGCGACGTCAAAGTTCGGTCCCCTGGCTTCGGTAACGGGCCGATCCTGACTTTGGTCAATGGATGGAGGATTGGGATCCGTGGGAGACGAATCTCTATGGCCGACCTGATGCCGGTGGAATTCCTCAGGGACGACTTCGGGTGGTTGCCGGACCCCTGCTGGGTCTGCCACGGGCACGTCAAGCCCAGATGTTGCCTGTGCATCGTGTTGAGCCCTGGACTCGCGAATTGTCCAGATCTGAAGCTTCTGTTGTAAGGTGGGTAGCATGGCGTCCCGCAGGGCCTGCTGTTCTCTAACCTTAAGACCTTGTGCGTAATCTGGACGCCTTAATGGGCCGTCCGCCGCGTTTTCAGGTCCCGGCTTGTATTCGACTTCAAAGTCGAATCTTGCCAGCTCCTCCGCCTATCGGGCTTGTTTAGGAGAGAGCTCCTTTGTTGTTATAAAGTACCTTAGGTTGTTGTGATCTGAGAGTACTCTGATCGTTGCTGGGGCGTGTTCGAGATAGTGTCTCCATTGCCTAAAGGCTTCGACGATCGCGGACAGTTCTTTATCGTGGGTGTGCCATCTGATAGATGGGCCCGTGAACTTCCGGCTCCAATACGCCACAGGCTTCCAGTAAAGCTCTGTGGCCAGGTCGGACGTTTGGGGTTGCAACAGGATGGCTGCCATGGCGAAATCTGACGCGTCAGTAAGGACGATGATAGGCTTGTTCGGGTCAAAGTGCTGAAGCACTGGGGCCCCTGTGAACTTCTCCCTGATTGTGAGGAACGCCGTGCAAGCTTCCTCTGGCCAGTGCCATAGTTTATACCATTTTGTTAGTCCCTTCCAACTCTTCTTCAGTTTCGCCCCCCCCTCTTCTTGACCGGGGACCCCCCGGTCCTCCTCCAGGCGCTGGGCGGCCGTCATATGGTCAATGAGCGGCTGGACGATTCCTGAATAGTTAAATATAAATTGCTAATAAAAGTTGGCGAAGCCTAAGAACACTTGAATATCCTTATAACTGGATGGTTTGGGCCATTCGGTGATGGTACAGACCCTCTCAGGGTCCATTACCACACCGTCTGGGGTAATAACAAATCCCAGAAACTCTACTGATTTACTGGAGAAGACGCATTTGCTTGCCTTCGCGAACATCCCCCACTCAACTAGACGATCTAGGACCTCCTCAACGTGCTTGTCGTGGTCCTCCTCGTTCTGGGAATAGATAAGGATGTCGTCCAGGTACACCACGCAGATCCTATCTAGTAAGCCTTCCAGGGCTCGGTGGATATAGGATTGGAACGTGGCTGGTGCGTTGGCCAGCCCGAACGGCATGACCAGGTATTCGAAATGACTGTATCGCGTCTTGAACGCGGTCTTCCACTCATCGCCCTCCTTGATCTGGAGCCTGTGATAGGCGTCACGTAGATCCAGCTTAGTAAAGACCTTCGCTTTCGACAGTTGATCCATCATTTCGCTCACCAGTGGGATAGGATACCGGTTCTTGATGGTTATCTTGTTCAATCCCCAGTAATCGACGCACAGTCTCATAGTACCATCAGGTTTGGGGACGAACAGGATGGGGGCTCCCGCCGGCGACTTGCTTGGGCGGATCCAGCCCTTCTCCTGTGCCGCCTTGAGGTATTCCCGGAGTATATCCAGCTCTCGGCGGGACAGGTTATAGATCGGGAGGTTGGGAACCTTGGCACCAGCCTTGATATCTATGGAGTGATCATACTCCCGGTGTGGTGCTAACACACTCGTCTGCCGTTTGCTGAAGGCAAACTACTTATGATGGAGGTGCTCTGGCACATACTTGAGCTCCTCCATATCTAGGGCGTCATCTTCTGGGATGGGGCCGCCGTCGATTCCCACTGCCATGATCCTTGACCATTCGGCGAGGGGCGCGTCCGGCGTCTGTCCGGCGTCCGTCCGATGGACGTCCGCTGGACCACCCATGCCCAGACTCTCGGGCTGTAGCAGGTATGGCTGCTCGCCTGGCTCCAGATCACTGAACAATTGTTCGGCGGTCACCAGCTGGACTCTCTCGACGTCGTCAGTGAACCACTCGTAGGTTCCTGTGGAGAAACGGATACATGGGTCTGCCTCAGCCAGCCATAGATACCCCAATACTAGGTCGTACCCAACGAATGGTGTAGACCAGAATTTGGTTAGCCCAACTGTTTTAGGTGTTCCCTTGCTGTTGTGGCAGACCATCGTCAACTGGTACTGCTCAATCAACGACAGCTTTGTATCGTCTAGGACCACCGCGTTCGGTCGCTGGTCAGTCCCCGCCGGGTTGAGTCCTAGGTCTATGGCTACCTGTGCGGCGATAAGGTTCAGTTCCGAGCCTGAGTCGTACAGGGCCCGGAGAGTTTTAGGGTTGCCCTTAGAGTCAATCAGCTGGACAGTGACCGCTATGCGGGTCTGCTTCCCTTTGGTTTCCGGCCCCAGTCGTAGGTGGGAAAGGTTGGCGACTAGGGCTTCCTATTTCCCTGGTTGCTTCCACTGGACTGTTAGTTGCCACCTCCGCGGCCTCTCCAATGGCCCTGTTGCTGATGATAACCACCCCTATTGGATTGTTGGTGGTAATTGCCCCTATGGGACCCCTTGCCGCCTGACAAATTAGCGTTATTGGTTGCTGGCCAGGAGTCTCCCGGCTGCTTTCCGGCGTCGCTCCCGGAGGGGGTCAAGGCCCGGCTGTGGTGCCTTTTAAATCCTCCCCTATTAGGAGAAGAGTGAGGTCTTTTGTTTCGACCGCTGCCTTCAGCCCGGAGGCTTGAGTTCAAGGGGACTGTTGCGGTCTCTGCGTTACGGAGGGCCCGTTCAAACTCTATCCACTCAGTGATGTGTTCCAGGCTGCCATTGCGCTGGATCTTACGTCGGAGTTCGTGGGGAGTAAGGCTCCATACAAACGCTATCTTAAACTCATAGTTATCCGTGCCGTCGTTAAACTTAGCGAAGTTGCGGGGCAGTAGAGACTCCCGCTTGTTCAACTTCATTAGGAAGGTGTTGACGGAATCGTCGGCCTTCCACTCCTAGTTGAAGTACTTATCGTAGTTCTCGTACCGAGTGAAGACTGGGTCTTGTACAAGCTGCTCCTCCTCTGCGCAGAGGTCGGCCCAGGTTCGGATTAATCCCTCGTTGATACGTTGTTAGATCAATTCTCAATGGACACTATAGTGGATAGTGCCCATGATCCAATAGGTGCGGGTTACAGAGTCTTTGACTACTTAAGCGTACTGGAACGCCATGTCTATGTCCTTAATCCACTGGTCCACCTGCTGGGTCGATGGAGGCTTGTTATCCGTCCCAAGTTTTGGCTTAGGTTGGACGTTGTTGAGGACTCGCATTATCTTGCCTGCCTCGTCGAACGCTGGGCGGTGGCTACCCGGCGTGGGTCCGACGTGCGTCCGCTGCAGGGTCTCCACTGCCCGGTTGAATTGCTGCTGCCGGATTTCGATTTCTCGTTCGGGGGCGCCGGACAATTCTGCCTCGTTGAGTGCCTCCAGCAACAACGGGATGGAAGCCTGTAGCGACTCCATTTGTGTGACGCGTGGCGTTGGGACGTCTGGCGTCGCGATGCCTGCCGCCGTGGTGGCTGACCCGCCCCTGATGTGAGGGTTGAGCGGTGGCTCCATAGGTGCCGGCGATACCCTGGGCGCGTCGTCGCGGCGTTGCGCATCCGGCTCCTGACCGAGGTCGTCGCGAGGGGGCAACTCCTCCACGTCGCTAGTGGTTGAGCGGAGGTTGCGTCGTCCTCCAGCCATTGCTGATGGCTGAGTTTTTTCCCGTCTCTCTGCTGCCAATTGGCTGCCTGTTCTGAGAGGAAGTATGAAGGATTCGAATTGTAAGGGCACTGTAGGCAGGCAATAGAGCAGAGCGATATGGGATGAAATAATAGGTGATATTGAGAGATAAGACGAATCATTGATAGATAAGTCTTCAGGTGTGTGGATATTATATACTGGTCGGTGGGTCTCCGGGCTTGGCCCGGGGTCTGTCCGAGGTATCCCCTGTTGTAGGGAGAACACCCGTGACAGATATTAACCTTAGAGAACTAGTAGGCACCCCCTAGTGTATGTAAGGTCTCCTTAATAAGAGGGAGCAGGTACTAGTTAGTAATTGTAATACTAATAAGTACGTAATAGTCTACGCACATACGCTACCTGCTAGAAGAATTTTTAACTAGTAGGACTAGGGCCCCTGCTAGGGAAGAGGAGGCGTAGATCTACCCCTTGTCTATTAGTGCTAACACCTGTTTCTGTAGCTTAAGTAGCTGGTCCCTTAGCATGTTGTACAGAGGGCCCTAGAGTAGAGGCTTCTTCTTTCTAGACTAGTTGCGTTATAACTGTATATAGTAATCTATCTAGCCCCTATATAGGGGAAGGCTAGAAGCCTTACTCTTATTAAATAGGTCCTAAAACTAGACTAACTTAGGGGGAAGAGGGTCTACCTCCTCTGCTGTCCCTTGCGCTCCTAGGGATTAAACTAAGAGGATTTTAGTGATGTTGTAGAGGCTTATAGAGACAAACCAGTCCCTAGGCAGGCGCTTCTAGAGCCTATTAGCTAGGGTCTTGTTAAACTTAGTTACTAACAGGAGAGCTACGTAAACGTTTGCTGTATACTGTAAGGATTTGTAGATAATAAAGTTCCCTACCTGTTATATCCTTAGTGTGCCCTTTTCTGCATCTAATACTACACCCTCTTGTTAGAGCTAGGGTTTCCCTAAGATAACATCCTAGCTTAGACCTAGCACTACGTAGGCTATAGCCTGCAAGCGCTACCTGTCTAAGTTGTACCTAAACAGGACTAAATAGGAGATTATAGACTTCCTACTAGTGCCTACTGCTTACGCTAAGCGTTATAGCAGCACCTTAATAAAGTCTCCTCCTAAGCGCGCAGCAAAGTTATTGCTTACTACGCTAAAGTATTTACACCCTAAGTCTACTAGCGCGTTAGCCTAAATTGCCCTATTAATAAATAATAGAATATAGAATAGGGGCTTATCTATAGAGTCTGTAATAGCTCCTCTAGTAGCCTGTAATGCCCCTGCACTAGTAGTCTCCCCTACTAATATACTCCTACAGCGCTCCTAACTTAGACTTATATTAGGAGCAGCTAGTTTCCCCTATATAAACTAGCCTCTTTCTTATCTAAGATTATTACTGCCTGCACTATAGTTACTACTGTGTTAGTGTAATCCTAGTAAATATGTCCCCTTTCACTACAACAGATACACAGGTTAGCCTTCTAGCGTTGCTAAAATACCTTATTAGGAACCTACGTAGCCTAGTTAGGAGCAGGCTACTTCTAACCCCTACGCTTAGTACTGCTGCTAGTGCAAACTACAGACACAACTATTATCTTAATATTACTATCCTTATTACGCTTAGGCAGCGCCTAGGTAGGGATGTAGCGTAGCTAGTTTTTTATAGCTATAGTCTTAACATCTACAGCAATAGACTTATACTCTGTAATAGCTATATTAGAATCTATATAAGTTACTCCTTAGTTTATTACTATATTATAGATGTTTACGTTTAGGGCCTAGTAGAGCTTTAACAGGCGCTGTTCTCTATCCTAGTAGAGGCTGCTACTTTACACTAGTAGCTGCTTAAACTAGATAAAAAAGTCTAAGAATAACTTGTTAGGACCTTAACAGACGCTTTCTAGTTTCGCCTAGGCCTGTTCCTAGCTGTAGTTGTTGCTGTAACAGAACTCTAGGTATGCTAGGAAGTCCTCTTAGCTCTATACACCTTAGGTACCCCTAATCTTATAGAATAGGGCTATATCTTATTATATAAATATACTAAGCTAGGACTATATAAAGGCAAACATGTCCTATAGCCTACTAATAAAGGATACGTTTACCTATAGCTTATGTTCTATTATAACCTACTATACTTTAAACAAGGATTTGTCCCTAGTAAAGGCCTTACCTATAGGAAGAAGTTTCCTATAGGCTGCAGATGTCTGCATAGGGGCATGTAGGCCTAGGGTAGACGCTAAAAACAGCGCTTTATAAGGTAGGTTAGGGGCTAGGGTAGATATTAATAGGTACAGCGTTGCTTCTAAGGAGGACAATAGGACTGTAGACACAGGTCTAGTACAGGCGTTAGCTGTTTATACTAGGGACTCTATAAACGCGTATATATTAGAGTTATTATATTTAAGCAATACTATATACTTATTAGTAGTAGATAAGGCTTACTATAAGTTTGTTATAAACTGCAACATTTAGGCTATAAATTCCTAAAGGGTTAAGGGGACAGATTTGTCTAAGGGGTTATTCTAGGAGCTGGCTGACATAGTACAAGTGCTAGCTGTTTTCCTAGAAGAAGAGATACAAATGTTAAGGACTAGCCTTAGGGTAGGATGTAATAAGGGTTAATATAGTATTGTATCTCTTAAGGAGGTAACATGTTGCGTGTCCTTCTAATATGTCTGTAGGGCACGTAACTGCCCTGTCTCGCTTAAGGCTCAGACAAGGTCTAAGCCTATAACAGATAACTAGGCAGCGTGCAGCAACCAGACGCCTAGAGGCTCTAGGAAGCTTAGGAGAGTATATCCTTGCTAGGTTAAGATGGATTCTGATGTTACTTTAGTGTGCAGGGCCCTATGTTGAAATTTTGCTTTGTCGTGTTCTATAAGAATAAGATAATGCAGTAGAACACTCTGCGTGCTAAATAACCCTAATTTTACTAAGGCAGGAAGATTATAGAGGCATACCTAACGCCTCTACTAACTCCTCTGCTAGTACTATTCCTAACTAAATAGATAAGCTATAATAAGATAACATACTAACTTAAATAAGACTAAGGAACGTCTGTAACAACGCTGTAGGCAGCTACATCAATAGCAGGCACTAAGGTAGGACACCTTAGTTAATATAAAGGAAAACCTTTTAATAAAGCTTAATTAAAGAGGATTATAGCAAAGGAAATTAAACTATATTAGATAAACTCTTGCTATTACCTACAGTATACTTAAAGCTAGAGGAGCACCTACTCTATAAGATGTTTAAATAAGCAGAAAATAAATACCTGTAAAGCTATAAACAAATAGAGTTATAGACTAAAGCTCTAGCAGTTCTAGTTTAGAAGTCTAGATAATAAATACTTAACTGTATATAGGTCTATATATATAAGTTTAATAAACACTACTACCTTAATAAGTATAAAGTAAGGCTTATAGTTAGAGAAGACTAATAATATAATATTACGTTATAAGACATATATACAGCAACACTTATAGGCTAATTACTTAGAATGCTAATAGTAATTACTGTAAATTACAATCTTAAACTAAAATAATAGGATGTTAAAAATGCGTTTATCTATGTAGCTATTAACTACAAAATATACATAAGGATGCTAAGAGGATACTAGAAGGCAGGTACCTTACTAAAGGTATAGAAAGCCTTATATAGACTCTACATCTCCTCTCTACTATAGCAGAAGGAATTTATAGCAATATTAGCCAGGATTAGATTTTAAAAAGTACTTGTTAAAGTCGTACTTTAGTTAAAGACCGTAAGCACTGATTCTATTGGTTCTCGGGGATGAGTACTGGTGGATCGGTTAGGGTTATTAACTAAGCAAAGCTTGTAAAGATAGGGTGCACTAAATAGTACAGAGTAGACTGTCTAGTTTAAGCGCAGGTTAAGATTCTAAAGACAAACTTAATTAATAAGGTTAAACATAAACTATAAGGGTTATATTCTTATAATCTATATACTAAGGAGATATAGTGCTTGTTAATAAGTAACTAGAGTTAGTCTAATAAAATACATAAGGGTGCTTATAGACAAGTATATTATACTATACTTATTAATAAGCAGTTACATGTGTTATGCTTATTAACAAGCAGTTACGTAAATACCCTAGGTGTTCTGTCTTACTCTACTTATTGTTCCTTTAGAGGGGAGTTAAGGGTTTAGTTAGATAATACTTATTACTGTGCTGCTCCTTCTACACAGGATTATAACACTATCCCCCCTTCCCCTTTAGTTTGTCCTTAAACTATGTAATTATATTTTAAAGATTTATATAATCTGTAATCTCTGCATCTAGTAACCTGTAAGTTAAGATGTCTTTGCATGTCTGCAACCTTTACCTTACATCTAAAATCTGTTAAGCTAACACACCCTCTAAAGTTCCCTGCAATTATTATTTCTTTAAAGAACACAAGTGCTACATTATGCTAGGTAGTTTCAGTTATCTAAAGTGTACTAAGTGCACTAAGGCTAGCAAGCTATGTGTAAACATGTCTTAGATATTATTAGATAAGACCTATAAGGAGTACAAGAAAAAGGTAGAAGATAATAAGACTCTCCTAGTAACTGTAACTGCACAGTTGCTACAGAACAAGAGGATCTTAAAGCAGGCAAATAAACGCGCGCGGTAAAAGGCGCTATGTTTAGCAAATAAGATAGCTAAGTTAGGCAAACTTAATTTAGCTAAGGAGGTTAATTGTCCTAACGTACTCCACGGGTGAGCGGATCAAACGGGTGAGCGGGTTACTCTGCTAAGACCACACTAAACCTCCACCTTACCACGCAATGCCTTAACAACAACATTATTCTACGCCCTTAAGAGAAGCTGCGATACAGCTTGCGCTCTAGGCAATTAAATAAGATATAATACTTACTCTATAACGTGCTGCAGCTATATATAACGCGCCTTACAGCATACTACACGCTTAATACACAGAACAACCTACATAAGCTAATTATACGCCAGTTTAACAGATTATAGACTAGACTAAGGAGGACGTAATTACTAAGTACATCCTTAAGCTAGATGCACAAGGATTTGCCTCTTAGCTAGCTGCTGTAGCTAATATAGCTAATTCTTTGCGTGCTAAGCGTAATATAGGCTATGTTAGCATAAACTAGCCTAACACGTTTATTAAGCGCCGCCCTAACCTTAAAGTAAGGTTTAATTGCAAGTACAACTACAAGAGAGCCCTCTGTAAGAATCTAGAGATTATTAGGGGCTAGTATAGGCTTGTAGCGAATGTTAAAGCTAAGTATAGCATCTAGGACAATAACACGTATAACTTTAATAAGACAGGCTTTATAATAGGCCAGATATTAACAGGAGTAGTTATTACAGGCTTAGAGCGTTAAGAACAGCTAAAGGCAGTGCAGTAGGGTAATTAAGAGTAGACAACAGTTATATAGGGCATTAATGGCACAGAGTAGGCTATTCTACCCTTTATTATCTTTAAAGGCCGCAACTACCTCTCTGCCTAGTATAAAGAGGACAATCTGCCCTATAACTAGGTTATTAGAGTCTCTAAGAACAGATTGACTACTAACAAGCTTGGTCTAGACTAGTTAAAGCACTTTAATGCCTATACAAAGACGCGCACCTAAGGAGTACACTAGCTACTCCTTATTAACAGCTATAAGAGCTACAACTCCCTTAACTTCTAACAATACTGTAAGGAAGCAAAGATTATTACACTATGTATGCCTCTACACTTATCTTACCTCTTATAACTACTAGATGTAGGTTGTCTTACCCCTCTAAAGAAGGTATATAGGCGCTAAGCTAAGAATCTTATATGTAACTACATTACTTATATTACTAAAACTAAGTTCCTACTATGCTTTATAGACGCCTATAAGGAGATATTTACTTCTAGCAATATCTAAGAAGGCTTTTAAGGCGCTAGAATAGTCCCCTTTAACCTAGAATAGGTTATAATGGGTCTTAATGTCCGCCTACGTACCCTACTACTACCTCCTGTAGAAGATGCTCTCTAGCAGTCCTAAACCCTAAGTAATACCCTGCAATTAGGATTGCAATTAACGCTAGTTTAAGAGAGGATTTAAAGGCATGCAAGCAGCTTACTAACTTTAATAGTTAAGGCCTTTAATAAGCTTGCTAAAGGCGCAGCTATTATTGCGCATAAGCTAGTGTTAGCTAAAAAGGAGATTACTAGGCTTTAAACAGCAAATAAGGCTGCTATGCAACGCAAATTAAATAAACGAAAGTAGTTACAGGAGGAGGGGGTCCTAACAGCTAAGGAAGGCCTTTAATTAACTACTCTAACTAAGTTTAGGGCGCGTAGTAATAGTAAGAAGGCAAAGAAGCAAGTGCGCGGTAAAGGAGGGGAAGTAACCTAAAGACGCTGTATAAAGTGCTATAATATTAGACATAACTTACGTATATATAAGAAGGCTGTAAAGGATGTTTCTAAATAATATTATGTTCTGCACTACTGTATACAAGGCTAAAGTAGGCTAATGCAAGCTATAATAGGGTAGAGGTTTAGTGTGGTCTTAGCAGAGTAATCCGCTTACCTGTTTAATCCGCTTACCTATAGAGTACGTTATAGCGTTGTTTAGCATATATGCTTTGCCTACAACCTAGAGTGCCCTTAGCTTAATTAAAGAGTCTGTAGTAAACTATAGTACTTATGTACTAGTTAGCAGCAATTTATAAGGTGTATAACTAGTTCCTATGTGTTTTCTAAGTCTAGGTAGCCTAACTATTTAACTAGGTACTTTTATTAGTTGCTATTTCCTTTATATATCACTATTTTTTTTAACTTCCTATTTATCTTTGCTATTAGCTTAATAATAGAAGTTCTCCTAGATAGGCGTTCTAGGGTTAGCTAGTTCTAATAGCAATATGTAGAACACTAGATAGAGCTTTACATCCTTTAGCAGGTTAAGTCTATAGTTAACTAGTCTTATCTGCTTAGAAATAAAAAAGGGTCTAACTTTAACGTGGTCTAGTTTTTTTATTAGTCTTTGTGTGTAAAGGTTTTTTATAAGGAGATAGACTTTATCCCCCTCTTTTAGCTAAGGTGCTGTTTTTCTTTTCTAGTTAACATATAAGATTGCTTATTCTTAAGCCTTACTAATATTTCTAGTGCTTTCTTATACACTTCTTTTAGTCTTACTACTAAGGATATTACTAATTTAGTCTAAAATAGCGTGTCTAGACTTCTAGTAAAGAGATTTAGGTGCATCCTGTAATTTAGAAAGAATAGTAATTCTCCTGTTACTTCTAACAATTTGTTGTTATATGTAATTTATGCTATAGGTAATAGTAAAACCTAGTTGTCTTACTGCTAGTTGCTATATATCTGTAGGTATGTTTCTATTGTTAGGTCCCTAGTCCCTAAGTGCTCCGCACTAAGACTAAAGGCCTGGTAAATGGAGTAGGGGTGGCGTATCTATATAACCTGGCCAGATTACTCTAATTACTTAGGAGCAATTTGTCTATCTATAACCTGCAATTACACTCTCTACCTTTAAGTGCTTAATAACGTGCCACCCCTCCTAAAAGGGATCCTAACATTTAAATCGCTCCCTAATACACGTTGTTAAAATGCAGACTAGATAACAGAGCTAACAAGTAAGCTAGTCTAAAAGCAGTTAACTCTTAGGTACACTAGTGCCCTCTAGATTTATTGTTAAGGAAGACTCTGCTACTGCTTGTATCTAAAGCTAACCTCCTTCTGCTAAAGGAGACGCTGCAGAGAACTCTGGTCTAGCTAAAGGTAGAGTAAATAAGCAGAGACTAAGAGGATAGTTACTAACTCCTTCTAGGCTACAAACACCTATAATAGTCCAGAACGCTACACCACATTCTCTAACAGACTAAGAACTAGTAGACCTCTGTAATTAGTTAAAAAGAACCTAGAGGCAAAGTAAGATTAATTAACTCTGTTAACTAAGGGCTAAATATAAGTTAGGAGACACCTTAGTACTCCCTCTAACCTTAACTCTACTTAGGACCCTTACAACAACATCCTTAGGCTTATTAGGCAACCTTCTAAAGCTAGACCTACTACAAAGATACAACAAGAAGTTAAAAGCAGAATATAACTACTAGGAACGCAACTGTAAATTGTACTTCCTACGCTTACTAATTAACTTTATAAAGAAGAGCTAGAAGGTAGATTTTAGGACAATGTACCTTTCTAAGCTACTTAAGACTCTATAGAAATCCTATTACACAATAGAACAGACTAGTTCTCTATTCTAGCTACCTACCTAGGAAATACTAAAAACTGTTATATTAAATACCCTAGGAACACTGTTAGAACAAAAACAATAAGCCTATAAGACTCTTAAGAGAATCTAATAAAAGCTAAATTAGTTACCTACAGATTTGCTAGATGCCCTTTAACCCTTATAGGAAGAACTAGGCTTAGCTTAAACCCTAGAACTCTAAGTAATAGAGTATATCTCGTCTCTACGTAAAGACATTTAGAGAGATCTATTTCTGCTCCCTAGTAATAGACGCAGTAACCTTCTAATAGTAGAAGAATATACAAATGTTATCTACTGCAGAAAGAACCTAGATAAAGAATTAAAGGCTACTTCTGCAAAGAGGTGGCCATAAAAGGCTAGCAACAAGAGAGAAGAGGCAGGGGAATTAGAAAAACCCCTAAAGAAATAAAAATAGGCTAATAGAGGCTATAACAGGCTGTCTGCACACAGAACTACTAGCTCCTAAGATAAGGGTAAGGGTTAGACCTGTTACAACTGCAGAAAGTTTAGTTATACTGCAGCTAAGTGCTAAAGCCCTCTAAAGGACAAGAGTAATACAGCTAACTAGAAGGACACCTTAGTAGAATCTAAGGAAGGCTTAAACACTTATTTAGGAAAAGGGAAAGGGTAGAAAGACTAATCCTATACCTTTCCGCCTACATTACGTTAAACTAAGAAATAAGGGACTTAGGGAAATTAAGGGAAGCACTTTACTCTTATCTCTCTTAGTTGTTAACTGTATAGTGCATAGTTTAATCCTCTAAGCCTATAGAAGCTATAATTAATAGAGGTTCCTAGCTGAACTTAATGTCAGCTACGCTAGCAAAGGAACAGGATCTCTAAGTAGACCCCTTGCCTAAGCTACTAGCTAAAGGCGTAGATAGGGGTAAATTAACAGTGTATAGTACTACAATAGTAGATATAACTATTACTAATTTACATAGGTATAAAGAGACCTATTAAGTACTATTTGTGGTAATAGACCTCTAACTTAGGTCTACCCTAGATTAATATAGTTAATCTAAGGATTAGCTACGCTACTAGACGCATGCTCTTTTAGAGGAACAAGGACAACAAGGTTGTCCTGTTTACTAAAGTGGCTATAGAAGACGCTAAGCAGTTTAAGAGCAGTATAAGAGAACCTAATACAGACGTCTACGTGTACCTTATTAACTTTGTAGGCTATAGAGGACTAGAAGATAACACTATAAGTTATTTACCTCTAGAATATACGGAGTTTGCAGATGTAGGCTTAGAAGAGGACTCTAAAACTCTTCTAGAGCATAGCCACTATAACCTGTCTATAACTCTAACACCTAATAGTGTTCTACCTTACTAGCTATTATACAATCTCTCTATAACTAAACTAGAGATACTTTAAAACTATCTTTAGGAGTATATAGCAAGAGGATAGATATATTGCTTAAAGTCTCTAGCAGAGGCACCTATACTTTTTATAAAGAAGAAAGACAGTAGCCTAAGACTTTATGTTAACTATTGTTCTAGTATAAGTATTAAAGCATCTCGTTAGCAGGCACATTAGAAAGGATACTTTTTATTATTATTGTTAAGGGTTAAGAAGATAGGTAATACAGTAGTTAAATTCTATAAGTAAGTGTTTCTAGTTATTGTTGTAGGTGTTGTGCCTTAACAGTTCCTGTTAAGGTCTCTTATACCCCTCTGCTGGCCAGATTACGTACACTAGCTAAGTATCCTAGTTCTTACTAAGGAAGTTACTGTGTACACTAGCACAAACCTCCCCCCCCTAAAAGCTTAGCCCTATTAAGCAAATAAACTAAGTTAAAACTAAACTCTAAACTAATTACTAACCCCCTTTATTACTCCGCTTGTTCCTTTCCCTTACCACCTCCCTGTTTCTGCAATCTTGTTAAGGCCCTAGTTTCCTAAGTAGGTTGTTAACTAGAGTCTCCTAATAGCTTAGGGGTAGGAGAGTCTGGTACGTGTCTTAATAAACCCTAGTCTAAAGCACTGCCTAATTTGTATGTTATCTAGGTAGTAGCCTCTATTGCTTTAACAGTTAGACTGCTAAATAACTTATTAAGAGCACCCTCCTGTGTATGCTGTCTGTCCTATAACTCCTATCCTTTCTTATATTCTAGTACTACTCCTTTGTTAGTAAAGAAGGATTAGTTAGGGATACCTAGCTCTTTATTAGCCCTAAAGCAATACTTCTTAGACATCTTTACCTACTGCTAGTGCCTCTTTACTATAGCAATATTATTATCTCTGCTCTTCTAAAGAAACTTTATAAGCTCCTTATTATTAAGACTATAAATGCAGAGTATCTCTTACTAGACTAGGTAAGAGTTATACTAAACCTAGCAATAGATAGCTTTAGAAATCTAGGAAGAGAAAGTTAGTGCTATATCTGCTAGGAAAGTATAGAGAGCACTACTATACTTGTTTAAATAACCTAATAGTAATAAGGGTCCTAGTATAAGCATCTAATAAGAACTAGTAATGTCCTTATATAATCCTATCTCTAGAATCTCTATAGTTTCTCTGTCCTCTGTAACTAGCACGTACTAAGGGAGTATAGTTCTGCGCCTTATTATAGATAGTCTAGTAGACCTATATAGCAGTGCTAGGTAAGAGATCCTAACGTCCCTATACTTGTAAGGATACTTCTTCTACTTAGCACCTACTGCGTCTTGTGCTAACTTAGAGTAGTTAACTGTATCCACCTACCCCTTAATATAACTATTATGTTGTTTAATTCTATTATCTTTCCTCTAAGCTAAGTATTCTAGAACTAAATTATAGAAGCCTTCTAGGGCAATAGTGTAGTTGTCTGTATCTTTATTATTAAAGGATACTAAGCTCTGTATTATGTCTATTCCTCTACCTAACTCTATAGCGTTGTAGAGGTTGCAATCTACGTGCTTAAAGAACGTCTAATCTCTAGGCTTAGTATATTTAGTGTAGTATAGGCAGGAGATTAAGTTAGTTTATTAACAGAGTACTGCATAGTAAAGCCAGTACTGCAGATCGCCCCTTACTAGCTGTTAGATAACAGAGTAGTATATAATCCTATACTACCCTAGGTTACTTTTACTATACTTTATATAAGTATAATAGTTATATATATTAAAGCATTTATCTACTATTTTCTAGAGTTCTAGATTGTTTTAAAACATAGAGGCAAATATAGAGACTATAATAGTGCCTTTCTAGTTTAGACTATCTACCTTAGCTTAAAAATGTTAAGATAGGTGCTTAGAGATAAAGCTGTTCTAGTTAAGGTTAAGTACTGTGGGAACTGGGCGGAATTAATAGGACTGTAGACTATCTTTTGTGTTTAGTGCACAGAGCTGCTCTTAAAACAGGATCCTAGTTTTTAGGTTGCTCCTCTACTTTCTCTAGCTAGTCTTATTCTTATACATTAGCATAAGCAGGTTAGATATTATAGTAGTGTTAAGAGTGCAGACTAGTAAGCTAAGTTTACTAGCAGTGTACTAGGAATAAGGAAAGTAAACTTGTAACAGGTTAACTGTGTAGTAGGTAATTATTCTTCTACTAGCACCTTCCTCCTTTTAAGTTTTTCCTCTCTTACAGCACTCTTAAACCTATGTATCTAGGAGCTTTACACGTTCTAGATCCTTAAGGAGCTTCTAGCTAATCTTTGTGCAGAGGAGAATAAAGGCAGATTAGCTGTTAGTGCATTTACACTTAGTGCTATCCCAGATATTATTTATTACGTCTTTACTAATCTCTGCGTCTTTCTGCATAGACTAAACGTCTAATATTAATAGGTAGTTAACTTTAGGGCTTGTAACGTCTTAAAATAATCTAAATTCTAATAGCCTAATTAACAATTGTTCCCTAGTTTAATAGTCCTCTAGCACTAAAGTAACAGAGCTAAATTGCGTTCCCCTAGACTATTAGTGCTCTCTAATTGCATCTATTGTGCAGCGCTGCTTTCCTGTTTTATTAACACCTAACTTAAAGGCTATCTAGTTAAGGTTGTTAGGTGTTGCAGACAACAGGTTCCTTTAGTGTTCTTGTTTAATGCTTTTAATAACATCCTTAGGGAATTTATTACCTGTTAGGAATAGCTTTGTCTTAGTCTATAGCCTTGTTAGAGTAAGGGATAATCCTCCTAGGGAAACACTTAATTAACCTGCAGTCCTTATGCTTGTTGCTGGCTTAGTAAGCAACTATAACCTAGATAGTAATGCTAAAGGGGCTAGTGTCTAAACTCTGTTAAGAATATACTCTAGCGCCGCTTATATTAGTGTAAGGAAGTTCTTAGAGCTAAACGTTATAGCATTTAATACTGCCTACTCCTAAGTAATCCTTTCTTTTAGCAAGTAGGGTGTCCTAACACCTTTTAGGCTAAAGATTAGTGCTAGTAGTTAGGTCTTCTATAGTGTAAGTGCTTACATCTACTATTAGTATATTTTTAAAGTTAGGTCCCTAGTTAGGCACACGTCCTACTCTGTTGCTTTTAGCTTTAGTACGCCTTTGCCTAGTACTTTTGCCTTTACTACTAGTAGGTGGTTCTTATTATTTAGGTGCGTGACGAAGCTTATTATGTCCTGCTAGAGCATATTAAGGGCTTAGTAGACTGTATTCTAGTTACTTAAGTTACAGAACTTATCCCTCCTCTTTTGTAGTATAGATAGGTGTTAGTAAATTGCTAAGTTAATAAACTTAGTAAGGTTGTTAGCGTCTACTTAGCAGATATAGTATGTAATTAAGTTAAGTATTATATACTCTATAGCAGACTATAGGCAGTATAGTATTACTATGTTTACTAGAATATTTTTACTGTTCTTATTTTTACAGATGTACTTTATAGCTTGTGCTATTTCTGTTATCTTCCTCTAGTTGTAGTCTGTTGCTAATTAGATTGCTAGGTATTAACCTTTAAAGTTGCTTATACCTCTATATTATGCAACTAGGTTCAGGGTTTACTAGATAATATCTAATATTAAGTGTATTATAGCTGCTGATTTGTTAAACTTAGTAACTACTAAACTTATCTAGAAGTTAAGCCTTTCCTTCTGCACCTGTGGCTCTCCTTGCGTAATCTCTATTATAAACTAGCTAACTGTAGATCCCTCTATATATAGCATTAGGATATTAGCAACCTTAGTAATGTCCTTACTCTTAATACCCTTTAAGACTAATAACTATCGCACTACCCCCTCTCCTAGTTCTAGCTCTTTCTGTGTAATTGCCCTTTACTACAATATTATAAACTTTGTATGTAGTTAAGTAGATATAAAGAAGTTATAAGTTAATGTTATAAGAGAGGAGAGTTAGAAGTAATAGGGTGGCCCTGCTTTAAGAGTGTCCCAGGCAGCTGTAGGCCTGCTTTTCTTCTACGCTTTTACTTACTGTTTATGTTTTTTACTTACTATTTATAGTTTTACTTACTTACTTTTACTTACTATAATTATTAATTGTTTGTAAATAGTTAGTTTAGTTATAAGCTATTAGCTTGCACCTTTCTCTGTACTTAGTAAGTACCTAGGCTAAGTTATTTTTGCTAGCGTTAAGTTTTAGCTAATTAGGAGTTAACTAGTAAGACCTAGCAACTGCTAATTGGCTTGTGGCTTTAGTAGTTAGGATGTTACCCCCCTATCTTCAGCAGTCTATCCTATAGACTACACTGCTATTCCTTATTATTAGAGTCGAAATTAGATAATTTATTATATATTTTGTATTACAGTCTTTTATACTGTGTAAGAGGTTAAGGGTAGATTTTAATACTTAGTAAATTTTAACTAGTAGGTGTTCTTCCCTTACTTGCTAGAATAGGGGTGCTTAAATTCTTAGCAGCCTTGCTTTGTCTGCTCTGTACAAACATATCCTTATAGTTTTAATTCTAGGTATCTTCTCTCTATACCTTTATAAGTCCCTTCTCTTCTAACTAAATATGCTCTAGTAAACGCTTATAGAACTTCTTTATTCTTTACTATAGTATATATATATAGCATGCTAGTCCTGTTAAGGTCTTTAAGCAAATAGGTGCCCCTGTCTAGCTGTGTTCTGTTAAGTAACACTTAGTATAGCCTAAGCCACTTCTTTCTTAACTTCTTATCTCTAGACATGTTAATTTGTCCCACTAAGTCCTACAGCAGAACTAGGTCTCTAGGGTTAATCTGCTTATGCTAAACTTTGTTATTATTGTCCTAATATTCCTTTTTTAACGCTTTTAGTTAATTAGTTGTGCTAACTGCATCTTTTAGGAACTAATCCTAGAGATCTAACTACATAGCCCTAATTGCGAGTAGTTAAGCCCTGTTCTTAACCTTCTAGAATAGTAGTGTTTGCTATATTAGTAGTAACAGTTTAATTAGAAGAACTAGGTTCTAGCTAGTAATAAGTTAATATGCTAAGTATCCTATAGATTGTATAGAGATCCTGTTAGCTAAGAGCACTATTAGGAGGTTATCTACCTATAACCCCTTAAGCTTTACAAGTGCGTTAACAATAGGTTTATGTCTACCCTCTACTTTTCCTATTACTTAAGGGTTGTGTGCAGATGCCTGTACCCTCTTAATCCTATAGATTAAAGTAAGCCTCTTAACCACTTTAGCAAAGTCTAGCCTACTATTAACTATAAGTCTTCTTGTAGTGCTCTACCTACAGACAATGTCTTTATATAGGAACTTTGCTACTATTAATAACTTATTATTGTAAAGCGCCCTTACCTCTATCTACCTACTTAAGTATTCTCTAGCTATAACTAGGTACTAGAAGCCTCTGCTTATTAGCATGTGCATAATGTTAACAGTAGCTAACTCCTACAGTATATAGGAGTAGGTACTAGTTAGCATATCCTTTATAATCTTAGTTGCTCTAAGTTAGCACTTCTTACACGTAGAGATTTTTCTCTTAACACTTCTATATATATTAAGCTAGTAGTATTATTAAGAAACTATAGAGAACAATACGTTTATAACGTACCCCACAGACGAGCCGGTCACCGGACGAGTCAGTCACTTTTGCTAAGCCCCTACCAAACTACCCTTCACATACTAATACCTTCTTAACAACACCATTCAGACGCGTTAAAAGAAGCTTAGATACAGCTTGCGCTTCAGGCTCTTAAACAAGACGCAACACTCTCTTAGCAACGCGCTGCAGCTATCTACAGAGTCTCTTAAACAACACTAAGCAACTAACACGCAGGACAACCTTTACGCGCTAATTCTATAGCTAACTTACAGAAGCTAGATAATAATAAGAAGAAGGTAATTATTAAACATGTTCTTAAGCTAGACGCGTAAGAGTTTTCCCCTCAGCTCTTAGATGTAGCTACTATAGCCAATTCTTTGCGCGCTGAGCGTAATCTAGGTCCTGTTAGCGCAAACTGGCCTAGTACGTTTGTTAAGCGGCACCTAGAGCTTATAGTTAAGTTTAATCGCAAGTACAACTATAAGAGAGCCCTCTGTAAGGATCCTAAGGTTCTACAGAGCTGGTTTAGCCTGGTAGCTAACACTAAAGCTAAGTATAGTATCTAGGATAAAGACACATATAACTTTAACAAGACAGGCTTCATAATAGGCCAGATCTCCCCAGGAGCAGTTGTTACAGCTTTAGAACAACAAGGTCGGCCAAAGGCTGTCTAACTAGGCAACTGGGAGTGGGCTACGGCTATAGTAGGCATCAATGCCAAAGGATAGGCTATTCCTGCCTTCCTTATCTTTAAGGCCTACTACCACCTCTCTGCCTGGTACAAAGAAGAGGATCTGCCTTAAGACTAGGTTATTAGAGTCTCTGATAACGGCTGGACTAC
This sequence comes from Ascochyta rabiei, assembly GCF_004011695.2. Taxonomy (NCBI): domain Eukaryota; kingdom Fungi; phylum Ascomycota; class Dothideomycetes; order Pleosporales; family Didymellaceae; genus Ascochyta; species Ascochyta rabiei. The sequence continues at coordinate 1,150,422 of NC_082407.1, forward strand.
CAACAAGCTTAGTCTAGACTAGATAAGCCACTTTAACAGGCATACAAAGGAGCGTACTGTTAGCACCTACTGTTTGCTTATTATTAATAGTTATAAGAGCCACAACTCTCTTAAATTCCAGCAGTACTGCAAGGATAGCAAGATAATTACTCTTTACTTGCCTTTCTACTCATCACACCTTACACAGCCTCTTAATGTAGCTTGTTTTGCTGCTTTAAAGAAGGCGTATAGGCGCTAAGCTAAAATACTTATATATAACTAGATTAACTATATTATAAAGACAGAGTTCCTACCATGCTTTATACGCGCCTACAACGCTGCAATTACTTCTAGGAATATCTAGGGAGGGTTCTGAGGCGCTGGACTGGTCCTGTTTAACCCACAACGGGTTATAAGCAGCCTTAATATAAAGCTGCGCACGCTATTACCACTACTACCCGTTAACAACAAGCTCTGGCAGTCGCAAACCCTAAGCAACACCCTTAAACTAGGGTCGCAATTAACGCTTATAAAGACAAGGATTCAGAGGCATATAGATAGCTCGCCTACCTCTATAGTTAAAGCATTTAAGAAGGTCTTAAAGGGGGCAGCTATAATTGCGCATAAGCTAGTGTTAGCATAACAGGAGATTGCTAAGCTTTAAGCTGCTAATAAGGCAGCTACATAACAAAAATCACACAAAAGAAAGCAGGTTAAGAAAGAAGGTACTCTAGTAGTTAAAGAGGGCTAGCGATTAACAGCCCTAAAAGAGTTTAGGGCGCGTTGTAATAGTAAGAAGGCAAAGAAGCAGGTGCGCGCTGAAGTAGGTAAGCCTTCCTAAAGGCGCTGTGGACGGTGCAGTAAGACTGGACATAACGCGCGAACGTGTAAGAAAGAGGTAGAAGTAGTTTCTAAATAATATTACAGACTGTACTGCAGTTTACAGTGTTAATTTAGGTTGTTTTGGGTTATAATGGGGTGGAGTTTAGTAGGGGCTTAGCAAAAGTAACCGACTTGTCCGGTAACCGGCTCGTCTGTGGGGTACGTTACCCCTATAACTAATAGTTTAGTAGATGTTCTATATAACTGCAGTTTAGATATCTACATTATTAACTACACGCCTAATAGTAATATTCCTTAATGTTTTTTAGAACAAGTAGCTGTCCCTCTTAAAGAAGTTTATAGATCTCTTCTTCTAAGCCCTGTACTCTTTCCTACTTAACCTAACTAGGGTCTTTAGGGAGTGTAGGAAAACAGCAATGTCCTCTAATTCCTAGAAGTATTCCTGTCTTAGAATCTGGGTAGTCCTTATGTTAACCTAGTTACCTAACACTACGTTTACTATTAGGTTTTTAACAAACTCTTTAACGTTAGATTTAGGTTTGTCTAGGTTCTCCTACCCTTCTAGCTTTAGGTATCTTAATAGTGTGTCTGTAACTACATTCTTCTTTCCTAGTACATAGCATATTTTAAAGTCCTAGAGTAGAATTGTAGTAAGCCACCTGTTTATAACTAAGCCTAGAAGATCTAATAACAACCTGTTTAGCTAGGTAATTAATATTTAAGTATTAGTCTTAATAATAAAGTGTATACTATATAGCTACATCCTAAACTTCTTAAGTGCCTATATATCTACCTTATATTTAAGCTTTGTTAAGTGCTACCTACTTTCTGCCTTAGACTAGATAGTGCTTTTAAATCTGTATAGGTATAGTTTTCTGTCTAGGCCTATTTGTTTAAGGCATACTCCTGCGCCTTTATTACTTACATTAACTAAGAAAAACACTAAACTAGGATTTTTAAAAGATATTGTTATAAGCGTAGGTGCGTTAATAATATGCTCTTTTAGGAGTAATATTAAGCTCTGTTCTGCGTTGCCCTATTGCTATACTGCGTTATTCTTTAATAACTAGAATAGTAGCTTTACTTTTAAGGCAAATAAGGGTATCTTAATATAGTAGTAAACTATAATTCCCACAAACATCTAGACCTCCTTTAGGTTCCAACACTCTAGCTAATTTGTAATTTTGTTAACTTTCTTTTGTGCTAGATATTGTCCTTCTGCTAAAACTTTGTAGCTAACTACCTCTAATTAATTGTGTCCCTAGTAGTATTTAAGTCCTTACACTGTTTCTCTAGCTCTTTCTACGTCTGTAAGGACCCTGTCTAGTTACTAGATGTGCTTAAGCACATATTACCTAACACTAGGTAACGCCTCCTTACTATTGTAATCTGTCTTTAGGCTACTGCTAGTAATGTTGTTAAGGAAAGGAAGTGTATCTAGCTAGTGATCCTTAAGAATCTTTATTATAATTCTTTAGAAGACAGCTACTAAGTTAGTAGCCCCTTAAACTAGGGTACATAATTATAAAAGGCTAATTAGCGTTATTACTGCTGTTATATCCCTACTGTCTTTGTGCAGTATTATCTAGTTATAACTAGAGAAGAAGTCTATAAGTAATATAATCTTACAGCTAGCAAACCTCTTAGAGAACTTGTCTGTAGTTAGAGGGGTTCCTGCATCTTAAACAGAGACCCTGTTATATATATTAAGTGTTATTAATAAACTAAAATCTACTATCTTTCTTAGACACTAAATACTATAGGTTTCTGTATTAGCTGTTGTATTGCTTAAGTGTTCCTTATTCTAGTCTTTTGTTTAACATCTTAATAAGTTCCCCTTCTAGACTTCTTATAACAGGGAAGGTCTTAACCTGCTAAGCTTTATGTAGGATTATCCTAATTTAGTATAGAGGAGAAACCTCCTTCTAAATCTGCCTAGATTTAGAAAAAGTAAAAGCTATAGCTGCTTCTCTGTTTAGGATTATTTCCTTAAAGAGTGCTATCTCTGCTAGGAATAGAGTATTGCTAAACTTCTAATTATCTATTCTCTAGGGAGTAAGCCTTTTTCCTCTTAGGAACAGGGCATATTGCCTTTTAAATAAGTAATTAAAAGGACTAATATTATATAGCCTTAACCTAAGTATTAGCTGCTGTTGTTTATATGCAACTCTTTTCTAGTCTTCCTAACTAAGTTCTATAGGTTTATTAGGACGTAGATTATTAATAGGTTAAACCTTTACCCTTACTTATTTGTAGAGTGTATTAACTTCTTAGTTTTTAACTATGTTATGCTAACTTCCTATCCTTAATAATTATAAATTTATTTAGGATAGTAAGATAAGGAAGTCCTTATCTGCATGTACCTGCCTAGGGTCCCCTCTCTTAGAGATCTATTAGAGACTGCTGGCATTGTTCTGTGTAAAGATAAAACTACTTAGGCCTTTTAAGATTCCTAAATCTATAGTCGTACGTAGGAAGTAGTAGTTTACTTCTACTAAGTAATAGAACTTTAGTATTATTAGGTCTTTACTAGTATTAGAACATCCCAGCCTAATTAAGGAGTTCCCCTAACTTTTCCCTTATCCTGGTTATACTTAACTAGGGTGGAGTAGTAAGGAGATAGGTCTAATACAATAAAGGTAGCGTTCCTCCTACTATTATTAGACATAATATAACACGTAGTTCTTCTAAAAACGTTATACTGTATAGCTAGTCTTACTAATAAGCACTATAGCGTTCTAAGGATAACTAATCTTGTTAGGTTCCTTATAAGTCTGAAGTGTGTTAAGGTTGTAACTTCTCTAATCTAGACTAGGACATTCTACAATGTTCTAACAAATAGATCTATGCTACTATTAGCTATAATAACGCCCTACTCTTTTCTTATTAGGTATGTTATTTCTTTATACACTATTCCTAGCGCTTAAGAAGTACTAAACTTTATTAAATTTATCTAAGCTCTAGTATTAATTAAGCAGCTAACTGTATATAACCTAATATAAGCCTAGTATGTTAGTAAATCTTAGTACACTAGCTTCTCTAACCTAGTAGTTTCTATAGTTTTAGCTAGCTTATTTAGAGGATCTTTATTATCCTATATATTGCTGTGTGCTTCCACTTGGTAGCTCCTACAAGCATTCTTCTCTAATCTAACATTAAAGTATTAAGCCCTGCTGTTCTTAATTACAGGGTAATTTTTGCTAAACTTAGCGCTAGTATAGACCCTTATAATTTCTGGGTAATTAGTAGTTAACTAGTAAGACCTGTTAACTCCTAATAAGATAGAACCCCTAGCCCCTAGGATCGCTACGTTAACGCTCCTGCTAACTATTAGGTCAGAATCTAACTCCTTTATAAGCTTCTGGAACATTACTTAGATATAACCCTAGGAGACTAAGTCTCTAACAGTAATCCCTTGTACTTCTTAACAAAGAATTACAGTCAGAATCTTATTTTTAGATGGTTTAAGTAGGTTAGCTATTCTATTGTCCAAGCCAGTTATTAAATGCTTCCTCTTTTGCTAATTTAATAGTAGAATAGTTTCTAATACCCTTTCTTATAATAGTGGTTTAATAATAGCATATAGCTAACTGTAAGGCTAGCTAGTAAAAGGTATTATTTACTTATTCTCTATTAGTAAAGGGCTTAACCCTAACAAGTCTATAATATCTGCTGCTAACTTATCTCTAGCATTATTGTATACTTACTTAACTGTAGCTTATTAAAACGTTAAAGGTCTTTCTTTCCTAACTGCAGCCCTCTAAGCTCTTTCTAGGACAGCGTTAACTTAGCAGTTGCGTGCCTTATCTAACCTAGTTGCTACATTTAAGGAGGAGCTATCTTTAACATTACATGCCCCTAGTATAATGTCCCTGTTATTAATATAATTAAGACTATAAACTTTGTAATAGTTATTATTAAGGATTTAGAAGTTCTAAAAAGAGTGTAATAACTTATAGCCTAGCTTGTAATTATCTATTATAGTTAGTGTGCTAACACTTCTAATAATCTTTCCCTGCATGTCTAGGCCTGGCCTAGATCTATACATTACCCCTCTAGGCCTAGAGTCTACACCTTTAAATAGATTAGGCTTAACTGCAGAGGCCAGCTAGTCGAAGACATCCTGTAAAACTTTAAAGTACTCTTAGCTCTTCTATTTTAACTAATTAAGTTATTAAGTAGGCAGGACAGATCCTTAGATAGGTTTAATTTAATAGTAAGCGGGACTAGAGTAGTACCTGCGTTAACTATCTTAGTTAAGTTAAAAACTGTACTACCCTATGCAGGTAAGTGCTCTGTACAATTTATACTTATAGGCTTAGTAGTTTAGCTCTCTACATATATTACAAGAGTTACTATACTCTCTTCCTTAAGAGTAGTTTACTCCTTATCTTAGGTTAACGTTTCTAGGTGCGTTAGTGATGTAAAAGCTATTGTTCCTTTCCTAGGTAGCACTAGCTCTAGTTGCTTAAGAAATAAAGTAAGTGTAATTAGTAGGAGACTAAAGGATCTCTCTTATCTAATTGTTAGAGTTTATAAGGGTGCTAACCTCTGCTAGGGATAGCTTCTATCCGCCTATTACCTAGATAAGCTCTTCAACGTCTTTATTAACACTAGGAGGTAGGGGTGTTTTACTCTTACTACCCTAACTAGCCAGTTAATCCTTAGCCTAGGTAACAATAGACTTAGTGTTAATTAGCTCCTTAGTGCTGTTTATAAGGCGCTGGGTTTCCTTAGTATATTTATTATCCCTTCTAAGCGCTAATTCCTTTAAGCCTTAGTGCTGCTTATACACCCTTTTTATAAAATTATAGATATTATAAAGTATAAATAAAGATTAATCCTTTATATGTAGCCTGTTTTGCATGTTAAAGAGGACAAGGTCTTTATTAACCTTTAGCAGTCCTAAGAAGAAGTAGTATCCTTCCTTAGAGGTTAGAATTTAATTATTCTTCTAATATATATTACTATACACTATTAAGTTAGTATAGTAGTGTAATAGTCTAGGGAAGGCTTAAGAGGTTTCTTTAATATAGGCTTTAAGGAACGCTTAATTGCCTATACGTTAAGCAGTGTTCTAGTCTTTCTAGTAATCCTTTATAGTAATCTAAAGCTTAACCTAATTATCTAAAGCGTATAGTTTTAGGCGTTTAATAAACCTCCTATAGTAATTATAGCAGTAGTTAGGAAGGACCCTAACCTTCTGCTTGTTACTTAACCTTCTATTTTCTGCTATGTAGTTATAGTTATTAAGGAACTCTATAACTTCCTTTTTATTAAAGGATAGTCTGATAGACCTTCCCTTTATTAGAACAACAACCTAATAGCTGTTTCCTGTTAGGGAAGACAGTGTCTCTATAGAGTCTAAAGGGTTGTCTATAGTAGTGTATATTAATCCTTAGTAGTCTATTATATTAAGTAGATAATAGTTTCTTATAATTAAAGTAATCTTAGTTGCTCTGTCTTATTAGAGTAACTTAGTCCCTGTCTTTTATGTTCCTCTTGTCCTAAGTCCTAAGGAATAGGACCAAGCAGATCCTAAGAAATAGGGCTAAGCAGAACTGTGCGGATAATATATATAATAAGCATTAGAAATTAGACTAAGATAGTCCCTTAGCTAAGGCTTTTCTAGGTTAACTAGATGCCTGCCTTGTTTTAAACTTGTTTTTCTTATTTTCTAAATAATAGGTCTGATAGTAACGTCCTAGTCTAGAATTAACAGGATAATTCCTAGGCTGTAACCTAGCCTTTAGAGTAGCAGATATTCATATAATAACGTCCTAGTCCAGAGTTAACAGGATAATTCCTAGGCCGTGCCTTAGCCTTCAGAGTGGCAGATATTTAGATAATACCGTTCTAGTCTACAGTTAACAGGATAATTCCTAAACTATACCCTAGCCTTTAGAGTAGCAGAATTTTAATGTTGCCTGCTATACTGTGCCCCTTAGTTAGGTTACTATTTTGTTCTAGTATAAGTATTAAAGCATCTTGTTAGCAGGCACATTAGGAAGGATACTTATTATTATTATTATTAAGGGTTAAGGAGATAGGTAATACAGTAGTTAAATTCTATAAGTAAGTGTTTCTAGTTGTTATTGTAGGTGTTGTGCCTTAACAGTTCCTGTTAAGGTCTCTTATACCCCTCTGCCGGCCAGATTACGTACACTAGCTAAGCATCCTAGTTCTTACTAAGGAAGTTACTGTGTGCACTGGCACACTATTAGGGCCTTAACAAGGTTACAGTTAAGAACTAACACCTACTACCTCTAATTACAGAGTTACTAGAGAGGCTCTCTTAAGTAAGGTATTTTACTAAGCTTAATGTAAGAGAGGCCTACTATAGGATTTGTATTGCAGAAGGAGATAAGTAGAAGACTACTTTCTGTACTAGATACGGACACTATAAGTATACAGTTATGCCTTTTAGCCTAACTAATGCCTCTGCCTAGTTTTAAGTATATATTAACTATGCTCTTACAGGACTAGTTAATATATATTACATTGTCTATTTAGACAATATCCTAATCTACTTAGAGACAAAAGAAACCTATATATAGTTTGTAAAGGACGTACTATAGAGACTACGCAAGTCTAAGCTATATATTAAACTTAGTAAGTGTAAGTAGTACACTTAACGCATAGAGTATCTTAGATACGTAATTAGCCCTAAAGGAGTTAGTATTAACCTAGAACAGGTAAAAACGATCTAGGAGTGGCCACAACTACAAACAGTCTAGGATATTTAAGTATTTATTAGCTTTAGAAACTACAATTAACAGTTTATCTACAGTTTCTCTAAATTAGCGTTACTATTAACTAAGATAACCTACAAAACCCTAGGATCTGCTAGAGGAGGTCTGGCAATAAGGAGAGAGGAAAGCTAGAAAATTAACATCAGCAAAAAAGGCAGATCTGCTTTCTAGAAACTAAAAGACGCTTTCACCTAAGTACCTATACTCTCCTACTTTAATCCTTATAGGAAAACAAGAGTAGAGGTAGATGCGTTAGGTGACGTAATCTTAGGTATACTAAGTTAATATGTACTAGAAGATATTAGGACAGGTTAATAGAGACTAATTAGTTTCTTTTCTTATAAATTAATCTAAGCAGAATACAATTACAATACTTATAACAAAGAACTGCTAGCTATTGTTAAGAGCCTAGAACACTAGCGCTACTACCTTAAAGGTATACACTTTAAGGTCCTTATAGACTATAAGAACCTAAAGTAGTTTATAGAGAATAAAACCCTTAACTATTACTAGGTTTAATTATATCTAGCCTTAACTTGGTTTAATTTTATCCTTACATACTAACTAGGGACTACTAATCCTGTAGATAGACCTTTAAGGCAACTAGACTATAGAGCAGAGACAGAGAAACCTTTATTAAAGTACAACAAAGCCTTTATTTAGCCTCTTTAAGACTTACTTGCCTTTTAAGGAAAGAATAATTTCCTAGTGTTAGCTGTTACAACACAGGTATCCTAAAGGTCTAAAGAACAATTAGAAGTTGTTAAAGCTCTCTAGAATTTCTAAGTAAAGGAAAGTACTATAACTAGAGACCTACATAACTATAAGGAAGAGTCTATAGTTAAACTAGACTTAGAAGCAACCTCTAAGGGATATAATAGTGAAACAGACTAGGATAGGCTAGAACAGCCTGTTGTAGGCAACAAGATATTAAAGCACTTAACTACTACTAAGGAAAAGTCTAAGGCGCTCTAAGAATGCTATAACAATCTACTTAGAGGACATTTTAGAGGTAAGAAGATAATAGAAAAGCTGCAACGCTACTATAAGTAGAAAGAAATAAGAAAAGATATAAGAGACTACTGTAAGGACTGCCTAGTGTGTAAGAAGTTAATGCTAGCGCGTTATAAGCTATATAGTCTCCTAGCACCCTTGTCTCCTCTAAACGCAGCCTAGGAAGAGGTTACTATAGATTTTATTACAGAATTACCTCTAAGTTGCTTAAGCTACTAGGTATATAACGCTATCTTAGTTATAGTCTATAGACTTACTAAAATAGCTTACTATATTCTAGCTGGAGCTAATTAGGACAGCACAGACCTAGCTTAATCCTAGATAAGAGAAGTAATACGCCTACATGGTGTCCTAAAGAGGATAATCTTAGATAGGGGCCTACTTATAGCGGCTAAACACTAGAACACTTTCTAACACTACTTAAACGTAAGGAGGATATTAACTTCTGCTTATTATCTACAGATAGATAGGCAGACTAAAAGATAGAATTAGACACTTAAACAGTACCTATAGTGCTATTATTGTCTAGAATAAGACAATTAGAGCCTATAGATATTAGTTGCAGAGTTTATATATAATAATAGCATACATACAACTACAGGCACTACGCTATTTAGAGCATACCACAGCATAGATCCTATTAGCCCTAACTAGCCTAGCATGCCTTATAGCGCTGGGGAATTACCTCTAGAGGTATAAGTAGCTAGTAAGGTTATTACTTTGTAACAAGAATGTAAAAAGAAAATTATTCCTGTAAACAAATACTAGAAATTATACGTAGATAAGAAACGCTTAGCACATACGTTTAAAATAGGTAATTAAGTAATAGTGTTAAATTAGCATATTAGGATAATAAGGCCTAAGAAAAAGCTTAACTAGAAGTACCTAGGTCTAGGTTGCATAGTGGACTAGTATAGTCTAACAGTATTTAAAGTTAACCTTCTAGGCTTATAGAGCGTACATCTAGTCTTCTATATGTTATTACTAGAGCCTTATAATCTATAGGGCCTTATTCTACACCTAGAGGTCCTAATTGTAGATATACTGTGCGAACACAGTAATAATGTCTACAAAGTAGACACTATACTAGATAGGCGCAAAGGAGAACATAATTAGTAGGAATATCTAGTTAGATAGACCGGCTATAGAGAAGAAGAGAACTTCTAGAAGCCTAGTTAAAATATTTCTAGTAACGTCCTCTAATAATTTTAGGAATCTAAGGGTATTATGCTAAAAAGTAATCTAAAAGAAAAGATATATAGGGGTTAAGGTTAACCCCTAAAGAAGAAGGGGAAGGAGTAAAGGTAATAAGAGTATCCTAAGGAGACAACGTACCTTTACTAGTTTTCCTACAGGGTTTTTAGGGTGTTTAATAGCGTTATACTTTAGGATTAACTTAGCTAAGCTTATAAGCATCTCTTAGGATCTATTATTACCTATTATAGACTATAAGAGCCTATTACTAATTATAAACAGCTTAACTTAAGGGTATAAAACTTATTATATTATAGGAAGGAAACACAGGACATAAAAGCAGGTACTCTATTAAATTAAGCCTAAGGCTTAGGTATATCTAGGATTTCTAAGGAAAATCTAACTATAGAAATTATTTAGGGTTATGTTATTATATAAGCTATAATAGCCTATTAGGGCCTATTATAACGTGTTCTTACTACCTTTAAGTGCTGTTATAGCAGTCTAGCTTCTTCTAGAGCGCCTTTATCTTCTTTGTCACAGCACCCTTCTTTAAGTTAGTAGCAGAATCCTTCTCTACCTCTAGAACAGCTATCTCTACAACTATAGCCTTACCCTTCTTCTTATAATTAGAAACAGGGTTAGCAACATAATTATAAACCTTTACCTATAATAAGTTAGTATAGCCTATTTAAGAACAGAATTAGTATATATACCTGCTTACAAGGGGAATTAGTCTCCTTAGCAACCCTGTCAGCCACAGCAACCTTAAGACTGCGCTTGCTGGCCTTAGCACAGGCTAAGAGTAACTTCTTAGTGCGCTGGCGCTGGTCTAGGCAGAAATTAGAGCAAGGGTCCTTATCCTTAGCAATAGCACTACTGTGCAGATAGAGGTAAGAAGTGTAAGAAATACACGTGCTACTAAACGTGTTAGAATAACCTATAATAGACTAAAACTACTTAAAAAGACAACTTACTAGCTGTAATCCTTAGAAATGGGCTAACAGAGCTCTATAAGCTTAAATTTGGCTAACTTCTTCTCTAACACAGTTAGCAGGCGCTACTAGGGCTCACTATTAACTATGTCCTAGTTAGAATCCTAGATGCTAAACTCTAACTCCTAGAGAATTTTTTAAATCTTAGGCAGCTCTATGTTGTTCTTAGGGTAAAGCTGCTAAGAGTTAGTATAACCTATAATAAGTAATAATTATATATAAAGGGGATATATACTATAATGCACTCCTAGTTAGTAGAAAAGTACTAGAAACAGCGCATAACCTAGTTAGACTTGCCTAATTCTATCTCTATAATCTAGGCAGAGTATATAGCAGCATTAGCAGGCGTAACCTAGACATAAACACAACTAACCTAGCTGTAATGCTTATGCTAGCCTGCAGTAAAGCTACAGACGCACTAAACACACACCTAAAACAACTGCACGCTATTGTAGGCAAAATTGTTGCTAACTGCGTTTAGATCTATAGTGTGGAGGTAAGGTAGCAGGCTTAGTGTTAAGGATTGTGCTTGTAGAGTTGTTAGAGTCTAGAAGATCCTATTAGCTACCTGTAGAGTTATAACAACCTATAATAACCTATAAGAGGTTATCCTAGTTTAGTAAAGGAAATTCTGCCCTTGCTAAAGAAGAGCACTAACTTACTAAAAAGTGGAGTGGAGTGTAGAAGTAATAGTCTAAAATAGGTAGTAACGTTAGGTATACCTAGGTAGGAAGCTAGTAGCATGTAGACCTACTTATTTTCTAGGTACCTGCAAAAATTTAAGGTAAAGGTAGAGGTAAGAGTAAAGGTAAAGATAGGGGTAAACGCAACCACCAGCAGGTTTAAGAAAATCACCTCTGTTACTAGATAACCCCTCTATAGTGCTTAGGACGTCTTATAGCCCACAGTGGCCTATTATCACTAGCCTAGGTTTAGGTAACTACAATACTAATTGCTTGGGACGAACAATCCTAGAAGGGGGATATTGTTAGGTCCCTAGTCCCTAAGTGCTGTGCACTAAGACTGAAGGCCTAGTAAATAGAGCAGGGGTGGCGTATCTATATAACCTGGCCAGATTGCTCTAATTACTCAGGAGCAATTCGTCTATCCATAACCTGCAATTACACTCTCTACCTTCAAGTGCTCATTAACGTGCCACCCCTCCCGAAAGGGATCCTAAAATCTATAGTCTAATTTGTTCTTTTAGTCTGTCTGTCTGTCTGCAGATAATAGGCTGTTAAGAGCTTTTTCTTAGTACTAATAGCTGCTAAGAGCGTAGTCTAATAATTTAACGTAAAGAGTTTATCTTAATTACTAATAATTAATTCTAGTATACTATAATGCCTTATGTGTTAATCTAGGAATACTTATATAAGCTGCTCTGCAGTATAGCTATGTTAAGATAGTATTATTTTAGCGTACTTAGTAAATCTATTAACTATAATAAAAATTAAGTTGTAGTTGTATCTAGTTATAGGGTCTCTTAAGATAGGTAGCTGTGTAATAAAGTCTATTGTAATATTTATTAATAGCGCTGTTAGTAGCTCTATTACCTGTATTTCTCTGTATTTTGCGTATGTACTGTGTTTATTTTACTAACAGTTAATACAGTTCTTAATGTATTTAGTGTCCTTGTCCATTATATTGCTAAACTTGTAGTATTGCTTAATAAGTTCTATTATGCGTGTAATTCTAGGGTGTCTGTGTAGCAGGTTATTGTAGTAATTAGCTATAATTTTATCCTAAAGTTCCTCTAGTACGTCTAATATAATGCACTCTTTGTTTTTAATTTATATTATATTATTTATTTACTGCATTAGTCTAAGTAACCTATTATTATTAATTCCTAGTACTGCAAACTAGTTTATTGTCTTTTCTCTAGCAAGGTTGTATTGTCTACTAAGCGCGTTAGCTCTACTATTGTCTTTGCCTAGCGTATACAATATTTAAATTTATATTATCTAAGTATCTTAGACTAACGTACTTATTAATCTAAGACCTTAGTAGTAGTAAAGTATACTAGGTTCTTATAGTTAGTATAGATAGTACGTTCTAAGCAGCTTTGTACGTATAGTTGCTAATATTCTCGGGCTAATATAATTATAAGTAATTCTTTGTTATATATATTTTAGTGTTCTTTAGGTCTTAAGAACTTATATAAGTATTAAGTAATAGGGTGCTATAGTCTATCCTTTTCTTATATAATATATGCGCCTAATATAAGATCTAAGGCGTTAGTCTCTATGCGTATTAGTTTGCTACTATAAAATATAACTTATATAGGAAGTGTAATACAGGCTAACTTAAGTGCCTTAAACGTATTATTCTGTTCTTGTTCCTACTTAAATAGTGTATCTATCTGCGTAAGCTTTGTTAGCAGGATTGTAATCTTAGAGTAGTCCTTAATAAAGTGTTAGTTAAAGTTAATAGATCTTAAGAATTCCTAGATCTGTTTAACTGTTTTTGGCGTTTACTAAGTCTTAACTACAACTACCTTTATTAGACTAATCTTAACTCTATATTGTCCTAAAATATACCCTAGGAATTTAACTTCCTCCTTATACTATTTGCACTTCTTAGGTTTAAGTTGTAGGTCTGCCTGCCTTAGGCATTCTAGCACTTCTGTAATATATTATTTGTGCTCTTCTAGTGTCTTTAAGTACACTAGGATATTATCTAGGTACGCTACTATAGTTCTGTTAAGGTGTGCTCTTAGGACGTTATTAATTAACTCCTAGTATATTACTAGTGTGTTTGTTAGACTAAATAGTATAACTAGGTACTTATAGAGTCTATATTGCGTCCTAAATACTATTTTCTATTCTTCTCCCTCTTTTATATGTATAAGGTTGTACACGCCTGATAGGTCTAACGCTATAAAGTACTAAGCTCCTGCTAGCTAGTCCTGCAACTCTGTAATGTTTAGGAGCAGGTAGTAGTTTTTAATAGTAATTTTATTAAGCTTCCTAAAGTTAATATAAGGTTGTAGCTTACTATTCTTCTTAGGAATAAACATAATTAGGTACCCTATAGGTAATTCTAATCTTCTAATAAATCCCTTTTTAAGGTTCTCCTTAATATACTTATAAAGTACTTTAAGTTCCTTTTCTAATAACTAGTATAATAGCCTAAAAGTTAGTATCTTTCCTTTCTAGAGCTTAATCTTGTAATCCTAGGGTTTATGCTTAGGCAGGGCTTTTGCTGTAAGCTCTTTTCTAAATATCTCTGCGTACTGTCTGTATACGTTAGGAATAGCAGAAGGTGTACTCCTTTCCTCCTTAACTCTTACTTTGTAATCTATAGGGCGTTTAGTATCTATAAAGTTAACTACTTTATCTTAGCACGTCTTATATGTTAAAGAGATATTGTTAATCTCCTTCTTATCTACTAGCTACTGCGTGCGCTGCGTAGGCGTAGATACATTAGTGCTGCATTTACATCCTTCTAATAAAAGTCTTTCTTATGCCTAGTCTATCTTTAGGTTATACTTTTATAACTAGAGAAGTCCTAATATAATATTATATGTAGCCTTTACAAAGACGTCTAGGTTTATTTCCTTATAGTGCCCCTGTATCTATAGGGGTGCTGCTATTACTTTAAGTATAATTAGCAGTTTGTCTAGTATAAATTCTCTATTAGCTACTTAGAGTAAGTAAGGCTTCTCCTTATAATATAATATAAGTCTAGCTTACTATATTACTATTCTAGATATATAGCTTGCTTATGCTCCTAAGTCTAAGAGTGCTGTTAAGGCTACCCTATTTAGTTTAATAGGTAGCTTAATAAAGTAATTATTCCTAATGCTATTAATAGATTAATCCCTAGGGCCTGTAGGCGCTAGCCTGAAAAAGTCCCCTCTTTACTAAACCCTTTAAATTCCTTTGTACTATAATGCTTCTTACAATCTGTGTTAAGGTAGTTCTACTAGCATGTGTTGTAGTAACTTCTATTTACTACTAGCTATATTTGTATTGTAGCCTATAGGTTATCTGTTCTAGAAAAGTGTACTTTCTAGCGTTTATTAATAAGATAAAGTTTACATAGGTTATTATAATACTAGTACTATTAACTGTAATAGAGGCTTTGTTATGCTAGGAACTATCCTGTACTAAGCTTATTATTATAGTAAAATATGTGTTTATCCTTAGTATATACTGTCTATACAAGGTTTCTATATTTTAAGTTTTAGTAGTCTAGGATATACTATAGTTATATACTAATTGTTAGCAGTACTTTTTTCTACTTCTGTATACGTTCTAGGTTAAGCTATGTTTCTTACTTACACTAAAGCTAGTCTTTAGCTTCTTCTAGGTTATTAGTAAACTATTTGCTATTGTTACTTCTTTTTCTAAACTAGTAAACGAGCTGTTAGAGTTTTAGTGTTATTTCTACAATTTTAGATACTCCTACAGGACTAACAAGTTCTTAATATATTTAGTAATAGGCTTCTTTATTGTTACGCTTCTAGTGTTATTAAGCTATGTTTTCTTATTTGCGTGTTATTAGGGTGCTAATTTAGTTAAACTCTTACCCTAAGGTGTCTAGTAGGTTATCTATCTTTTGCTAGTTGTTGTTAGAGTAGTATTCTGTTTCCTTGCCTGTCTAGGCGTTTTAGTAGGGTGTTACTACACAAATTAGAGGTATAATACAGTCGTTATCGTCCTCTAGACTAGACTCTAGGTCTTTTAGCAGTTGTCCTATGTTATTAGTAAGAATTTCCTATTTACTAGCATCTATATTATTATAATTACAGGTATGTACATTTAACTAGCAGTAAACCTTGTTTATCTAGCAGTCCCTAGTAAAGTAGCCTAGTTTGCTATAGTTATAGCTGTCCCTGCTGCCTCTGTGTTAGTTACCCCCCTTAGGCTTCTTATTTTATTGCTTTGGTAGTCCCTTATTAAGGTTTAAGAGGTCTATTACTTTAGGTCTGTAGTATCTACTCTAAGTGTTACTGTAGGTGCAACAACTAGTATTTAGCTAATTACAACCTCCTTACTGTCCTTAATTTAAGTTGTTGCACTACTAGTTCCTAGGTAGCAGCCTGTTAGTAGCAATAACAGTAGTACAGGCTCTAGGGTTATCTTAAAGTTCTTACTAAAGTTTGTAGAGTTGTACATTTATATTAATAGCAGTATTAATAAGCTTATTAAGGGTTTCTGTGCTCGCGCTAGTGCGCATAAGTTCTTCCTTAACCTTAGGCTTTAATCCTTGTTAAAACATAGTAATTAGGGTAGTGTTGTCCTAGTTAGTGTTAGCAGTAAGCTGCTAAAACTCTGCAGCGTAGTTAGTAGCTGACTTATCCTGTCTAATCTTCTTAATATTGCGTTAAGTAATGTGTAGTTTATTAGAGACTCTAAAGATTAGCTTAATCTTTTCTTTAAATAGGTTAAAGTCTTTTATCTATTTATCTACGTTATCTAGGGCCTTACTAGCTTAGTACTGCTGTATAAAGGGCTTAATCTAGGTAAACGCTTTTCTATGCATATAGCTAGCTGTAAGGACTACTTATTTAGCCTTAGGAACCTTCTTACCTTTAAAGGTAAAGAAAAGGTCCTACTACATAAGCTAGTTATTAAGCTTACTATAATCTCTGTAGTAAAGGTTAGGCTTATTAACGTTTATAGTGCTAGTAGTAACAGTTATATCTATATTAATGTTACTAGACATAGAGTTACTAGGGGTAGCACAGGATCTAATAGTACTTATCTTAGGGGTGTTTAAAATGTTAAAGTTGTATTTTAGTTAAAGACTGTAAGCACTAATTCTATTAGTTCTTAGGGATAAGTACTAGTAGATTAGTTAGGGTTATTAACTAAGCAAAGCTTGTAAAGATAGGGTGCACTAAATAGTACAGAGTAGACTATCTAGTTTAAGCGTAGGTTAAGATTCTAAAGACAAACTTAATTAATAAGGTTAAACATAAACTATAAGGGTTATGTTCTTTTAATCTATATACTAAGGAGATATAGTGCTTATAAATAAGTAACTAGAGTTAGTCTAATAAAATATATAAGGGTGCTTATAGACAAGCATATTGTACTATGCTTATTAATAAGCAGTTACGTGTGTTATGCTTGTTAACAAGCAGTTACGTGACCACCCTGGGTGTTCTGTCTTGCTCCACTTGTCGTTCCTTTAGAGGGGAGTTAAGGGTTTAGTTGGATGATACTTATTGCTGTGCAGCTCCTTCTGCACAGGATTGTAACAGTACTATAAGAGCTATGCTGTATAATTAAGGATAGAAGAATTATCTTCTTTTACATAGACAATATTATAATTACATACCACCTAAAGCATAAATAAGAGGCAGATAATACTATTAAATAGATACAGGAGCAATACCTATACACTAGAGAAGATAACCGTTAATAGTTCCTTAGTATAGAAGTCTAACGTAATAGATAGTAATAGATAATTTAATTGTTATAAGCTGCATACGTTAATAAGATTAGTTAATTAGTAACTAGATAGGATATAAGGCATAATACGCTAATATCTAGAATTAAACTTAAGCCTAGGAACAGTCTAGCTAAACTACTAGAGATTAATTAATATTAGTAAAAGATAAAATCCCTATTATTTACAGTAGTAACTACTTAACCTAATATAGCGTTTGCTATGTTGCAGCTTACACGCTTTCTAGTTAACCTAAGTAATAAACACTAAGACGCTGCTAACTAAGTACTCCTGTACCTACAGAAGATAAGAAATCTATTACTTAACTTTAGACAGGGTAAAGGACTTAAAGTTGCAAGTAACATATTATTTGCTAATAACACTGTAGACTAAAAGAGTTCCTAAGGATACGCTATTAAGCTATTTAGAGGACTTATTACCTAGAGAGCAAATAAACAAGATACTGTTACAACGTTAACTCCTAAGGCTAAGTTTTTAGCACTGTCTTAAGTAGCTAAGGAAGTAATATTTACCTCTTAACTATTAAAAGAGCTTTAGGTAACCCTAAGTAATCTAATAATAATAATTAAATATAATAATATGCAGATAATACGTCTAGTTACTATAGATATTACTAAGATATAAACTAAGCTTTAGCATATTAATATATATAACTACTAGTTATAATAAGAAGTTAACTATAAAATAATTTAAGTAGAATATACCTATCTAATAACATAATTTTAGATAGATTTATAAAGTTATTACTAATTAGTAAATTAGCTAGCTTTCTTAATAAGTTAGGACTTAATAAGGGCTAGAAGAGTATATTAAGGGATATCCTGCTTAAGAAGATATAAGAGTAACTAGAGGACCTTACGTTAAAGAGTTAATTAACTAGTTTACGCAGCTTGTAATAGGATTCTAAGCTAAGGGGGTATGTTAAATAAAAGGTATTAGAGAAATAGGTTAGGTAATATACCTGCTAAGAAACTGTGTAGGGGCCCCTACTAGAACCTAGATAAGACGAAAATCGCCCTTACATAGAACAACAACAGAACATTAATACATTATTATTAACCCATTACTATTACCATCTAATCTGACAATACTATACATTATAGAATAAAATTACTACTAGCTTATAGAGCTATATAAATAAAGTATTTCTCTAATAGAAGGTTAGTCTTTATCCCTACTAATTATAGAGTTCATTAGCTTTTAAAATAAGATATTTTGGTGTTTTTACTAGTAAAAAGCGGGCGTTGCGCGAATCTGGGCGTTGCGCGCACAGACACGGTACGTTACATAATTAAGAAAGAACAGCAATAAGAGTAGAGTAGGGCAATGTTCTTGCACCTTACGTCGTATCTGTCAGGCAACACATAAGTCTGCTCTAGGTGGCTTAGCCAATCATACAACAGGGCGCACCACCCCATCAAAACCGACCACTTGGAACCCTTATGAGCAGAAAAGTAAAGTACCGATATGGGCTTTC
The DNA here is from genome assembly GCF_004011695.2 of Ascochyta rabiei. Classification (NCBI taxonomy): domain Eukaryota; kingdom Fungi; phylum Ascomycota; class Dothideomycetes; order Pleosporales; family Didymellaceae; genus Ascochyta; species Ascochyta rabiei. Next base: position 1,169,096 of record NC_082407.1, read on the forward strand.
CGGAGCCTACTGTAGATAATGGTGACGGTCCGTCAATCTCCTATACTGATGCATTCAAGAAGCAAGCTGAAATTTCAACTAGTGCAGGTCTAGACGGACAATTATAGCGGCACATAATGGGGTGTTGGAACACAAGAGTTAATGTATAATTGTACCTAAGTATTGAATTAAGGTCCCTCTGGTAGTATGACTACCATGGATAACCGAGTGGGAGGGACAAGGCGGGGTGGCTGTAACGTATTGTATTGACTGTATTAACTAAAAGGACACACTGTTGTGGTGAGCCTATATACCCACCAGGCAGTGCCTGCCACAACAGGATATCATGTGAGTTCCACCCTCACTATAAGCCTTTTTGCGATATAATATGGGAAGGAAAATCTAAGTGGCTTTCGCTTTATAATTGAAATTTTGACGCTTTGTGGGCTGAGTATAGAACGCTGCCTAAGCCTCGAGTACGGCCCCAAATGCTCTCCAACGACGCAATCGATAACCTCTGCAATCCCACGAGATCCACCAACGACGACGACGACGACAACGAGTATACTAGATAGAGGCGTTGTAAGCCAGTGGTAGAGAAGGACTCCCCTAACGCGCTAGACCCAATATAGTATTAGATAGGGCTTCGCGAGCAGTATCCCAATCTCCGCAGGCTTGCCCTTAACGTACTCTCTATCCCGGTTTCGAGCTGTGAGTGAGAGCGTATGTTTAGTGAGCTAGGTGATCTACTAGTGCCTCGCCGACGAGGTATATCACCTAAGCTTTTGGCGGCGATATAGTGCGTAAGAAGATGGAGGAGAGCTGGTTTGGGGGATGACGATATGGCTGCAAAGTCAACTATAACTGATAGAGAGATAGAGCTATTATACAAGACTAGCACATAGGACGACGGCGGCGACGGCAGCGAGAGCTTAATACTTAACGCTATGTAATCTCCTATTTAGGTATATATTGATTTAGCACCTTTAAGCAAGCAAGCAGCAGCTCTAATTTTGACTAATCAAGCGCAAGCAAGTCAAACAGTAGGCCTATTGCTTACTTGGTGTCAAGCGTAACAGCTTGGGATGAATCATGTCGATTAGTCTATCTATCGCGAACGGCACACCGAACACCAACTTTTCATAGTTAGAGAAAGGTCGATTTCTATCAATTTTTCATCCCAATATTACGAACATGCCTTCCTAACATCTATTTCTAGCGTCTGTTTTGTAGTGCAGGCGCTAGGACAGGCGCGCTGGCTATTGTGAGCTGAACAGAGTGGTTATCTGGTCTCAGTTGAGATAAATCTCTGCAATAGCCTGTACGCTTGTAGATTTAGACTGGTTAAAGGCAACAAACAGAGGATCTATAGCTATAGCAATTGCCTGCCAAGCAACTGCTACACAGCTATTACTTTATTACAAATACCCCCTATTATAACTAGCTATACCGACCCTATATACCTAGACAAAATCGACAAAGCAACGGCTCTCTTCTTAGGCCTATAGATACCTGCTGCCTTAGAAAAGCAACAGGTCTATTTGCCTAGCTACAACTACGAAATCGACTAAGCAACGGCTTAAACACCCCCAGCAGTCTATTACTAGTAAAGCTAACGTCACATAGATGCCCTGGCCGAGAAGCTTGCAGACAGTATTATAGTCGATGCGGAAAGTAAGTTCGTCGTCCCATTTCAGCAGGAATTAAAGGTTTGATTGAGCGGTTTGTGGGGAGAAGTGAAGAAGCCCCCGAGGTGGTCTAAGAGTCCACTGCTACTAGACTTAGACAAACCCCGTACCTAGCCCATTGCATATAGCCACCCTCTATCTAGGACTTGACAAATTCCCTAAGGATTCATGTCATCTCATACTAGAATATCCCCTTTGCTGCTACGCCTTTTTTCTCCTTCAGATCCCTTCAGAATAGATTCTGCTAAGGCAATGACTACTTGATTCGTTTAGAGAGTGCTGGGTTTACAAAAATGCATGCTTTAAACCTATCAAAACCTTGGTACTGAACTCTACGTTCTCTTTACACGCTAGTGACGAACGTTAACATGAGCCTCTCTAAAGCACGTGATCTCGACATTACTAAGGACTGTAGATAACCCTTTGACCCCTACTGTCGCTAGCCATCTGGAACCACGCCTTTTAGCGGCGGCAGCAAGCTTCTTGCCGCGGACCGGGCCTGCTGTGCTAGCACCGCGTCCATGATTACTAGTGCTGCCATGGCTTCAACAATAGGGACTGCCCTAGGCACTACACAGGGGTCATGTCGGCCTTTTGCCTCCAGCAGCCCCTCAACTTCGTTATACATCGCCGTCTGTTGTGCCTGGCTAATAGTTGCTGGCGGCTTAAAGGCAACGCTGAAGTAAATAGGCGCCCCGTTCGAAATCCCGCCTTGAATGCCTCCCGAGTTGTTTGTCTTGGTCGTTAGCCGGGACCGCTGCACCAACGGGTTCAGTCCACCTTTTCCCGCCAGTGCTGGAGGCGCTTTGATAAAAGGGTCGTTATGTATCGAGCCGGGGACCTGGCAGCCACCAAAGCCAGATCCAATCTCAAATCCTTTAGTTGCAGGAATACTGAGCATGGCATGAGCGAGAGTGGCCTCAAGCTTGTCAAAACACGGCTCACCCAATCCATTAGGACTATTGCGAATTACGCAAGTTACTGTCCCACCAATGCTGTCCTTGCGCTCCTTGAAGTCGGCAACGAGCTTCTCCATGCGCAGACTGGCCTTGCTATCGGGGCAGCGGACTGGTAGGAACTTGTCGACTTTATTTCGATCGATCGTCTCGATCAGTTTAAGATAGTCCGGATTAGTCGCCGCCGTAGGGTGCTCAGGCGTGGGTGGAAACAGAAATTCATTGCCGACGGAAGCCACAAAAGCTACTATCTCGATGCCATATGCGTCGCGCAAGTATTTCTCAGCAATGGCTCCGGCTGCGACCCGTCCTGTTTAACGATTAAAACCTAATCCAATGCTACTCATATGAAGCACCCACCGATAGTCTCGCGTGCACTGCTCCTACCACCACCTGAGCTCGCTTTAACGCCGTACTTCTCCAGGTATGTCCAGTCGGCGTGGCTGGGCCTCGGATACAAGTCCATGGTTTGGTTTCCATAGTCCTTGGGGCGCTGGTTCTCGTTCATCACACGCAGGCCAATTGGTGTCCCAAGCGTGATGCCGAATTCAGTACCTGACTGGATCTCAACTCGATCCTTCTCGTCTCGCGGTGTGGTAATAGCTGATTGCCCGGGGCGGCGGCGCGTCATTTGCGGCTGGATGTCCTCTTCGGCGAGGGCCATACCCGGCGGGCATCCGTCAACGATGCATCCCACCGACAAGCAGTGTGACTCGCCGTAGCTAGAGCAATCTTTAATCAGTGTTCTGTATTGTGCTCCCGGATTCTATCACGTACGTCGTGACTTTGAAATGATTTCCGAAAGTGGAACCCATTGCTTTTGGCTAGTGTCGTGCTGCTTGCACTTTGAAATCATAGATGGATAGGACTCGTCGATCGAAATGCTCACAGCAGTACTGTTGCCTGCTTTCAAAACTGTTTGTATCTGTGCTGCTTGCGCGAGAGGCCGTAGTACGGCTTACCCTGCGGACATCGGTGTTCAAGCGGCCGGACGTCCTGGACATTTCCTTCTTATTCCGAGCGGCTGCGCTCATTGTACCGTTTCCGAACCAGCAACATCAAATCAGATCCGGAGGAAACCCTTGCCGCTGAGAAAGCGGATAGGAATATCGGAGCACGCACACACCCACTAACTTGACTCTTGACCCCCCCGCTGCAGCTCGTTCCCACCCGAGAACATCGGCGAAGTTGGCACGTGCCAATAGCCGCTAGTCTTCTCGAAAATACCTTGCTGCTCTGAAAATTCTCCAAGGCATCGGCTCTCATCCTGCGCTCCGAAGAAACTAGCTTTGTTGTGTTCTCAAGCACTGGCGAACTGGGTCCGACTCAACATTGATAATGACGGTGTGACCGCATTGCCGCGCGATATACCAGTAATATGAAGCCTTTTCTAAGGAAACCATGAAATAGCATTGAATTATTACTTTTAGTTTAGTAGGAAGAAAAAAAGTTGACTACATGATGCTTTGCTTTCTCTTGCAGCTCTCTTCAGGCCTAATCCTGTAGACTTTACGCAATTCAACTGTCAAGTGCATGGCCACCTCTCCCACCCCAGTAGCACCTACACGGATCCATCCATTTACGCTTTGGTAACTGATGACCTACCAACGAAGTGCTCCTTTGCCACAAACATTAGACTCAACACTAGTCCGATTCCTGCGACGCCGACTGACACCCACAAAGCACTTCGATACCCTAGTAGATTATCTGCCTTTGTGTGGGCTCCGTTGTTAGTATACTTCTCTGCTGTACCCGCAAAACCGAGACCGAGGGATATGCTGTAGTTCACAATGGTCATGACGACACTGGCACCGATGCCCTGGTACTTTATGGGCACAGCGTCCGAGAAAAGGACAGTCGCAGCTGGAAACGAAGAGTCCATGCCGACGCAAATGATAAGGACGCTGAAGAAGAAGTAGGTCCAGTAATTCGAATCGATTGGCATAGTGGCGGCGAGAATGGATCCGACCACATAAGCCAATTGGCCGATGACCATGATCCAAGAAGCGGGTATCTTCCCTAACGTCTTTCCGACCGCGAGCGCAGAGAGAAGACCGGATGGGATAACAGGGCTATACCAAGCTGCTAATAGAAGGGGCGAGATGCCGCGAATATTAAGAACAAGCTGAGCGAAGTAGAAAACCTGTCGATGTTAGCGCAGAGCTCCTGTAAGCTTAGAAGAAGGACTTACCCAAATGCCGAAGGTCGCCCATCCAGCAGCCGTGCATCCGAATATGAAGGCGATATCCACATTGAATGCAGCAAAAGGAATGAGAGGATTTGTGGCCCTGAAGGCTTCGATCGCAAAGAAGACAACGCCGAATATCACACCAATGATCAGGCAAACATAGACGTAGGGTTCCTCCCAGCCGATGCCTGATGCTTGATTCCAAGCGAAGTTGATAAGCACGAGGGAGGCAACACCGGTTACACACCCGGGTATATCCAAGCGCTGGAGTTTCTCTCGCTGCGACTGATGCTGTACGGCTCCGCTCAAGGGTTGATTGGGAATGACCCAGGCGCCGAACGCAGCGACACCGGCCACGGCAATCGCTTCACTCCAGAAGGTCCAAGGCCACCAAGCGAGAGAAAAGAGACCACCAAAAGCAAAACCACTGATGGCGCCAAATGGAGCTGTTCCGCCAAACCAAGCGAAGGCCATGTTTTTTCTCGGTCCAGGTGAATACGAATTACCCAGGATAGCCAGACTGTTTGGTAGCGTCATTGCCGGACCCATTCCCTGAAAGACCCTTGCAAAGATAAAGAGGACGTAGGAAGAGTAGACCGCGAGACCACCGACAAGAGACCAAAGCGAGAGCCAAGCCATACCGAACACAAACATTCGCTTATGACCGTACTCATCACCCAATCGTCCACCGATGAGGATGAAGGTACCGATGGACAGACTGTAGCCAGCAAGCAGCCAGGCCTGTTGCCCGGCCGTTTCGAGACCGAATGACTCGCCAATTACACCTACAATTCCTGTAGTATTCCCTAGACCAAGTTGGTTGGTAAACATGGAACTGCACAACGTCGCAATAAAGAGGATCTGGCGCGGAGTGGAGAGGGCTTCGGCGATGTAGACATGTTCTTCCTCTTGGTCTTGTGGATTTTTGGTCTCAAGGTCTCTCGCTGGGTTATGTTAAAGAGCAGTTCACAATATTTTGAGTGACTAACATACTTGGAGATTCCTCTGATCCAGGCTTTGAGAACGTAGGCAACGCCTCTTTTGACGCGTCTTCGGACATAGCTGCGATTCTGCAAGAGCGTGTCCTGTGGGATATTTGACCGATCAATTGATGTTGTTGGGCGTGAAGTAGACAGTATTGGCAGAGTTCCGAGCTTCGTAGAAAGTCTAGGAAGGATTGGAGAAGAAAGCAGCGTTCAGGAAGCGTCAGAAGCGCTGGTTTTACATGTTTGGCTATGCCGCAGAAGAAAGAGGCATGAGTAACATTCATTTAGATGTCAGTCACGTGACGACCACCAAACTCCGGTGGCAGCACCCACCCAGCCACTAATCTCCGAAAGCAGACCAAATGCTCGGAGGGACAGCAATGCTTTCTGGGGACTCATTTCCGTAGTATGGGTGTTTGTCATGGCTAAGATAGAAGTTGAAATCTGGCCGTTTGCGTCCAAGATAATCATTTTTATCGTTCTGTCAAACGTTGGAAGTATGCAGCGATTCATCATTTTCTCTACTTTGGTACTTACTTGCCTATGTACTGGGACGAGTGCAGAGACAATCAAGAATGAACAACTCCCGTATTCGAAATGGATGCTAGAAAGCATTATTTCTCGGGGCGAGGGCATTCGAGCAGCTGATGGGCTATTGAGCGGTATTCAAAAGGGGATTTTCCAAGAGGCTCTCCGTGCTGCCGTAGAATGGTCATCCGATGAACAGCAGAACAAAAAGTGGCTAGAGTACCACCGCAAGAGCGTCAAATACAATTCTGCCGAGTTCCTCGATCCGATTCTAGACTCCTTAGCACCGCTGGACCGACTCTGCGCTGGGCGCTCTTTGATGTTCGTAAGATCGGCGATGAAATGCAAAGTACATTAAACTGACATACAAAAGGCGAAGCCGAGCAAACGAACAAGATCAAGAGGGCCGCGCAGTGCTGATAGCGCTTCGCAAATCCATTGATCTTCAACTCCGCAACTCAGATGGTACGTTCAAGTTTAAGCCGGTCGAGCACCCCACTAAGCTTTTACAATAGGTGGCTATTGGTATTTTGTGGACCCTCCGCCCCCATACAAGCAATACGGAAACCTATCCTATAGCGATGGCATGTATGGCTTTGCCCCATTCGCCGTCCTCTACGGCCTTATTTATGGAGATCCGCACTTGAACATTGATTCTGCTCTCCAACAGCTTGAGATAATGTACAAGCGCACGCTCCAAAAGGATACCGGTCTGATAGTTCATGGCTACGACGGCTCTAGGCAGGCACCTTGGGCGAACCCCAAGACAGGCGCCAGTCCGATCGTTTGGGGCCGTAGCTTGGCGTGGTACACAATCGGTCTTGTTGATGCGCTTGCTATGGCCGAGACAGATCCCGGGCTAAGGCAAACGAAGGCTTACAGTCGAATGAGAGAAATCTATGAGAACCTGGCATCAGCAGAGATTGAAGCCATAAAGCGTTCAGCTAAGACGACCGGAAGGTACGGTGTCTGGCAGGTTTTCGATCAACCCGGCAAAGAAGGGAACTTCGTCGAAGCTAGCGCTACTGCAATGCTCGTCTATGCTCTTGGGAAGGGATTAAGGTACGGATATGTGAGGTCGGAAAAGAAGAGCGCATGGGTCTACATTTTACAACGTCCAAAAAAAGTCCTCATGGAGGATGTGAAGGATTTGTTACACTCAACTTACAACGACCTATTAGAGAATTTCGTCATGGCTGGTGAGAACGGAACACTAGATTTTGAGGGAACCAGCGTGCTTTCAAGCTTGCATGTAACGAATCCTAATTTCGATGTAAGTTCGAAGAATAAACTAAGGAATTATAGATGCTAACTATTGTAGTATTACGTCAATCGAGAAGTTAGCAAGAACAGTCTTATTGGAACCAGCGCTTTTGTTCTAGCGAGTCTAGAGATAGAGCACTTGGAAGACAATAATCTATGAAAGAGAATATAGGAGTACGTAAAGGTCTGAAAAGGGGCGTGCGAGGCACAATTCAAGCAATTATCCAGATGCTAGCGACAAAGCATTAGCATATAATCACGACTTTGATATCTTTTTTTTTTCTACATCCCTCACGTTCTCACGTGCTCTCATGCTCTCTTTCTTGTGTTTTCGCGCTATAATTAAAGGAATAGGACAGTGATAAGACAAACTCAGATCTTACGACCCTAATAGAGTTCATAGCATAGAGGTAATGTTCATAGATTTAGGCTAAGGCTAGAGAGAGATAGCTACAACAATCTTTGAGAAGAAGCAAATCAAGACAAGATTTTGTTTCCCCAAACACACTGGAAAAGGCAAGTCAAGTCGATCATTTTTATTGTACAAAACGTCAGATGTCGACGTCTGAAAGGGCAGATACTATTGTGCTCGCTGGCCCTGAAGATCCCACTTTACTCTAGCCACACCACCCTGACCTACAATCCACACTTCTCGATAGTCATTCGCATCTGTCCAAATAAAATTGTTTGCTGTGAAGTTAGTTTGCACTCGCAAAATCATATCGCCGAACTGATCCATGACGCTCAAGCCATTTCCCGATGCAGTGACCACGTAGCCATTCCTCGCTACCTTGAGACCGTCCGGCACAGTGCCGATTACGTCGTAGTGAATTGGCCTCTTATTAATGATTGTCCTCCCTTCATCAACCAAATCAAATTTGTATATGGTTCGCTTTCCTGTATTGTTGAATAAGATGCCTGGGATACCTGGGCTGGGCACATCGAGCGAAATCGGAGCAGACAGGCCGGCAGCCGCAGTGTCACTGATATACAAGTGACGGCGATCCGGACTGAGCGCAATTCCATTGGGCGAACGCATTTCGTCGTTGACCACGACTGTAGAGCCGCTTGCTGGATCGAACCGGTATGTAGCTGATTTGAGCTGGGGAGCGATGTCGGCGACTTCGAGCCACCACGAATAATACGGAACGGTGAACCAAACGAAGCCCGTTATGGGATCCACGATTACATCGTCGCAGTCAGTGAACGCAAATCCGAAGTAGTTGTCCAGAACTGTCGTCGTCTTGTACGTCCAAGGATCCATCAGAACGATTCCAGGTCTTTGCTCAGGTCCACCGGCAACAGTCGCATTGCTGCCCGCAACTGAATAGTATACTTTGCCCTCATGGTAGAACGCGCCATTTGGAACGTAGATGGGGGGGTCCGCAACGAAGGTTGACAATGTAGGATATGTAGAGTTCAGATCAATGACAAACTGATCGATGGTGGGCGAAAGCTCCGAAAAGAAGATCTTGTTAAGGCCAGGCACGAAGACCGGTGACTCGTGTAGATACGGGCTGACCTCGAACATGAAGTCGATGCTGGGATATTCGCCTAGGACCTGTCGCCCGCGCTCCTCATCAAAGAGAACAAAGTCGGCTTTTGCAACCAGGTCCCACGAATCATCTTCCGGAACCTCGGTGTCACCGAACGTGTTGAAGAATGTTCCATTCACCGGTTCGCGAAAGAACGGATACGGTAGTTTAGCCGCATGTTTCTGGAGGCACACAACGCCTGGTAAGAGGCACTCTTGGGCAATATGGACTGAAGAGGAGGGGCTTTTGTAGAGCGGAAATTGAGTACTGACAGCAGCGGCTGCCGCCAACGTAAAGGTTGTGGTGAGGGATATTGTAAACCTCATGGCGCCATGATCTAGTCCTGGTGCTTTGATAAGATGGAATTAAATAGGATGATTCTAGTTGCTTACGTAGACCAATTGCCTACCATCGCCGCTGTTTGTCGGGAATTTGCTGTCTAGACGGATTTCCGGTCATGTGTCGGAGGTGAATGGTCGTCCACGTCATCGACGGAGCGACTCGTCTCGAATGATTAGAAATTAGGAGGCCCGCACTGTCGCACTGGCCTCTGCTTGGTTTATCTTCCATTGCATGACATTGAATAGTAGAACTATTCTAGGCCCGTATAGAATCTAACGCTAGGAAGGCGATTGGTTTATAAGGACATCCTTCAGACGTTATCATCCCTTGCAAGGTACCATGAGCACTCCAAATTTTTGAGAAAATACCAACCAGATGAGACCGGTAGCATTGATTCCTCACCAACACTACAACTTGTACAGAAGGGGTCGATCATATAACTACAGCATGTTAAATAGTAGTCTTAGAGACGAAAATCTGATTTTTCAGTCGTTGGGGCAGGGTTTGCACTGTCGTTTCTCTACACATTTCAAGAATTCTGTTGCCAACCGGTGTTTATCCAGGTATCGGAGGGCTCAAGGTATTTAGCAAGGCACCGATATGATGGGGGGTGCTGACGCACAATAAGTATATCAATCTTACGTAGTTCTCCTCGGGGCAAAAAATAAGTCAATTAATCTACAGAATGTGCAGGAAAACTATGAGGTGGACAAATTGCTGTCAACGTCGAGTACTACTATGCACAACTTGTGAGAATAAGAGAGATAGGGTTGGACAGTAGTATTTAGTCTGCATTATCGAGACGAACCGCTAATGATCGCAACCCTCTATCACTGATTTACTTTCCCACCTCAATGACAAATCGTCCGACATCAGGGAACCCCTCCTTACCTGCCTTCAGTGCAACGCTCAGAGGCACTCCTTTTTCTTTGATCACCACGTTGTCAGGGTACAGCTTTCCTAGCAGGGCATGTAACTCGATGTTTGTAGGCGCCTGGACTAGATGAATGCCCTTTGTCGGCATCACAAGACCAGTTCCAGACTCTACAAGCAAGGATCGCGCAGAATAGACCTTTACTTCTTCCGTTGTATCTTCCGCAAGAGTGGATCCTTTACCCTTGACGAAGTAGGCATAACGGTAGCCTCGTGCACTTTGCCCAAGATCAACCTTTGTTTGCGCTCCATCGAGATATTTGAGTACGATATCAAGGCACTTCTCATCTTTATTGCCAACAGGTAACAATGTAGCCTCTAGAACTTCGGTGTTGTTTGAAGCAGACTGGTCACCCGTGGTGAGGACGTTAGTCCTAGGAGCCGCGTAGTAATCGACCAAACTGTTGTGGAAAGTAACCTCTTTGCTGTCGTCATCCAAAATGGCTGGAACATATCTCAGTAATCTCCCGGACCTTCCACCCGCAATAAATGAAGGCACAACTGTACCATACTTGTACTGGAAGGCGATGGAATTGGCGCTAGAAAGATTTGGTGCCAGCAGGAATTGAGCAGCCTTGATGGTCGAGCGCTGGGTGACCTGCTTGGTCATCATTTCAGAAAGAAAGACGGATCGTATTTCCTCAGTGTGTCGCATGCCGCGCTTGCGATTAGGCTCCGCGGTGATGGGTATAATGACATCCTCGAAATTGTCGAAAGGAAGGAGAGCATCTCGAAGTAACACCATCTGATGAAGATATTCGTTGTAGATTTGCATGAGGTGACGCAGACTTCGCGGTCCGAACATGAGGTAAGAGACATGCGGCTTGAGCAGGTGACCTTCACATGGGCTCCGGACCACATAGTTGGGGTCATACGGTACATCAGTGACGTCCCTTACGTATTCGATGAGTTTCTTGCCAATCTTCACGGCCTGTTGGGCCATCTCGATGCGTGATGGATCATTGGCGGGAATTGTGATGCTTGCCTCCCGGGTGTTGAGTGCTAGGTTGGAAGCAAGATTGTCGATGAGCTGCTCTCGGGCCGGAGGTTCGCCGAAAGGACTTGGTCCTAGATGATGGATAACCGTCTCGAGGAGAGGAGCATTGGCTTCGACAATCTGGCGGGGGGTATAGGCTCCAGCAGGAAGACCCCAGGGCTTGCCTTTGAGCAACGTAGGTCCATTGCTCCCTTTGGGTTTGAACTCTTTAACACGCCCGACTTTGAGGTTGCTAAGATCAGAGATCTCAAACTGCTTCTCGACAATAGCCGGGGACATTTTGAAGGTGGAGAGACTGCGGGAGAAAATCGTGGAAGTTGATAGCTGGGGTCCCCGAACCTTTGGAAATATATTAATACTTGTGCATTATCCCCTGCCACGCTGAAAGGGGAACTCACCTGCGAAAACGCTATTAGGCCAACGATAGCCCCAATAAGTGCTTGACCTTTACAATCTTTGAGAAAAAGCATCGAACAACAAATACGGTTTTAGCCCAATGACTGCGCAGCTTGCTTTTACAAGAGCGACCGGAAGTCGGAGGTCATGGCGACACCTGACTCCGGTCATGTATAACGTGACGACCATTGAACTCCGAATCACTCAATTTTTGCCCCCTATACTCACATATTCGGTAAAGCGTACATTCCAGGACGGCGAGCTCCGAGTATCAGGGCTGAACAAGGACGGACATTTCACGCGGTTTCTAGGGTTCTTGTCGAATGGAAAGGATAGACCACGTGACTGCCACCTCCGGAATCGATTTCAAAGCAGTTGCGGTTTTTACGCAGGCTCCGACCGTATTGCATGTACACTACAACGGAACATGCAACTTGATGGAAGATCAACGGCGTCCGTCAGGTATCGACCATGCAATGTTCAAGGTATGTCCACTTTACCAAGTATAAAGTGTGTGTATTCACCATCAGGTCCAGTCCTGAATCAACAACAAGCCACGAAGCAGCAAATTCCACAGCATGGAAGACCCAATTCAACCGCAGGCTGTACCTACCCCTCTGACTGGCAAAAGAGTAGATGAGTTCAACGGGACTGAAGGCGTATACCTATTGCCTCATCACAAGGAAGAGATCGAACGGCTCCAACGCCAACACGAGTTTATCAAAGCAGCCACAAATGACAAACTCACCTCCGTCAGCCTCCGCGATGGGGCTAGGGTTTTAGATTCGGGCTGTGCAGATGGTGAGTTGTGACACGATAGCTCCATACGATGCATGTGCTTATTTTACACGTGATATAGGGAACTGGTTAGCGGACCTTGCGAAAGTTCATCAGAAAAATTTGAGCCTATATGGGATGGATATTGGCAGCACGCTATTCCGTTCAGACCAGCGGCTTGATCTTCGGAAGCATGATGTGCGCACTTCGGTCCCCGAAAGCTGGGGTTGGAAGAATAGTTTTGATCTCGTGCATCAACGGTTGCTTGTGTGGGGGGTTGCTAAGGACGAGTGGTCGGCTGTCGTGACCAATCTTGCGGACCTGGTTAAGCCTGGTGGCACATTGCAGCTCGTCGAGGCTGAGTGGGTGCTACCATCCTATGCTGATAACATGCCACAGCAGAAGAAACTTGCCCAAGTTCAAGAGTGGTCCTGCGTTTCCTCTGGTATGGATATTCATATCTGGAAACGATTCCCAGATATGCTCAAATCATTGGGATTTACAGACGTTAGTGTGGAGAGTTTTGATCTTGGATATGGGTCAACATCGAAGCGAATTGAAGACAGGGTATGGACCGCAGAGCTCCTGCCTCAGTCTTTCCGTCATTTAGCAAGAAAGATGCCTGGTAAGTTCTGTCCTTGTGACAAGAAGGATTGAAGAAGAAAGCTAATGAAAACCAGACAAAGCCATCGCGGAAGTAGCCAAGACTCCAGAGGAATACCTTGCATTTCTGGATGATTTAGTAAAAGAAATGAAGGAAATCGGTTATACGCCTAAGATTAAGTGGGTGACTGGTCGAAAGCTTTGAATAGACTGAGGATTGTGGAGCTATGTATCAAACGTAGTATCGCGCACATCCCATGATGCCTTTACGAACTAGATGATGGAGGAATAGTGAAGAATTGATGTAGGACCTTCCCAATCTTCCTGAAATTCAACACTTCTGTTAGAAATCAGCATATATGTTGCCCTGGCCTCAGAATGTTCAGTACCAATCTATATCAATCCTACTTCATGAACCAGCTCACCACTCCAGTCATTACATGCCATCAAAAGCGCTCCATATGAGCAGTCTCCCCGCAAGGCACTCGTTACCCCGTATTGGGTATGTACTCATGCAGTCGCTGAAAAAAAAATGCAGTAAAACACCTTACTCAGGTGGTGTATGTGTACCAAGAAAGCCCGAACCATACACCACTTCCATGAAACGCCCACATCACTCCGACACCTCACATCCAAATAAACATACCTGCCAATATGCCGACATGTCCTAGCCTCATACTCTTCAACTCCTTTGGGACACCCCATCCAGCAGCGCCACCCTTTGCTGTCTGACTGGGACTAGCTGATCCCGTCGCACTCGCGACTCCATTGGTGGTGCCGCTCGACGCGGTGTTGTTGGCCTGTGCCCTGAACGTCTGTCCAATCGTAGGAAGTGCGGTATACGCAGTTGAAAGCTAAAGAAACTTGTCTTGAGAATTGGCGCTAGCGTGCTAGGCTGTAATGTGCTTCTAGCAGCGAATATAGAAGTACGCTTCCTGCTACTTTGGTAGGGTACTCAAGACCAATAGCTTAATATTCTAACAGGGAAACATGATGTTAGATTTACGATCCTTTGATCCACAGAGATGCCAACGACCAAGTCAATCAATCAATTTGCTTGATCACGGATCTACATGTGGTGTGTGCACAGTGTCACGGACCACAATATGGTCCGGAATCAAGCAAATTGATTGATTGACTTGGTCGTTGGCATCTCTGTTGATCCCGACCACAGAGTCCTCCACGCATTCATATACCCATGACAGCATCCTAGAGGGTTTTAGGACAACAAGCATCCACAGCATAACGTCAAATAAAAACACTTACCCTAGCAATTCGGCACAACGGTTTGACCCCAGTCCAATACTCAAATTGCCAAACTCCCTAACCAACTAGCACCTCCAAACCGTTGACAGTCTCCCAATCTGCGTCCCTCGCCAACTCAATCAACGCTGTGACAGGCGGCTTGTAGGCCATTTCTAACAGGATCCTCTTTCCTCCAGGGGGCAGACTTCCAATCGGCGCCTCAGCCTCTACTTTCTCGCTCTTGGCCTGCTCAAACAGCGCACAGAGAGTTTCTCGAATTGTAGAATCAATAGGATGGTCGGCAGGAATGATGCCAACGGTGCTCTTAAGAGTAGTAAAGTCGTTATTCTAGAGAGCAGCTGTTTTAACTACCTTAGCTATGCTGTTAATGATCTTGCGTTTAGGTCGCAACTTAGGAAACTGCAGGTTAATGTATATCTGCTTAGGTTGCTAAAAGGTGCTGACTAGATTCTTGCCTATGGGTGTGTTAATAGCTGTCTTACTACTAATAGACGAATTGACTATAGACAGCAGCGTAGTAGACACTTGTACAAACTTAATGCTGTGCATGTATATTGCTGCTACAAAGCTAATTATATCCCTAATAACACTACTATCTAGGGCTATTAAAATAGTGTCGCGCGTGCATTCTTACAACAGTAGCTAGTCTTTGACTACGCCCTTTGTGTTTCGCAATTTGGAGTTTTTGCTAGGCGGTATCTGGTACGTGAGGAGGAGCGGTAGAGAGGAAAGGCCTAAGGCCGCGTAGGCAAAGTTCCTTTCAAATGTTAGGATGTAGAGGGAGCCGATGTTGGTGTTGGTGATGAGGACGTACGTTGACCACGGCAGATTAGTGACAAGGTTGTGAGCAATGTACACCTGCTAGAGCCTATAGTCGACTACAATCGAGTCGTAGTTGAGAATATTGACCTTTGTGGGCGATGCCATAATGAGGGTAGGTTAATTGATTCTACATTGATTGTTTCCTTCTTGCAAAGGTACTGCGAACAAACACAGGCACGACAGGTACAGTTACGTGACTGAAGCCGGCAAAAAAAGGCTGTCAGCCACATCTAGATCCCACTGCCCCTCTCAACTTTGACGTCTGAACCAAGAGCGGAGAATGGGAACCCCAAAGGATCGTACTTCGGCAAAACACCAGTAAAACCCTTATTGATAGTAATTACTACCAAGCTAGCTTTAGGCTCTAGGCTCGGTAATTTATCACAAAACTCTAGATAGTATTGAAACGGTCTGTAACAAAAAAATATTGAAAGTGACGCAAGGCGTTTCTTCTTGATTGCGAAGCTAAATACATCTGAACGGTGCGTTGACCTAATTTGCCATCGTCTCTTGTAATATAAAGTATTACTGTAGCTCCTATATGTAGTTGGCTACGTACATAATCAGCACCTGCAACTGCTCGTTGCGTATAATTTATCAGTGTTGGGTAGGCATTGACAAAGGCGACGCGTTGGTGTGATGTGGACACGATTCTCAAATACCGAAGACGGATTAATATACACAATACTCATCCCTGCTACGAATATCTACGGAAGCAGCGAATATTCATTGCTGCGAGAGAGCATCACCTTCACATATAGTATTTCCCTCTGCTTCAGTAAGGTCAAGTCCTTGTTCGCTAAGCCACCTGCAGGCGACGTTAACAACGGAAGGGGTCCAGGGAATAATGCGCCAGGGGATAACGCGACGAAGTAGGGGCTGAGTTAGTGTTTGCGGGAGGTCGAGCAATCTTCGAATAGGTGCTATCAGCATGCGTGCTTACAAGGCTAAAATACGCAATCCCTTCCTTAAAAGGGTAGCGTCATGTCACCTCAACGCCCCGCAGTATGCACAGTAACACTGAGTGGAGATTCTATATTTCGGAGTTATTTGGTCATCACCAGTTCAGATGCGATTTAGCTTCGGTTACTTCCGTTCCCGTCACTGGCTCCCGTGTTTCAGCCATCTATCGTATTGGGGCATGTATGTACAGAGCAAAAGTAGTGTTGGAGCTGATTGTTGGTGGCTTGAGCCTTGGTAAAGCAGTTATATGATCTACAGTATGTGCAGCTTCTGCCATAGAACTACTATGCGAGCTATGCGGGAAGAGGTATCTAGGAGTCGAAGAGCTGCACCGCAATTCTTGGTTCTTAGCTTAATCAATCATCGGCCCAACTCAACACTACCGTGTCCGTGCGCTTGATGCCCGGATTCGCGTGACGCCCTACTAACTACGCTGGCGAAAGGGTAGGGGGTACCCTGGGGTAGGGTAGGGGTAGGGTACGGTCTGCACGGACCAGTGGTAGGGGTAGGGTAGGGGTACCTCTAGCGTGGGGTAGGGGTAAGGTACAATCTGCATGGACTAGGGGTAGACCGTAGGGGTAGGGTAGGGGTAGGTAGAGGTAGAGGTAGGGTAGGGGTAGGCCTAGATAGGGTAGGGTAGGTGTCGGCGTCTAACTCTTACTATGGTCTCCGGCAAAAGTAGAGTCCCATGGCCAGTGCGTAGGCTAGTATACGGAACTGTTAATTACAGATGTGCATGGACGATTTCTATCTTACTAAGACAAAGGTAGCCTGCTTATTGGTGTGGGACATGTTCTTAATTTCGGTAGAGGCTTCCAGAAACCCTTGTCGAATCCCTGTCTGCACTGGCCATGGGACTCTACTTTTGCCGGAGACCATAGTAAACTAAAGCAGCTATTGCAAAACTTTGTACTGCACAAATGTAGAGCAAATAAAGCGCTTTTAAATGGTTGATATATTGTAAGAATACAAGCAAGATTGGTAGAGTTAGAGTAATTGTTACGTTGGCCTAAATCATAACAACCTAGGATTTCCACAACAATTGCTCTAACTCTACTAATTTTAGGTAGAAACTTATGGTATATTGTCTTTTTAAAAGCGCTTCCTTTGCTATACATTTCCGCATTATGAAGTTTTGCAATAGCTGCTTTAATTTAAGAGTTAGACGCTGACCCCTACAGGCCCTACTTAGGCCTACGCCTTCCCCACCTCTACCCCTACCCCTATCTCTTAAGCCAAAGCAGCTGTTGCAAAACTTTATACTACAGAAATCTAGAGCAAAAAAGACGCTTTTGAATAGACGGTAATTCCGTGAGATTCTAAGCAGGATTAGTAGAGTTAGAGCAATTGTTGTGTAAATCCTAGGTTGTTCCAATTTAGGCCAACGTAACAATAACTCTAACTCTACTAATCTTACTTAAAATCATACAGTATATAGACTATTCTACTAATCTTACTTTAAATCCTACAGTACATGGACCATTTAAAAGCGCTTCTTTTACTCTACATTTGTGCAGTAAAAGGTTTTGTAATAGCTGCTTAGATTTAAGAATAAGACGCTAACACCTACTCTACCTCTACCTCTACCTCTACCCCTGCCCTATATAGACCCTACCTAACCTCTACCCTCTAAGTAAGAAATTAATGTATGTAGGGGTAGGGTAGGCTAGGGGTACATCACGTAATGTACCCTACCTCTACCTAACCTCTACCCTTTTACTACCATACTACTATTACCAAATACACTATTCTCTAACGTTTTATAACACAACTAACATATATCTAATTTATTAGTAATTCTAGCAATTAAGCTTTTAAAACTAGAAGAAGAGTTCTTATATACTTAAATTATGGCTAAGTATAGCATTAATTAAAAAACTTTAGCTTAGAGACACTTACGCTCTTAGACATAAAAAGTAACTAAAATTATTAATTAATACTAGCCAAATCTTTAATAGAAAATAGAGCTAGTAAAGTAAATAGAATTACCAATAAGCTATTAATTAATTTCTAAACAATAGTTAATAAGTATTTTTATTTTACTAATTGCTAAAAAGCTAGTCTTAAATAGCTACATTATGTTTTTCATTAATAAATACTCATAACTCTCATTATGTATTTTTAAACTAGAATAGATTATTAATAATTTTCTATTTTTTTTTTAATAACTTCAAGCTCTATTTTAATTACAAATAGAAAAAGGTCTCTAAATCCTCTTTTAAAAGTTACAATGTATTTAGTATTGATAGAAAGAGCTTAATAATTTAAACAATAAATAGAATAAAGAATATGTTTCGAGAGTAGGTGTACATGGAAAATAAGATTATAATATTGATTTAGAAT
This sequence comes from Ascochyta rabiei, assembly GCF_004011695.2. Lineage (NCBI taxonomy): Eukaryota > Fungi > Ascomycota > Dothideomycetes > Pleosporales > Didymellaceae > Ascochyta > Ascochyta rabiei. Next base: position 1,187,661 of record NC_082407.1, read on the forward strand.
GGTAATAGAGGTAAGTAGAGTCCATATAGGGTAGGGGTAGGGGTAGAGTAGAGTAGGTGTCGGCGTCTAACCCTTGAACTAAAGCAGCTGTTGCAAAACTTTGTACTACACAATTGTAAAACAAAAATAGCGCTTTTTAGTACTTTATTTACTATAAGAATCTAAGCAAAATTAGTAGAGTTAGAGCAATCGTTACACTAGCCTAATTTGTAACAACCTAGGATTTACACAACAATTGCTCTAACATTACTAATTCTGCTTAGAATCTCACGGTATATAGTTTATTTAAAAGCGCTCCCTTTATTTTACATTTGCACAGTACATGGTTTTAAAATTAGGTTAGGGTTAGGGTTAAGCCTTCTTTAGTTGAAGAATTATATGCCAACTCCTACAGGACCTATTTAGGCCTACCCCTACCCCTACCCTACCCCTACCCCTAGTCCGTGTAGACTGTTCGCTATCCCTACCCTATACTAGAGGTACCTCTACTCTACCTCTGCCCCTAGTCCGTGTAGACTATACTCTCCCTCTACCCTACCCTATAGTACCCCCTACCCTTTTACTAGCGTAGAGTTACAGTATATATAAACACTATAGATTCGTACTAGTATTATAACTTATCTACTTCTCTAAGAGGGAAAAATTAAATTACACTAGATTACTACAGTTAAGCTAGAGAAAGTCTAGTAATAGTAATTGTAATAGTTTTAAAATAGTTAGATAATAATATAGACTTGTATAAGTTAAATAGATTTTTATTTAGTAAACTAAGAAGAAGATATATATGTTAGGACACAGCTCTGCCCACTGTGCCAAGCATGCCTCAAAAAGGTAACAATGCTCACTTAGATAGTGAGACTGTGGCCAGAACAGTACTCATTGCCATTACAGGACAGAGGTGGACGTGCCACATGCCTAAGGCTGCTATTACAGGTCGGAGGTGGACACTGCCATATGCTTGAGGCTGAGAGTCTGACAATATCTCCCCTCCTAACGAGGGCCTGACCCAGGCCTGACAGGCATCTGCGGGTTACAGGGATCTGACGTGCCGCACCACTCAGATAGATCTCTCTTATGCTAAGTACTGGACCTTCCAGCAGCAACGGCACTGGCCTTCACAGGACTGTGCCTCAGCTCACTACGTGACAACACACGGATAAGCCGATTTAGCTGAGACTGGACCCGTGCGGGGTCAACTATCTGCCAGGTGGACGACGTCTGCCAGATTCGAACCTACGCCACGATCCAGCTATCTAAGTAAGCATAATGTTAGGACACAGCTCTGCCCACTGTGCTAAGCATGCCTTAAAAAGGTAACAATGCTCACTTAGATAGTAAGACTGTGGCTAGAACAGTACTTATTGCTATTACAAGTCAGAGGTGGACACTGCCACATGCCTAAGGCTAAGAGTCTAACAATAAAGAATGTAAAGATTATTAAAACTAGATACTATGAATTCCATATAATTTTAATTTTTCTTAACTATTTTAACTACTATAGAATTATTCTAGCTATACTTTCTTTCTATCTAGTCTAGACAGTTAGCTACTTAATATAGTGGTACTTAATTTTCTATTAATAGAATACTTAAAAGTAGTTATAATATATATATCTAAAACTTTTAATTGATAATGTATAATAAAATTTTTGTTATTTTGTATATTCTAGTAGACATAGTCGTCTAGATTGCTAAATAGCTAATAGTTAGATTACGTGGTGCAGTCGAGATCTATCTATATAGGTCTGATAGAATTCTTAATTACCTTATTAGAATACTAGAAAACGTCAGATTGAGCTAATATTAAGTCTTCTATTTTAGTGATGGGAATTGGCCTAAAATAAAGATTCTATTAAAGAGTGTTAGTAAAGATAAAAATAAAAAAAACACTTAAAGAATATAGAAATATAACCACTATATCTAAGTTAAAGATCTATTACTAAAGAAGAGAATAGGTACTCTTACAGGAATTTGTAAAAAGTAGAAGAAGCATAAAAGAAACCGTTATATTTATAGTAATAAGAGGATCACAGTAGTAGTGTGATCATTAAATTTTTTTTTAAGATAAGAGAAGCAAAGTTTTATAAGATATTTAGAAAATGAATTTATTAAAAGTAAAATGAATGGCTAAAGAGAAAGGAACACATCTGTTATAAATTAATGAAATTAGAAAAAGCTAAAAGTTAGCTGTTAGTTAGTGTAGCTAGGAGATGAGATGATAAAATATATTACTACGAGTTATTATTAATACTAATTATTATTGTATTATGCTTATTATAAAGAGACGGTTTGATATTCTTTACGAGTAAACAAAGCTTAGTAGTCTCTCTTTAATTAATTGATTGATTAATAAGTTTAACTTCCTGTGTGAGTCTAAGAGTGTATAAGACGAAAGCAGTTAAGTTGCTCTAGTAATTTAAGGAGTGTGTTTGTTTAAAAAGATAGTAAATGTGTGTTCGTAGTCCAATAGTGAGGGCCTGTGCCCTAGGTTGTTGAGAAGAGCTGTTGCCCTGTTAGATTAGGGTTGTGTCGAACTATCCTACAAGTAGGTAGTTCTAGCGTTTGTTGTTTGTTGTCTATTGCTAGCTATTGCTATTACAGTAGACGGTCTTCTTATTGTTGTTGTTGTTGTTGTTGTTGTTATTTGTTTGACTATTACTATTGCTAGTAATAGACTACTGGGGTGTTTAAGCTTTTGCTTAGTCGATTTTATCTAGGTTTAGGAGGTTAGTATAGCTAGTTATAATAGGGGTATTTGTATAGGTTGTAGCTAGGCATATAGACCTGCTACTTTACTAAGGCAGCAGGTATCTATAGGCCTAAGGAAAGAGCTGTTACTTTGTTAATATAGTGTTTGTATTAGGGGTAGGTTTAAGCTGTTGCTTAGTTAATTTTGTCTAGGTATAGGAGGTCGGTATAGCTAGTTATAATAGAAGGGGGTATCTGTAATAAGGTAATAGCTGTATAGCACTTGCTAGGCAGGCAATAACTATAGCTAGGAGTTCTCTGTTTGTTGTGCCTTTAACCAGTCTAAATCTTTAAGCGCACAGGCCATTGCAGAGATTTTATCTTAACTAAGACCAGATTACCACTCTGTTCAGCTTATAATAGCCAGCGCGCCTGTTCCAACGCCTGCACTACAAAACAGACGCTGAAAATAGATATTAGGAAGGCATGTTCGTAATATTAGGATAAAAAATCAATAGAAATTAACCTTTCTCTAACTATAAAAAGTTAGTGTTTAGTGGTCTCTCTTTGATTTTATATATATAAGTTCGCTTAAAGAATTTCTATTCAATACACTCTCTTAGCTTAGAGTATTCTCCTAAGCTAGTTTTCATATAATTGGAAGAATTTCTAATCTTTTCAGAATTTCCTCAAAAGACAAATTATTTGTGAACTTACTAATTTTAATTGCAAACATTTTGATTTCTTAGAGAAAATCTTCATGTTTTTTCTCGGGGAGGTTTTTTAAGATTTTTTAGCAGTTATATTCTTAAATTATAAATAACTTTATTCAAACTCATCTTCTAAAATTTCTTATAAAATTTTGTAATTTTATATATCTATGTAGCAGAGCTTGGTATAAAGCTAGCAAATCTCCTTAGTAACGAAGTAAATAGTTTATCTATTAATGCATTAGATATCTATAGTGCGTGCTTTCGGTTGATTTACAGTCTTTTCAGAAGTTTTTAATAAAACCGGTCTTTTTTACTATCTAAGAGAGAGTAAAAAGCTTAATTTTAGTGAATGATTTGGTTATAGTGTCTTGCTCATCAACACTCTATCAAATAAGACTGCTTAATAATCTATCAATATAATATTAAAACATTTTCTATTCTAGAGACATCTCTATAAAAAAAGAAATATTTATAATCTAATGTTGAAAATAACCTTTAAGCTCTAGCGTTTATAATCTTATAGATAAAAGGTTTAATAGAACGTGGTCTACTATATTCAAATCAACAGGCTTTAGATTAAACATTTAGTAGTCTAGTCAGCATATTGAAAATTGAATGTAACTTCTTATGGTAATAGCTAGAAAACTTAGTACTCTAATTCTATCCTAGTTCCTATTAATATCTGTTAATATAGCTAGACTAATTTTAGCTAAAGCCTAAGTACAGTAATAAAAAAATTATACTTAAAATTTGTCTTCTATACTTTTTAACTTTTCTTAATTATATAAGCTATGTATAATCGCTAGATTTTATAGTTGCTTTGGTTTTTTATAACTTCTATATAAAGAAGAAATTCAAGTATTCCTTTTCTAGGAAAGATTTACTTGTTTTATAGGTATTCCATTCCTTATTATAGTTTTTATACTTTCTTTCTATAGTACAAAAGAAGATATTTGCAATATAGAAGAATATACTAATTTTATCTATTATTACATTACACAGCTTATAGTGCACTGTTAAGAAATCTATATTATATGGTATAGTTTAAAGTTCTTTTTACAAGAACGAATATATCTATAGAGGCTATAGAGTATCTTATTCATCTATAGTATAGCTCTAGACTTTTAGTAGCTATATAGTTGTTAAATGAAAGGTATTAGAGAAATACGTTAGGCGATATACCTGCCAAGAAACCGTGCAGGGGCCCCTACCAGAACCTAGATCAGACGAAAATCACCCTCACATAGAACAAGAACAACATCAATATATTATCATCAACTCATTACCATTACCATCCAATCTAACAATGAAATTCTAAAATATACTTTTTAGTCTTTAGTAATATAAATAATTATGTAACTGAGATTGTATTACCCAAGCTATATATTATGGTAAGCTATAACTGCTTTAATATCTAGAAAAACTAGCTAGTAAGCGTTGATACGCGTTGAGTTTTAAACCTTAGAAAAAAAATTAAAGTAATTATTCAATTAGGTCTTAGAGATAGGTACGTGTAGGTGTTTTAAAGAGGTGATTGTCTAGTTAAAAACTATAGTAACAAAAGGTTATAGAAAGAAGTATAGAGTACACCATTAGTTTAATGACTAGAGTTTAGATTTCCTAACAATTAAGTTGATAATAAGATAAAAATAAACTAAAAGAGTTATGTTTCTATAATCTATATACAGTACTACGTCAAAAGTAAGTTCCACTAAGCGAGTTCCCGCATCATCACCACGCCCACCACCCTACTTTGTGAGGCAATTAAGATAGCTACACATAGTTAAAACGCTCTAAATTTTAAGGTTGTACTGTTCTATACTAGTATTTTGTTTACTAGCCTTTAACCTTCCTACAGGCACTTAGGCGTGCTAGCATACTACTAATAAGTTTCTTAATAAGTAAGTTTAGGATATAACGCTAGCACTCCTTTAACGCCTTATAAACTTATCCTAATGCTCTTCTGCCCTACTATAGTTGTTAAACTGTAGTTAGAGCTTATGCATTATCTATTTAAGGCGCTACTAGAGGCGTTTAATTAGGTTAAGATTAGGTAAGTAAGCTAGCTATAAGAGAGTTGTAATGTTATAATCTGCTATAAATGTCTATATAGCGTAGGAGGTGTGTATATACACATTATCCTGTATAAAAAACTAAGACTTATAATAGTAAGGTAAGAGACCTTGCTTAAGTGTTTTAATGTAACTTTAGCTGCTATAGCTACTACATAGAGCATTAGGATCCCTCTCTATAATAATAAGTAGACTCTGCTGTAGTCTACCCTGTGCATCTAGCTATATAGCTCCCTACGCTAACTAAGCAGGTAGACAACTAGTAGATATCCTAGTAATTATCCTTAGCTTCTATCTCTTATTGTTATAGCAAAACACCTACTACTACTTATAGCTAGAGCCCTTCTAAACAGAGCACTTATTACTAAACTTAACTATATACTAACGCTAATTTACCATTTAATACTTTTAAGTAAACTAAAGACGCTAGAGAGTATGTCTATAAGTAAGTTTAGGCCTCTTTTTACTCCTCTAATAGGTTATATAGTATTGCTTAAGTGCATACTAGATAGTTAACTTACTTAGCTTATAGGGTAGTAGTGTTGTTAGGTAGAGTAATCTAAGCAACTTTAGCAAGCTTAGAGTAGGTAATCTAGGGATTCTTTTATGTTGTGTAGTGTAGGAGCTTCTTCTGCGTATTAGATAGTATCTTAGGTCTGCCTAAGCAAGGTCTATTGCGTGTAGTTCCTGTAGTGTTAAAATTTTTATAAAGATTTCAGATAGTACGCTCGCAATAGCTAAAGTAACTAGTAACTTTTTAGGTACCTGCACCTGCGTGTAGCTACCTAATTACCTAATCCTGCTCTACAGAATTTAAGCAACAGCATTTCTGCATCTAATAGTTAAGAAAGTAAGGGAAACAGAGTAGTAGTAGTGAAGTTATAGGTGGTTAAAAGGTATAGGTGGCTGGGTTGACGCGTCGGAGGGACGCTAGCGCGAAACTAACTTTTGACGCGCGACTGTACTAAGAAGATATGATGCTTATAAATAACTGTCAGGCACTAGGCCTGGAGGTACCTCTGCCAGTCTTGGCGAGCTACCATGGGGCTAGTCAGCCCAGACTATATAAAGGTGTCGGAGGTTATTGCTGATACTCCAGCAATTAGTCTTGTTACTACATACTACGTACCTTAAGACACCTGCTATCCTCTTCAACCCTATCTTCCCTCGTAATCGCCTTGTACACTCTCTACAATAACGTAGTAGAGTTAGTCTAATATAATTTGTAAAAATACTTATAGACAAGTATATTATGCTATACTTTTAAAAAAGTAGTTCTATATGTTATGCTTATTATCAAGTATTTATATTATAATTCTCGACATCTTATCTTCCTTTACTTAATATTCTTTTTAGAGGAAATTAGGAACCTAGTAAGCTAGTACCAATTACTATGCTATTGCTTTTATATAGAATACAACACTATATAAGTGTTTTATAGGATAAAGTAATATAACTATTCTTCTAGAGCTACAAGTTACGACTTATATCTTTAAGTATTTAGTATCTACATTTTATTCATATATATCTAGCGTAGAGAGCTCTATACTTATATCTTAGATTACTAGTTATCTCTAAACTTCTAGTCTCACTATAACAATTTTATTATCTACTTGAATTGTAGTCATAGCAATATCGAAGCAGGTCCTAGAAAATTAGATAATAATTAAAAGTGTTTTAATGATTAATATCTTAATACTGTAGTCTATTAGGTAGAAACACTATTATATGTATCTAAGAACCTATTAACATTTAGTATTTAGATTTCTTTCTATAAGCTCTTAAGTGTTATAACTAAAGAAGTTAATACTAAGTTCTTCTTCAGGTTTCTTATTTTTGCTTTTAGAGCATAGCTTATCTACTATCTTAATCTTACTTCTCTATAGAAGCCTTACTCTAGGGTTGTAATGTCTTTAATATTCACTCTCTTAGATTACCATACTAGGTGTTTAACTATGGCTAGTTCTAGAAATTTAAGCCTCTTCTACTATAGTAAAGCTGGGGTCTTTACTAGTCTCTTTTTAGTTCTAAAGTTTTATATGTTTGTATACTAGCAAGTAGATGCTCGCACGTTATACACTAGCACCTAATATCCGAACATTTAAGTTATTGTCATGATTATTTCAATCTCTATGTTTCAAAATTGTTTGAATTAGCTTATTTTTTCTACTAGGTTACTCTTTATTATAACGTACCCTAGAGCAAGTCGGACAACAGGCGAGTTAGGTACTCTAAAACCCTACTAAAGATTACAAAAATCACATCCTTTTATCTTAACAATTACTTTATAAAATTCTATAAACTATTTGCTCCTATATGGTATTCCCATAATCACCCCAGGGTAAAATTATTAGAGCTGTAGATGTACTGTAGCCTAAAATACATTAGAACGCGCAGACCCTTTTTTTCTCTAGAATAAATTTTCAACTATGCAGAATACTATTCTATTAATATAGTAAAGTAGGATTTATATTAATTCAGTATAGTATTAAGTCTATTATAGAATTCTATTAGGTGGTTGTTGAGATAAAGGGTCGTGATTTTGTAATGTTTAGTGGGATTTTGGTCTAGCTCGCCTGTTGTCTGACTCGCCCATGGCGTACTTTTGTAGTTTAAAGGAGACTAAGTTAATTAGTATAACGTGTTTAACCACTAAGGCGCCACCACCACTAAGGCGCTACCCCTTACCAACATTGCGACTATTATAGACCATTACAGCAATACCACTACAACGCAACGCGCAGTTAACCTACAACAAAGGCACACTATAACTTACAACCTAGGCTACTTAAGGCCCTAGTCCTAATAGTACAAAACACACATCTAAGGCATTTAATATGCCCTAAACAACACTAAGAGAACAACATGCTAGAAAGCACGCCTAATGTAACTATCAACTTAACTTAAGAAAGCTAAACTAGTTAGAGGAGAAGGCAATAGTAGCACGTATACTTAAACTAGACATATAAGAAATAGGTGCTATAAGGACACCAATGTAAGACATAGCTAATAATCTTTTTACAGCATGTAGTAAAGAACCTATTAGTAAGAACTAGGTAGACAGGCTTAGGACGTAAACTAAGGATGTTAAGCTATAACAAAGTTGCGTATACAATTATTAATAAGCTTAAAATTAAGATTTACGTGTTATAGAGCCCTAGTTTAAGCTAGTAAGAAGTAAAAAGGAGAAGTATAGATTTCTAGATAAAGACATATACAATTCTAGTAAGTCTAGCTTTATAATACGTAATATTACTACGTAGATAGTTATTATAGGCTCTAAGAAATAAAGCAATCCTGTTGTAATACAGCTAGGTAACTAAGGCTAGGTTATAATTATCTAGGGCATTTGCGCTAGTAGATAGGCCATCCTACTCCTTATTATTTTTAGCAGTTAGGTCCTTATATTAAGCTAGTACCTAGACCTACCTTGCAAACAGGTAATTAAGACTAGTGATAATAGATAGAAAATCAATAAGCTTAATGTAAAGTAGATAAAGCACTTTAACATGTATATAAAAGTACTTTAACATGTATATAAAGAATCGTACTATAGGCGTATACTGTCTGCTAATAATAGACAGCTATAGGAGATACTAAGGCTACTATTTCTACAAGTACTTTAAGAAATAGAAGATTGTTACTCCCTATATGCTTTTATACTTGTTGCACCTACTACAGCTACTTAACGTATGTTGTTTTGCCCTTTTGAAGTAGGCGTACTCTACTAAGAGTAATAGCTAGGCAATGGACGATAATTTATAATTTAATAAAAACACCTTCCTATTAGCTCTTTATATTGCTTTTGAAAAGGTAATTACAGAGGAAAATATCCTAGTAAGCTTTAGAGGCGCTGGCTTAGTTCCCTACAACCTAGAGTAAGTGCTACTAAAGCTTAATATAGTGTTTTGCACGCTAACACCTCTACTACTAGAGGCCACCATATAGGAGTTAAAAACGCCAGCCACCCTAGAGGAGATAGAGGCGTAATTAACGCTAGTTTGTAAGCGTATACAGAGGCATAAAGAATTACCTATTTCTCCTCTTCTATAAGCTGTTAATTTGCTCTTAAAAGGCGTGGCTCTTATAGGTGATTATTTAGTGTTATGTTCTCAGTAGCTAGTAAGTAGTTATAAGGTAATAGCTGCTATAACAGACTAGGTAGTTATAAAACAAAGTATATTTAAACAGGGGCGAGTCTTACAGTAGGTAATGTACAGAATTTAATGGCTAAGAAGAACTGTGGTAGTGGGGAGGCAGCTAAACAGCATGTAAAGAGGGTGGGTAAGAACAGGCACTACAGGCGTTGTAGTAAGACTAGCTATAGCACGCATATCTGTACAGCAGAAATTATAGATGTATATAATAGCGACGCTACTAAATAGAATATTAGGTTTAAGTAATTTTTATTACAGTGTTGTAGTGTAGTGGTAATAGCCTGTAGTAGTTGCGATGTTAGTAAGGGGTGGCGCCTTAGTGGTAGTGGGCCAGTAGCGCCTAAATAGTAAAACATGATATTTAGATATATTACTACGTTCTATAGAACTACTACAGTTCTTATAGTTCTATATCTTGTAATTATATCTAGAGTTCTATAACATTTTAAAAATTCTAAATCTATACATAATTACTAGGTAATAGTAGTTGAAATCTCTTAAGATAGTTGAATATCCTTATAATACATAATATTGTATACAAGTTAAGTTTTAAAGACTTCTATAGCAAATAGTCTACATCATTTTAATCACTTATTACTTCATTGAAAGTTATTTTAATAATAGCAATTCTCGAGATTATCAATTGTTCATCTTTAATTTTAGGTGCTAGAGATGTAAAATTGTACAATTATTTAACTACTTATATAGTTCTAATAAGATGTAAACAATGAACATAGGTATAGAGAGCATCTTAAGATTATATATTCTATTAGCGCTTAAAGTGTATAAGCTTGTTAATAGTCTTATTAAGTTTCTACTATTTAGACGCTTTAGGTAGTAGTTCTATAAAGTATAGAAGTGTCTATATATAGAGCAGGCTACTTCTTCTATAATAGTAAAGTCTCAATCTAAAGACTACTAAAGTGTAGTAGTTTATCTATCTACTATATTCCAATTACAAAGTCTACTCTAGTTACTAGATGTTTGTTTATCACTCTAGAAGGCTCTACCCTCTTTAGTAAAAAATAATATATCATTTGCTATGAAGATATTCTATTTATCTAATCTAATTTGAAACATTTTATCTTATATTTTAAGAAGTGTTTTGTTATCTTCTTAGAGCTTTTACTAGTTGTAACTTTACCATTATTCTAAAACTTTTAAGACAGTATAGACGTCATTGTGTTTATAGCTACTAAAATAGCTTTTCTAATTTTATTTAATTATAATAGTTTAGTAACTTGATATATCTTCGCCTCTATAGCTTTGTAGTTATACTTAGCCAGCCACGTATCTTATTAAAACGTGCTTTCTACTAGCTTAAGCGCCAAAAGAATAAGTTCTACATTCATTCTTATTTAATTGATTTATTAGCTTAAACTGTGAATTAAAAGTTTGTGATCCATTAATAAAGTAATTTGTCTGGTAAGGAGCATTTGCGTAGTAGATATAGTAGCACTATTAATTAAATAAAGATGAAAATTGTTATATACTTCATTGCTTTTTCTTAAATTTTTTTTTAAATTACTTTAATTTTATTTACGTAGAATTTATAGCATTAAAAGTCTTTTTTAAACACTTACTATTCTTCTATAAAAAGTATAGTTAGTTCTATTCGTATATTGATATCAATAGCTAACGCGTACTCTGTAACGCTAAGAGCCTAAATAGTAATTAATTTTAGTAATTCTAGAGCTGTAGACTTAAATTTAATTTTGCTCTAGATATTATGGAGAATATTTCAGGCCTACATTTACGTAAGATTCTAATATAGTTGGATAGTCTCTTAAAATCACTATAGAATTATTATAGGTCGGTTTTACCAATTTATACTAGATTTAGAAGCAAAAATCCTAATTATACAATGGTATAACTAGAAAGATAAATAGTTTAATATATAAATTATAATTGTTTTTATATAGTTCTAACTATATATAAGTAGTTTTATATCTCTACCCGTATGCTAATTTTACAAATTTCTATTTAATTGTGCAGAACTAAGCTGACTAAAGCCTACTATACCTAATAGTAGTGTTAATAATAATAGAAAATAACTCTAAAAACTATATAATAATTTTAAAATGGTAGGAACAAAGCTTAAGAGGTAAATTAGCTGAATATGTATGAAAAACATAATATTAGAGATAGTATCGATAGATATAGTCTCTTTTTAATACTTCTAGCTTCTCTAGCTATTACAATCTACCTAGCTACAATATTAAATTACTAGTAAAATTCAAGTAGCATGTGTTTTTTGTAAGTTAGTAATTACTACTATACTATAGATCTTATAATAATAACTATTATAGGTTGCTGTAGAACATTATGTCTATATAAGCGTTGAGGCGGTTGGCGGGACGTTACGCAGATCCGGGCACTACGCGCACGGACCCGGTAGTAGTTGATTATCTGTTATCTGCGTCTGTGCACAAATTCTTCACCCGATCTCTGCACCTGCTGCCCCGTTAGATAGTGAGCGGCATGAAGACCGGCATATAAAGTCGTCCCTCAACTGTCATCTCTTAGGAACGCTGCACCGTCTCTCCCCGCGATTTAGAGCCTCCAATAAGAGAATCGCACGCTGTAACGTGTCCCATACGTCATCCCGGCGCCTGCCTGCAGAACATGACCGACAACGACACAACGAACCTTACCTGCGAGTTATGCTTCAAGTCCTATCAGCGTCGTGCGTCTTTTCCCTTCCTTCCACCTCCCCCGAAGCTATGACTAAGACTATTAACACTGGTATCATTGAAAATCGAGGTAATCCTCCAAGTTTCAATACATCTGTACTGACAGACAGACAGGCGACCTCTTAATACGCCATCGCAGGCGATGTCAAGGCCCAAGCAACCCTCAAACCCGTCGCAAGGCATGCAATGCCTGTGTCCAAGCCAAGACCAAGTGCTGCTACAGTCAACCCACTTGCTCCCGGTGTGCCAAGCGGGGTCAGCCATGTGTTTATGTCTCCAACTCTGCCACCGACTCCTCGATTATGGATTCTTTTGAACCAAGCGACGGTAGTACAGACACCCCTACATCAGATGCACAAGCCGCCACTTATCAAAGTGGGACATTCGGCGCTACTACCGAGCCCCTCGAACTACCTCTTCTTGACTCACCTATGTCCTTATGGACGCTAGACGCGTTTGACATGCCGCTTTCCAATAATGGCATGACCAATCTTTCCTTCTCCAAATCTACAGCTGTCACTGGTTCCCATTCACGTTCATTGTCACTTTCATCGACTTCATGGAACATCCCATTATCCATGTCGATTGCCCAGCCAACAAACGACATCACAGAATCCTCGGGCTTTACCCCACCACTACCACCACCACCACCACCACCATCAACGAGCTCATTGGAGCTAGCACAGCTGATTAGCAAATATCCTACTTACCTTGTCAAAGACGAAATCACGGCGCCGTTCCTGCATCAGGATCTTTACAATGATACGGTTCCAGATATGACCTCTCTGCCCTTAACTACGACGGCAATTTGCTGTGGTAGTAGCGTTAATTTGAAAGAAAACGCCCGGTTTATCAGTCGGGCTGTAGATGCGGAACGGCAGAGGTTAATTGAAGCTTTTGTACGTGTTGTCAAGGAATTTGCGTGGCTCGGCAGCTAATCACCTCCTTAGCCATCGTACCATTGCATGCAACAGTGGGATGCACTGCATGCTATGCTGCTGTACGAAATTCTGGAACTACGGGAAAGTCTCGGAGATAAACTCGAGGCTTGGAAACACAAGTCAAAGATTAGGGGTCTCAGGTCGCCCTTCCTCCTCAAAGTATGACCCCGCGTTGTGTTTCGTCTCCATTGAGCGTGAGCTTACGCCTATCTCACAGATGACTCATTGCTACGCCCAGTCATACCCTGAAATCCTCAACCCCGACCTCAAAGTGTTCTCAGACCCTAGTTCAGCACCTACTTCTACCATCTCTTCTCCATGGGCCCGATGGAAGATCACTGAAACGGCAAGAAGAACCATATTCTTTGCCAACATTGTCAACTATTACATCAATCACAATAGTACTACAAAACAGCAATTGCCCTACTACGAACCGCTTGATAACGAGCTCATCCTCAACATGCCACTACCATGCAGCCATGCCGCGTGGGTAGCGCGGGATGAACAAGAGTGGATGAATGCAATACAGACCCCACCCTCTCCACTAGCGCTCCTAGGACAGGATACTCTTCCAGGTGTTAGTTTGAAGATAATACTTTCAAAGTATACAAAGGATTACGTCCAGCGCGAACTCGGCGGAACCATCGGCTTCGGCAACTCAGATCAACTTAGGTCTCTTGTTATTCTCTGCGCTAGCGAGCAATTTACTTGAAAGCACTTATATCCCATCATTTAGATGTAGGAACGCTCCCCTGGAGAGTTTATTTTTCGCAGCATCGCTGATGTCTAGTCTTACAATTTATGCGAGCCTACTCCAGTCAGGCTCTTAGCCGTCCACTGCAGACAGGCCAAGCTACCACAGTCTTCGCGTAATACCATTCAGGATTCCGCTCATATACCAGCCCATTTCACAGAGGAGATTCTAAGTATAAGCGCCGTTATCTTATGGGAGCGTCGAGATCGCACACAAAGGTTTCTAAAGCGTCGGATATACAGCCACAATAGCAGGTCGTACAAATGGAAAGCATAGGCTGTGGATCAATTCCGCAATTTCAAAGAGAGAGTGTGTACTATTCTTTCATTGCTTCATGTACAAGAGCTGTGTTGCTGTTTCCTGCGTACGCTAACCCGTCCATTAGGCAGTTGCTGAAACCGCTGGATTCGGTTGCTTGTTTTGGGTGACACCGTTGTTGTCCCTCAAGCTGTGGCCTTCGACATGCAGCTGTCTGACCCTCGCTTTGACATGCTCACCAGCTTCAATTGGATCGAATTTGGCAGGGGAAGACTCAGAGACCAGCGGGTCAAGCGGCTTCACTAGCGTGCTGAGATTGTAGTGTCCGAAGAAAGCTAGCGAATAGCGAGACGGGATTTCAGCATTCGGATCTGTGGATGTAGACGGTGGCTCCACGACCCGATGCATGGTGCTCGGGAGGACGCCATTGAAGAAGCGGGAAGTCAGGTCTCCAACTTTTAACCAGTAAGCGATCACATTTTGATAGTATGCAAAGATTTTGTGACCTACCATTCAGAACAGCACAATCGTCAATCCGTGGGACATATTCATATGAGCCATCACGAGTCATTACCTGCAACCCCTCCTTAGAGTCATTAAAGAGGAGTGTCAAGCACCCGTAATCGGTATGGGCCGCGGCTCTCGTCCTCATCTTGAAGGAATCTGCCCTCGTGCCAGGGTAATGCAAGCACGCAATAAAGTGATTCTTCTCTGCAATGCACGGGTGGAGGATTTCCCGAGGCAGGCCCACTTCCTCTGCCAGCGCAGAAAGTAGCTCCAGGATGACCACATGACAAGACTCGAAGAAAGCAACAAGATCTTTGCGCATGGATTTGGAGTCATCGTCATCGAGCCATTGGTTGGGTTTCTCGGTATCTCCATCAAAATACATACCAAAGAACTCTTTGAGATCACTAGTCGTGGGGTCTTTAGCAAGTTTGGCTGGGTTTGAATAGCCCTGGCTTGGGCCCCTCCCTTTTTCCAATTCCCCTTTGATCTTCATCTTTTCCTCTAGGGGCTTCGCGAAGAATTTCCTGATGTGTCCAAAGAGAGTATTGATAGTGGCTTGGTCGATGCGGGGATGTTTCAAATAGGCGAAGCCCGTCTCCTTCAATGCAGTGTAGAGACGGGAACGCTCCTCCAGAGACTGGGGCGTGCGGTTGTTTTGAGTATCCTTGGAGTGAAGGGTAGGATAGTCAATGATTGGAAGATTCATCTTTGCGAAGTTGGCCATGAATGCAGGGTGAGTTCGTGATGTGTGCTGAACGGCGCGGACTCCAGTGTGGGGTCGTGTTTTTTTTGGTGCTTCGATTTAATCGTTGCCGTTCGTTGCTCCATCGACCTCTGATATCCATTTTCGGCCGCACGTCTCTACAGGGGGGACCGACCCTCGAATTCCTTTGGCTATGGCGTAATTCGGAGCATATTTGCGATGAACGGAAAAATCGCTCTTCGGAAGCCGCAGGACCGGAGACCACATACCTCCATCCCGCAGCTACAGTAGACGCCCAAAAATGGTAAGATGTACCTCCGTAGTCCGATGGTCCTCGAAGCTTGCTAAGGTGCTCAGATGGTCACATGCTTAAGCAAACCCGGAAAAGACGGGATGGAGCAGGGTTCGGAGGCAATCATGTGTATCAGTGGAGTAGCAGGTGGAGAAAAGGCAGCGGAGAAGTTTGCACGTTCGCTTCAGAGGTCTTGACAAGGCATCTAGGATAGGCAAGTCGTTACGGAGTTCTGACGGTGATATGCAAGAAGGTATACAAGTGCTGGGGTTGGGCTGTGTAACGTGGCCTATCTGGCTCGATTTTCAAGGTAAAAATGGCATGGGTGATAATTCGGGATAGTCAATGTCTCTAGATAGCTCATATTTGAGTATCTAGCTTGGTAAACCGGGGACTCAGAGGCCTCTTCGGAGATCGATGTAGGTGGCTCTCGTACGGAAATGCGTCGACTACGTGTGCCCTCTACCATCCCCAATACCATTATAAACGGCTCTGTTTGTGTATTCCGTGACGCGCAGCTCTAGTTGAGCATTTGAACATACATCCTGCCCTTACTGCTTCAACCGCAGAAACGTCATCCATCTTGTCTTCATCTCCATTCATCATGAAGTTCGTATCCAAACTTGCAGGCGTTGCACGTCCACGCACGGACGTGTTCACCTACCTTTTCGATGCCCGCCGCCCTTACCCAGCGGACCGTGTATTATACCGAGAAGATGATTCCAATGCAACTCTGACACTTGCAGAGTTGGAAAGAAAGAGTCGTCAATTCGCCAACGTCTTGGTGCAACGATTCAATATTAAGATTATGGATCCTGTGGCTGTCCTTGCCTCCGATTCTGTACGTAGAGCAGAGCCCGTTAAAATGACAATACGCTGACTACAATGAAGATCTTTTATCCCATCGTGTACCTCGGGATCCTGGCAGCAGGGGCAACTGTACAGCTTATTCCATTGCAGAAAGAGCTAGCTGTCCAGGATGTCACTGCGCGGATGCAGGCAGCAGGCTCGAAGCTCTTGATAACAGATGCCGCAATGCAAGACATGGCGAATGAAGCCAGCAAGCTGCTAGGCAACATTCCCGTCTACGATCCCTCATTGGACAAAGAGGCGTTTAGCGAAAAAGCACCTGAATACTGCGGCTTCAGTATTAGTAATCACAAGGATGCTGAGAGCACGGTTGGGTTCTACAACCGCACGAGTGGTTCAACCGGCGGCAAGATGAAGACAGTCATAACCACGCACTCTCACTTTATTGCAGCACTGGATGCAACGCTGCGTACAGTTCCGCTGAATACGGACCCCGACAACGATGTGTGGCTTTCGACACTGTCCTTGGGTTTTTTCATAAATGCCAAGTTGAATATTGGGCTCAACATCTTGCTTGGGATTCCGGTAATTTTGATGAATGAGGCCTTCAATGCTACCAACTTTGGCATAATTGGCCGACACCGGGTTTCGTTTTTATTTATCCCGCCACCAGTCGCGATTTCGATCGCCGGGATGGACAGCGAAGAAGCGAAGAATGTCGACGTAAGCAGCGTGAAATGGCTGCTGTCTGCTGGGGCTGCCATGCATGAAGGTGTGTCTCAAGCCGTCTCGAAGAACCTCAACAATACGCATTTGGATCTGGAGTGGGGAACTTCGGAGACGCTCCTAATTGCGATGCAAACGGACGGCCATTCTTCACCCCCTGGCTCTGCCGGGAAACTCGTTAATGGCATCGAAGCGATGGTCGTTGATACCTACACCGGAACACCTGTTGGCCCAAGGGTAGATGGCGAGATCTTTGTACGAAACAGTGCTGCACGTTTTGCAGGATACAAGGGTGATCAGGATGCCAACCAGTCCACGTTTGACAGCGAGGGTTGGTTCCACAGCGGCGACTACGGCTACATTGATGACAACAACAACGTCTTCATTAAAGATAGGATGAAAGAGTTGATCAGAGTTGGTAGTGGATATGGTGTCCACATTTCC
This sequence comes from Ascochyta rabiei, assembly GCF_004011695.2. Lineage (NCBI taxonomy): Eukaryota > Fungi > Ascomycota > Dothideomycetes > Pleosporales > Didymellaceae > Ascochyta > Ascochyta rabiei. The sequence continues at coordinate 1,205,421 of NC_082407.1, forward strand.
GCCGTCGAGCTTGAGTCGGTTATCTTCGAACATCCGGCAGTAGCAGAGGTAACTGTTACTGGAGTCCCAGATCCCAAGATTGGAAGAGAGCTTCCCACAGCATTTGTTATCCTGTCTCCTGAATGGCAGAGTAGACGAGCTGAGGCTCTACGAAGTCTTAAACAGTGGGCAAATCAACGCTTGGTAGGGTTGCAGTCGTTGACAGGTGGATTTTATTTCCTTGACAAATTCCCGCTTATTGGCTTTAAGATCAACAGACGGGCTCTGAAAGCTCATGCTACAGCTGCAAGTTCCATCGAACAGACAGGGCTCGGACAATCTGGGTTGCTGGCGCAGAATGCACAGATGTTAGACGCGGAAAGACCAGGGATTATGACTACAGCGGTTTAACACTTCGATGGTTTTTTTAAAGCTAGCATGGCACCATATCACGTCATTACATTGGTACTGGGGAAACGTTATGAGAGTTATCTCCTCATAGCTTAGGCTAGTTATATAATATAGGAATTCCCTCTAAACTTTATATACAGTGACGCAGAGTCGTAATTGTCCAATCAGGCCACGTAAAAATTTATTTGGTATAAGCGCCATGGTTCTCTTCCACATCCAGCGAGCTAGTGACTCAATAGATCCTACTGATTGTGAATCTCTAATTCACTAGACGAAATCCGGTTCGCTGAAACCTTGTGTATGCATCGTTACAGTCTGACTGGTCAAGATCCCTTCAATCTTCTGGTCTAATTGGCTCGATACATATTTGGAAGAGCCCATAGTGTAGTACGCAGCATTACATTTGAATCGACCGACCGAATCGAGACTCTTGAGTGGGGAAAATAACCGACCTTGTCGTCGACGAACGAATCAGGGCAATCTATTCGAATGTAATGTGACCAATCCCCTGACGAGCAATAAGTGTTATCATATTGTTATCGTAGTGGTTGTCTCTAAGACAATGAGGTATACCGATCCGATGCTGAATGTAGGTGCAACGGGTGGGGCCGTTATCTCTCCGAAGAGGCGATAAGATCGTGTCTGGTAAAGCAAGGTATCCCAACGGAGGTGTTTGTCACGGAGTTCCTTGGTCTTCTCCACAGACTTAGAACCACGGACCATGTATTCCGCGGTGTATACGGAGTAGCGTAACCCCGATGAACTATTGCCACCTTCTAAACTCGTTCCTCAATGTAGCACCCGGTGGGTTTTCTATTTTGCAGAGTCTAGCTTAATAGACCAGACAGGAAGCGTACACTTTCTGTAGAATCAAAACTCCCTTCACTGCGGATTGCAATTTTTATCGTTGACCTCTCAAGTCCAACATGTATGACCACAAGGCTGCTTCCACCGCCAGTCATGCTTGGTCACCAACCTCATGGAAAGAAAAACCTGTCGCTCAGCCCATCGACTATGAGAATCCAGAGCACCTCTCGGAAGTTATAACAAGACTTGAGGGCTTGCCTGATCTCGTTCCGAAGCATGAGATCAATCAGCTTTCATTGCTCATGCTGTTTGCAGCTCGGGGTCAACTTTTTTTTATTCAGGGCGGTGATTGTGCAGAAGCCTTCTCTGAAATCCGACCCGATATCATCAGATCAAAGCAGGATCTCCTGATTGCGCAGGCAGACATTTTGTCCGAGAGACTGGGAATGCCGACTGTTCCCATTGGCCGTATAGCAGGTCAATATTCAAAACCCAGATCCAGCTGTTACGAGACCCTCTCTTGCGGCACAGTCGTCCATGCAGTAGGTTTTTTGTAGGATGAGGTTGAGAATCAATGTTAACGTGAGCTTTAGTTTCGCGGAGACAACATCAATGGGTCGGACAAGATTTCAAGAAGTCCAGACCCAGAGCGCCTAAGTATGGGATACCACTTCTCAGCGGCGACCTTGTCTGTACTTCGTGCGTCCCGCAATCATAACGAAACTGCAATCAATGCGGCCATTCGACCTTCGAGCGGAGTCTTTACTTCGCACGAAGCGCTGCATCTCCCTTTCGAAAGTTCAATGACTCGGGACGGATACAACACATCAGCACACATGCTATGGATTGGAGAACGTACCAGGCAACTATCTGGCGCGCATGTTGAATATATGCGCGGTGTACGAAATCCGATCGGGGTCAAAGTCGGACCATCCGTGGACCCAAACGAAATTGTCGAGCTATTGGATAAGCTAAATCCACGTAAGATGATCGGAAAGAATGCCATAATTACTCGGCTTGGCTCGAATAATGTCGGGAGCAAACTGCCCGCTTTGATCAAGGCAGTGCAGGCAGCCGGTCACCTACCGGTGTGGCTTTGTGACCCTTGCCATGGAAACACTCATGCTACACCATCCAAAGTTAAGACGAGATTTTTGGAAGACATGCTTGATGAGTTGAAGGCGACTTTTACAGTTCATTCGGAGCAAGGCTCAGCCTTCGGAGGGATCCATCTGGAGGAAACAGGAGAAGACGATATAACTGAATGTATCGAGCGTTTTCGTGTCAGCCTTGACACAGCGGAATTCCCGAGATATCGTACACTTTGCGATCCACGTCTCTCGCGAGGACAAGGCGTAGATATTGTAAGATCGTACGCAAACTTCGTCCGCACTTACTCCGGAAGGGGTAAATTGGAACTGGACTTGCCTTTGTGTGAGGAAGTAGAAACTTTTGACATGCCTAGCGAAAGTCAACATGTTCTTTCTAAAGGAGTGTCTGTGGTATAAGTCGAGGCCTAGACGGCAAGACAGAACTAGAGTATGCTATGGGTCAATAAACGGTTACAGTGTACGGTTGTAACAATGCGCATACGTTTTGTCTGCATTGTCGGCCATAAGGCTTATCCCTTGGCGCATGAGTGATCAGTTTTTCACTTAGGCCTATTTCGGCCTAGCTCCTTCACCTTCTCTTTTCTGCGTATATAGGTTCTCTCTCCCATAGCCTAATACATCATGATCCTCCTCAACCTCTACGCTTGACATTTTCCATGGAGAGCTTGTCTGATCTAGGCATTACCCCAACATCAGTTATATCAAGCACGGCGATGAGGGAATTCAACCTCTTCCTCCAGTCCTCAGACCAACATCAGGAGCTTTATCAGAAGCTATCTCAAGAGCTAGAAAAGCCGACTCTTGAGCAAGTGGAGTCATGGGAACTAGTAGCTAACCCAGTATACGAACTCGTGGAGACAATGCGCAATCGGGATGGCATGATTACTGACGAGCAGATAAAGACCGCGAAGAGTAAGATGAGATTAGTCAAGACACACAATTATAAGTTGCAGCTTGTGAAAGGGAAGAGCGGATTCGATGCGGATATGAACTCGGTGCCTGTTTCCATACTGAATGACATGATAGATCAGTGGCAAGCTGGTAATTCGGATGCCGTGGATGCCAACCTGGAGAGGCTACTGGACCAACCCCGTACTAAAGAGCCTACTAAAGATGTTTTGAAGTCTTTGGAAACTCGTATCGCTCCCGCCAATTCTGCGCGTCTTGAAGCTACCGCTGATCCTAAGCGCTCTGAAGCTATTTTGCACCCTAAAACTCCCATCGCTTCTGATGTTCCTATAATACCAGAGATGGCCGGATCGGGTACCTCTACGCGCTCAATATCAAAACCATCTATCCCTAGCAGGGATGTAATAGAGAAAGACCTACTTGACATGGATATCGATTCAATTTCGCTAGATATCGACCGTATTAAATCCTTTATATACGATACTAGAGAGACTGAGTTTGGTACGCTGGTAGCAACTCGCGCTTCTCTATCAGAAAATCCACGCTTCTATCGGTTCATTGTCAACGCTGGCGTAGGAGAAGAGAAATAGGAATTCTTCCAGGTTATTAGGGGAAGCGATTTGGGCCTAGGAGGCGCTGAAAGCATGCCCGAAGATAAAGAGATAAAGTTTGATTTGAGAGACAGGAAGAAAAACTTCGAAGCTCACCCTCTGTGTGAGGTCGGCCCTTGTGTAGTTATGTCCCGTGCGGAGGGATATGTCTGCCGTGCTGGTATCAAGCTACGCCAACCGGACACATACATCAGAGTAACCTACACGGGGCTTGATACTGCAGATTGGTTGAGCAAGACTGAATTCATCCAGCTTGCTGGGAAAAGATATGCGGAGCGGAAGCTAGCCAGTTTGGTTCCAGCTTACTACTAAAGGGAGAAATACTTTGTAGCCTGCAAAGCTCAGAAGCAGCATCTCAAGACGAAGATACCTCTGACAGCCGAGGATCTGGAGAACTATCCATGGCTATTCCTAGAAGAAGACAAACTTTCGTACAATTACAAGGAAGTCTACGAAGAAGAGGAGACAGCAAGCAGCTCTCTTACTAGGAATTTTGGAGATGTTTTAACCTCTGAAGCATTCAGCAAGGCTAGAAAGTCCTTGCCCGGTTACAATACACATGATAATGACTTGAAAGAGGAAACTGATGAAGATTTGTAGCCATAAGCGGATAGTATAGGGCCTTAATGTGACAAGAAGAGTGAGTTATAGGTGACATTGGTAGTATATATCTCGTAGGAAAATTAAATATCTAAAGTACTTAGTCAAGGCTGAGCTACCTCTTAGTTGACTACGAGGAAGTGATTTTCATTTTGATATAGAGCACAGTTGAAAATCAACTAAGTATTATTAGCAAAAGCTGACAGTTTTGTGGTATTTTCTAACTTACGATAAGAGAGAATCGTAACTCAGCATTCCATATAACACCTTGCCTAGCAATGTCTACTGTAATGGCTTCTCTCCTCGACATCTCTAGTGCGTTGTCTTCGAATATGAAGTTGACGAGTTCGTTGTCTATTGTGACAGCTTACAGTGTGCAAAGAGCCTACTACTCATCGACATTGCAGAAAAACACCTCAACGAGCTTTTGCATACGAAGTAAGTTAGGTCTATAATCTTTGTACGCAAACATCGTGTACAGTGCCTTGTATCCGCTTTCTGTATCGTTTATTGTCGTCCCATGCCAAATAACTCGGATCGCCAGATCAATACAAGTTCCAGCATGTAGGCTAGCGCGCGGGCTATCATCTGTCCTTCGCGCCCATACATACGCTAGATGAAGCCCTTCTAAGGAGATGAGGGAAAGTATGATGCCTAATGCCTTGTAAAAGTTAGCAGTGCTTACATCTGTATACTCCAGTTATACATAACACAAGAAGAAGCTGATAAGGGGTTGTCTCTTTCGAGAAGTAAATGCAAATCGCTAACACAGCCAAGAAGTAACCGAGACTTGTAGCCCAATAGCTCCAGAGACAACGGACAATTGCGATCCATATTAGGTGAGAGAGACAAATATGTTAATGGACTCGAAGCGTGGTTTGAAGGGCCGTAGGGCGCATGGCAAGATCCGATCGTGCACTTTGGTGTTCCATTGTGCTTCGTGTGACCCGCTGTCCGCACATTGTTGAGCCTCTGCATGGATCTCGAGCAAAGTCTCGTATTTAAGCTCGACTCCTTTGCGATCGGCATCATGATCAATATTATCCTCTTGGATGGATTCGTTCTCTAGTCGTAGCGCAACAGCTGCCGGGATGGTCTTTACATCGCGACAATTTCCGCCTAAAGCCTGCTAGTGTGAAAAGGTCTTTGCTGGCAAGCGGCTGCAGCTGGAAACATATTCGATGGGCTTGTTCAGCATACTCAAATCGCGCAGAGTCCTCCTTGGACTTGGAGTTGTAGGCTTGCTCACGTTTGCAATAGCTTCCAAGTCGAGCGCTGCTGCATATAGCAAGAACGAAAATATGGGCGGCGATAGAATTAGCGCATTGTGGATGCAAACGTTATATAGAAATGCGCGATGGGTGGTAGTACGGAGCGCAGCAACATCTGATTCGCTTGCCGAGCTCTTTGTCGCTCACCAGACAAAGCCCTACTGTACGGGTGACAATTACGGACAGAGTGGAAAAAATCAAACCCAAAATCATAATTTCCAAAAGAAAACAAAATCTGTTAGAATACCACCTAAGCACTAATAAGTTGCTCTATCTATAGATAACAGAAATACTTACCTTTCTTATAGATGGTAGTCAAGGCTTTTCTCTTTAAAATAAGCTAGAAATCAAAGAATTTAGATGGTAGATTAGTGTAAAATGTTATGTTAAAATAGATAAGTTTTTAAAGCTTCTCTATTACAAACGTTCTATCCTTTTAGTTTTGTGCCTCTACTAAATTATACCAGATTTAAGTAAGCAGAGGCTTATTTAAAAGAGCTTTTTAAGACGAGCAATTTGGCATTTTTAGAATCTTAATGCAAGTAGGTCAACTTTTTAATGTTTTGTAGGTAAGCTAGTTTAGCATAGCTAAGAGCTGTTAAAGCCTCACGTTACTCTACTATCACTATTACCTGCCCTAATAACAGCACAGCTTATAGTAATTTTTTATAGCGCGATTGTACAACGTGAAACGCTCTTTAAAACAAGCGATAAACCGTAAGATTCTAATAGCAGGTGGTGGTGCTATACTATGTTGAAACAGTTGAGATTTTAAGATTTTTGATTTTTGATTTTGGGTTTGATTTTTTTCCACTCTGTCTCTAATAGTTGCCTCTTCACGATCTCCTAGAAGGTAGACAACAACAGATGTATCTGCGGCTACACACAAACAACACAACACATACTACTTAGCTGTAAAGAATACAGAAAAGTAAGGAAAACAATGCAGGACAGCTCACAAGGACAAAGGCTAACAATGCCCCTACATCTACACACAAACTATAGAATTACAGCTACTCTAGCTTTTATTTCAGAGACTACAGTAGGTACACGCAAGTAGTATCTACAACAAACAACAGACACCTAATCTCCTCTGTTTACTTCTAAGAGCATAGGCTCTTACTATAGGACTGCGAACACATAATTACTATCCCTTTATATAAACACACTCCTTAAATTACTAGAGTAGCTTAACTGCTCTCGTCTTATATAGTCTTAGACTCACACAGGACGTTAAACTAATCAATCAATCAATCAATCAATCTTCACGATCCCCGTGCCAACGATCCTAATGTTACCTACCTGCTATAATCACCTCAACCGTGAGCCTTTGTCACAGTGCTTAGCGGAACCGGCTTCGGCCGTGTCGGCCGCGGCCTTCGAGCAGCCGTGTAGTTTCGGCAAATGGCTCAAGGAGTTGAATGTACTCCGTAATTGCCGCTCTCGCGTATATTATGTATAGTTGTAGTTGCGTGATAGGCAGCTACTTGGAGGTCTTCCGGCGTTGTAAAGGTGCTTCAGTACGACCTCCAACGGTCATGAGGATTCAGATCGTTCATATTCGTAAGGGATGAGTACTAGCAGAGCTGTGGTGGCCATGCTTGGCAAGATTTTGCACTAAGTCATCTAGAGCTGCATACAGCACTCTTCTCTTCAGCCATATCTACAAACCATCGCCTCCCGCGCAAGGGTCCGTCCGGAGCAGGCCGGCCGCCCTCCCTGCATGCGGTGGCAGATATCTAGGATTCGCTACAGCAGATTATTTTCTCAGAATTATAGCAATATTTGTTCTGTGCATAAGCTTTCCAGTAGCTGAAAGTCAAAGTACTCCTCATTTGCCTTAGCATACAGGGTGTCTCGCTACGGAGGGATGCACTGTAAACCATTGATGATTACAGTTTCACTGATTATTTAGAGGAACCACAATGTCAACGGCGAGGGATAATTAAAATCTGCCTCAAGCTGTAATTTTGGTTCTAGATGGGTGTTGTATTATTCCAGCTTGTATTTAGTCTAACAGGAATCAGAATAGTCGGAATCATACCAATCCAAGTTTTCCTCCTCCGTCGTCACATCGTCTTTTTGGGTGTCGGTCTGCTCGCTAGAATCGAGCTCGTGCCATCGGTCGAGGTTCACCCTCTGCTTTACCGATAACATGAGCCTGCTCTCGTACACTGCTCGTACGGCATTTCTCGTCTTCCATTTGAAGGTTCCAGGATGAGATACGACAAACAGGACGGCATTAAAGATAGTGTTCTTATGCTTGTCATTGCTCTGAAATGTGTCTTGTAGAATGGAATAGACAAGCTTGAAACGCGGCGTCTTGAGCTTTCGATTTATCGCGATATTCATCGTAGCCTTGCCCAGCTTTCAAATCTTTAATGATTTCACTGAGCGTCCGCCATTTACAGACGTCGACGTGAAGAAAATCATATGTATCACAGAGGGTGCGGTAAAGAGTGATGTCGCTGGACATTGATCGAAAACACTGGCGGTAGCCCGATTCAATCCCTTTGAGGGCGACATCGAAAAGAGGAATGGCTTCGTGGATGATCTCCGTCAACTGAGATGAGCTATCACCGCTGTTGAGGACTGGGGATGCTAAGCGCGGGATCCGAGAGACGTCAGTCTCACATCGCACGTTTCCAATTGTGATTGGAGTCTTCACACGTGATGTAGTGCCTGTTTGAGCTGGCGTCTAACAAATTCATGTCAGATATGCTTCATACCAATGTGATTACTGACCTTGTACTGATCTCCCTTCTTTGTCATTAGCTTGTTGTCCTCGGTTCCCTGTTTTCCGCCCTGCCATTTTGCGTCTACACCTTCCGACGCAGCCTTCTTCTGCTAACCGGAGATCACCTCTAACTTCATTCCGCCATTGTATTTGACAAATACAACCTGACTGGCACTAACTTTCACTAATTCAATGTAACCGACAGCAAGGTGTGGAGTCTGTGATATCCAAAGCTGAGCTGCTGTCTCGTTCATGTCCAAACTCTTACCAGCAGCTCGAGTCTTGACTTCCAGGATGGAAGAACAGTCTACCTCTTTTCCTTCTCTTTTAACTGCGATTGTGGATGTATGTGTCGGTGCGGAAGCGGAGTCAGTGAGCTGCAATGTTTCCAGTAACTGCAGCAGGGGGACGGTCGTCTTTGCCTGCTTCTGGACCGCAACCCGCCCTAATGCATCATCAATGTACCCATCAGTTTCATGTCTGACCACGCATTGCAAGCCACCGAAACTAAAACTAGTGATTCTGTGATATCCAGAGGTTCCGGTCGCGCTTTTTGTGCACGCCTTCTTGAAGTTGCGACCGTGAACTCGGAAGCCCTGAATGACTGTAGTGGTCTCATCCTCCGTACGTGTAAACAGTGCCATCTTGCCGTCGACAATTTCGACCTGCATCTGGAAGGATTCGCTTGAAGTTCCATCGAGGAAGCGGAGAAGTTTTTTAATATTGTTCCGGTCCGTTATCACGTCGACACTTCCCATCTCGAAACCAGGATTCTGGGCAGAGAGTGCACTGAACAAAGGTTTGAGAGGCGCATCGGGGATTCGCGCCGCATTTTTATCAACGTATACTCGTCCGGAGTCGGGTTCCAGTTTTAGTGGTCCCGCGGGCGGTGACCAGAGAGATGGGAAGCCTTTGTTGGCCATTAGAATGAACTATTTGACAAGCGTCTCTCCTAAACAGCTTACCAGGCACTAAAATAGTAGGGACTTCGCTCTCAAGCCAGCTATAAGAGGCGAGGTACTCGGACTCGGGTGATTGTTGCATGAGCAGGATCCAAACGGTCACTTAAGTCGGAGCGAAATATTGTGGCGACAGCTTGAGAAATCATAATGGGGTTGGCCGGCCATAAAGGCCACGCCCTTGCAGCATTACTTGTGGGCGGTGGCTATTTCTACTGGCAACAGCCATAATAGCCGGCGAATGCCCTGCTGCGTGGCGCGGTCCACATGTTAACTGACTCTAATCTCGTCAGTGCTACTAACCGTTCAAAGTACTCGGATGGACTGTCCAAAGTAGTGACATGAGCCGAACGCGTCTTAGTAACTGTTGGACTGTACAAACGCATCTAACACATACCCTAGGCACTTGTTGTGGCTTTACGACTCTACATCGTTCAGACGTGATTAAACGCGGGCGTGCGATTAAGTGGTAAGTACGTAGTTTCAGGAAAGTAATCTCCTCTGCACAAAGTTTTACAAACTTCAGATTCTGCGTGCTCTGCTTGAAAGGAAGAATTGTAGACTGAGTACTTCGCAGAAGCCTTACTGCATGCAGTACACACCTCTACTTAAACGTAAAGGTAGAAAGCGTAGCTAATTGCAGTAATAAATTGTGCAGTCTGTTCAGGTCGCAATTAGTCGAAGTAATCACTGTCCTAATCGCGCAAAGCCAACCAAAAATATCGTGTAGGATCTAGACGTTAGAGCTTGTCTGTCTTACAACGGATGATGGTTTGTAAGACCTTATCAAGCGCTATTGCGTTGCGGATTTGTGCTACAATGTCCTCAACAGCTGGTAGGTTCCTAGTGGTAGGCTCCCGAGAGTCTATGTCCCGTTAGAGACGGGCTCCTAGTCAGATAACTCGTCCCCATCACTTGGCTCTCCTGCTAGGGTGGCTGATGACAACTCTGAGGAGTCGTTACCGCCTATCTCTTCGCTAAGGATATACAAAGCACACGCCAGCTCCGGTAAAAGTATCTCATATAAGTCCATTATTATGTGCGCGAGCTTGACAGCTTGGCGTGTGTTGGTAATAGGGAGGACGATTGCGGCTACGTTTGACGTGGGCTTCTTGAAATGATGGGATTTAGTAGTTGCTGCTGCTGCTAAAGGACGCGAGCGTTATCTATGTCAGTAGGAATATCACCAGAACGGTGATTGAGACCGTCCGGTTTGGTGCCTTGTTCACCGAGTCTGTGCTTGATGATATTGTTAAATTTAGACAGGGACTCAGACTAGCGTTCGACGATATAGAGGTCGGATCAAGAGAGGAGCTCGCACATGGCACACTGCTTGGAGGCCTTGGAGACCTAGAAGCCAGTCCTTTCTAGAGTTGCCAAGGTTATTTGCTTGGTAAATTATCCGTGCCTTTAGTTGCTGTCAGATTCCTGTGTCAGCCCAATAAAACAACATAGTGTGGCAAAATTGGGCAGCTCTTGCCGTACGGATGCATGCATCTGCCTGCGCATTAAAACAAATTAACAAATAACACGTGTATGCCTTTGTGCCCAACCAAACTTCACAGCTTGCAGGGGTCTAGTGGCTGCTTGGAATTATCGCCTTGGAAAGGCTGAAGTAGCGCCCTATCAGCAATAGATTGCCAAAGCAGCCAATGGCCTGTCCCAATGTCTCGTATGCCTTCAGCACTGAGCATGCGTCCCCAGCCTTTAGCAAGGGTTTATGACTCTGTGGCACCTTGGGGTCGCCAATTTCCTCACGGTAACTACGGTTTATAATCCCTCCGGCTCCATAGAGGGTCGATGTGAGATACAAGGAAGACCGAACACTAGACGTCGAGGTTTGGACGAACTTATTGCGGCCTGATTCTGAAGACTTTACAGGGGTCCCCGCTGCTCCAAACGCAACCCAAGGCATAATATAGTCGACAGCCGATGTGTCTGAACCTGGTCATGGTCCAGGTAGAAATTGCCAGGACAAGGCCGCCTTGCAACTCACGGAGCAGGGTTACCGATACAGTAAGAATTACGACAAGAGCCGTCTGGATGAGGATTTGCACAAGGCCGTCTCCTGTTGCGAACAGGCAACGAGGCTGTCCTTGTCGGAGAATCCCCATTGGCCAAGGATTCTCGATTCTCTATCGCGCCGAATTTTTCAGCGTTACCAACGGTTCCACCAGCCAACTGATCTTGAGGATGCCGTTAGCTGGAGTAGAAGCGCTCTACAAAGTACCGGACCTCAAGATCCTATGAGCGTCTATTAAAAGCGGGCTAAGCAGAGCTCTAATGGAGACCTACAAGGCCAACTCTCGAAATATCAGCCACCTTGAAGAGGCCATCCAGCTTGCGAGAGAGGCCATTCGCGAGTGTCCCCATGACGAGACAAATCATCTTGCGGGCCGCAAGATGACTCTAGCAGCCAACTTGAGCCTATTGTGCGAAGCCACCAAGGAGGAGAGGCACCTAGACGAAGCCATCCGATATAACAACGAGGCCGTTAGGAGTACTAAAGAGGGGGACCCAATGAGGTCAGCAAGACTATGCACCCTCGGGAATACCATAGGAAAGAAGTACAACCGCACAAATGACATCAAGGACCTTGAAGAATCGCTGGAGTACAATAGGGAGGCCAAACGTCTGATCCGCAACTCGACTGACCAGGCAAAACGGATCAATATCATCAACTCTTATAGCGTCCGTCTGTTGTGGCATTTCGAGCGATGCGGTGATAGGGAAAGCCTGGATGAATCCCTTGCACGGATGCAAGAGCTCGTCGATACGACGCCTCAAGACCATCCAATGTGGAACCAACTGACCAGCAACTTGTGCAATAGGTTGATTACGAGATACGAGGTGGGCAACGAGCAGAGAGATTTCCACGATGCGATCGAGAGAGCTGAGGAGGCCATATCCCGGTGTTCGAGTATGCGCAACATTGTCGACAAGGCATTGACCTTGTACACCTTATGCCTGACCATCGGAGCCAGATATCGGACAACGGGTGCCCTGACTGATCTTACAGCAGCTGTCGAGTACGCCAAGCAAGCTGTGAGGCTCATTCCCCCTGAGCACATCGAATACGCCTCTGTACTGCAGAGCAAGTCACTCACGCTGCTCATGTTGTATGAGCGCCATGAGAATCCATCCGATCTCGACGAGGCGATCCGTTCTGGCGAAGACTCTGCCACCGTCGTCATCCATAGGGATCGCCAGGCCATGATATACACAAACCTGGGAACCTTGTACGGGCACCGGTGGATGCTCGGCGACAAGACGAACGACAAGGACCTCGAAATGGCCATTACCTACTGCCGGAGGAGGCTGGGCCTCCAACTCCGCGAGCCAGGCGGCCTCGTAAATCTCGCCAACTGGCTACTGGCCACTCAGAAACGCGACGTCCTCGACGAGGCCATCGCGCTTGCCGAAGAAGCATTCGGCATGATGGTTGAGGTTCCTGACCATCCCGACCGGGCCAGGGTAGCGCACACGCTGGCCAAGGCCTGGGAGTCGAGGTATCGGAGTCGTGGCCAGGAGAGCGATGGTGGCGCAGAGGATCGGAGGCGCGCCAAGGAGGTAATGGGGGCCGTGATGGCTCGGGCCACCAGCAAGTCCCCGCCTGCCGACCGGATCCAGTTGGTTCTCTCTCTTGCTTACCATCGTCTTGTCCGAGGGCGACTGGACGGGGGTGTACGAGGCCGCCGCCGCTGCCGTAGAGTTGCTGCCCCTACTCAGCCCCCGCTGCATCAAGCAGAGCGACCAGCAGCACGCGCTGCTACAATTCGCCGGACTCGCCGGGCGGGCGGCCGCTGCCGCCCTCGAAGCCGACCGCGGCGCTCCCGAGGCGCTGAGGCTCCTCGAGTGTGGCCGGTGCGTCATCTCAGTACACCGTTTCTATGTTGGTCGCTTGCGCGGCACTCACGCCGACCTGGCCCAGAGGTTCGAGGACCTGAGAGACAGGCTCCCCGGATTTTCTCGCTCCGGTCGAACCCGCCACGCTGCTGGTGGGGAAGTAACGGAGCGCCATCGTTGTCATCAACATCGCATTCCGATGCGACGTATTCATAGTTGGAGAGAGCAAGGCGGAACTCCTGCCCCTGTAGCAACTCTCTATTGCCCAAGTCCAGCAGAGGGGCCTGTTCGCCGCCAAGCTCGGCAGGCGGGGACCTGTCCCGCGAGACATAGGTACATGAGGAGCTGTAACGGCCTAGGCCCATGTGCTGCACACCGCCTCGGCACTACTTCAGCCCAGGGGTCCACAAGACAATAAAGCTTTGCCACGGACTAGGCCGGGCGGCAGATCGGCCAGCCATGAACTTAGTGTCGGCAAACCTGAAAACAAAGCTAAACTAGGTAAGGGAGGATCCCTGCGCTAAGGCGCGCCAGCACCTATCTGTAGGTCTGCTAAACTTAGCTAAGTAAAAAACAAACACAATAGACATTTTAAATCTATTACTAATCTATTTCTAATTTATTTTAATGCTATAACTATATATACACAGCTAACGTACCCCACGGACGAGCCGGTCACCAGACGAGTCGGTCACTTTTGCCAAGCCCCCACCAAACTCCACCCCATTATAACCTAAAACAACCTAAATTAACACTGCAAACTGCAGTACAGTCTGTAATATTATTTAGAAACTACTTCTACCTCTTTCTTACACGTTCGTGCGTTATGTCTAGTCTCACTGCACCGTCCACAGCGCCTTTAGGAAGGCTCACCCACTTCAGCGCGCACCTGCTTCTTTGCCTTCTTACCATTACAACGCGCCCTAAACTCTATTAGGGCTGTTAATCGCTGGCCCTCTTCAACTACTAGAGTACCTTCTTTCTTAACCTGCTTTCTTTTGTGTAATTTTTGTTGTGTGGCTGCCTTATTAGCAGCTCAAAGCTCAGCAATCTCCTGTTGCGCCAACACTAGCTTGTGCGCAATTATAGCTGCCCCCTTTAAGACCTTCTTAAACGCTTCAACTATAGAGGTAGGCGAGCTATCTATATACCTCTAAATCCTCGTCTTTACAAGCGTTAATTACAACCCTAGTTTAAGGGTGTTGCTTAGGGTTTGCGACTGCCAGAGCTCGTTGTTAACGGGTAGTAGTAGTGATAGCGTGCGCAGCTTTACATTAAGGCTGCTTATAACCCATTGTAGGTCAAACAGGACTAGTCCAGCGCCTCAGAACCCTCCCTAGATATTCCTAGAAGTAATTGCAGCGTTGTAGGCGCGTATAAAGTATAGTAGGAACTCTATCTTTATAATATAGTTAATCTAGTTATATATAAGTATTTTAGCTTAGCGCCTATACGCCTTCTTTAAAGCAGCAAAATAAGCCACATTAAGAGGCTGTGTAAGGTGTAATAAGTAGGAAGGCAAGCAAAGAGTAATTATCTTACTATCCTTGCAGTACTGCTGGAATTTAAGAGAGTCGTGGCTCTTATAACCATTAATAATAAGCAAACAGTAGGTGCTAACAGTACGCTCCTTTGTATGCCTGTCAAAGTGGCTTATCTAGTCCAGACCAAGCTTGTTGGTAGTCCAGCCGTTATCAGAGACTCCAATAACCCAGTCTTAAGGCAGATCCTCTTCTTTGTACCAGGCAGAGAGGTAGTGGTAGGCCTTAAAGATAAGGAAGGCAGGAATAGCCTATCCTTTGGCATTGATGCCTACTATAGCCGTAGCCCACTCCCAGTTGCCTGGTTGGACAGCCTTTGGCCGACCTTGTTGTTCTGAAGCTGTAACAACTGCTCCTAGGGAGATCTAGCCTATTATAAAGCCTGTCTTGTTAAAGTTATACGTGTCTTTATCCTAGATGCTATACTTAGCTTTAGTATTAGCTACCAGGCTAAACTAGCTCTATAGAACCTTAGGATCCTTACAGAGGGCTCTCTTGTAGTTGTACTTGCAATTAAACTTGACTATAAGCTCTAGGTGCCGCTTAACAAACGTACTAGGCCAGTTTGCGCTAACAGGACCTAGATTACGCTCAGCGCGCAAAGAATTGGCCATAGTAGCCACATCTAAGAGCTAAAAGGAAAACCCTCGCACGTCTAGCTCAAGAATATGTTTAACAATCACCTTCTTCTTATTGTTGTCTAGCTTCTGTAAGTTAGCTATAGAATTAGCGCGTAAAGGTTGTCCTGCGTGTCAGTTGCTTAGTGTTGTTTGAGAGACTCTGTAGATAGCTGCAGCGCGTCGCTGAGAGAGTGTTGCGTCTTGTTTAAGAGCCTGAAGCGCAAGCTGTATCTGAGCTTCTTTTAACGCGTCTGAATGGTGTTGTTAAGAAGGCATTAGTATGTGAAGGGTAGTTTGGTAGGGGCTTGGCAAAAGTGACCGACTCGTCCGGTGACCGGCTCGTCTGTGGGGTACGTTACCTAATATAGCTACCCCTAACAGCCCTTATACTGCTAACAGTGCCTCTACCCTTAATAGCTATATAAGATATAGGCTAAAATCTATTTATAACATATTTCTAATCTATTTTAGCCTACCTATTATACTTATCTTGTCTACACTATTATACTACTTAGAGCCCTACTGTTTAAAATTATTAACAGCTAGTTATTTTCCTATTTAGAGAGCGACGCTGCTGTTAGAAGGAGGCAGACAGCAGGCTATTCTTAGTAAGTTAAATGCATTAATAATACATTCTAAATAGGTTTTACAAAGAATATACTAGGTTTCTATTAGTAATTGTAATGTGCTAAAGAACTACATCTTTAACACCTATAGCATAAAGCTTACTCTAATCCTAGCTAGCTGCCCTTATAACAAGAGTCTTTACTTAGTCTAGTATAAATCTATTTATAATCTATTATAATTGTTTTCTCCTAATCTTCTATAGATTTCTACAACACCCTTACAGTAGACTATAACAAGAATATCTATAACTAGGCCTATTAAGCTAGATATAAATTAGCAGCCTAAATTATAAAATCTATTAACGTATTAAATCTTTTTAACAGGTTATATAGCTATAGTAGCTACTACTGTCTCCATATCTATATAGCGCTTCCTAGTCACGCGTTACGTAACTAGGGCTTAAGAGGAGCAGATCTACATAGACGGCATAGCTAACATCCTTGCCACCTATGCAGATTCTAACCCCTAAGCTACCTGCTGCGCTGCTAACTACTGTAGTATGTTATTAAACATCTAATCTAAATTTACTCCTAATGCATTAATAAAGCCTATAACTGTAATAAGTAGGCTGCCTATAAGAGTAAGCGCTTTTTAGAGAAGATTACTTAAGCTATCCTAATATAGTTAAGATAAAAACATCTAAAATAGATTAGAAATAGATATAGGTAGGTAAAAAAATGCAAATTAAGTTGCGTTCTATTCTATGAAGTTAAAATGTTTTCAACCCTTACAACATGTAATAGATAAACATTATTAAGGTTTTTTCCCCTTTAAGACGCTACATAGTAATTCTTAGCTAAGTAACTTTAGTATAGCCTAGTGTTAAATAGGTTTTAGCTTAAAGTTGTAAGAATAAACCTATAATATGTTGTAAATTGTTGTGGGTTTAGACCTTGTCTAAGCCTTAAGCGAGACAGGACACTGACGTGTCCTACAGACATATTAGAAGGACATGCAACGTGTTACCTTCTTAAGAGATATAATACTATATTAACCCTTATTACATCCTATTCTAAGGCTAGTCTATAACATTTATAATTCTTCTTCTAGGAGAATAGCTAGCACGTACGCCTGTACTATGTTAGCTAGTTCCTAGAATAACCCCCTAGATAAATCTGTCCCCTTAACCCTCTAGAAATTTATAGCCTAAATGTTGCAGTTTATAAGTAGCTTATAGAAGGTCTTAAATGCTACTAATAAGTGTATAGTAATACTTAAGCGTAATAACTCTAATATACACGTATTTGTTAAGTCCCTTAACAAGCAGCTAATACCTGTACTAGACCTGCGTCTATAGTACTACTATCCTCCTTAGAAGCAACACTGTAACCCTTAAGATCTACCCTAGTCCCTAACCTACCTTATAATTTGCTGTTTTCTGTATCTGCCCTAGGCCTACCTACCTCTAGGCAGACGTCCCTAGCCTATAGGAAGCCTCTTCCTATAGGCAAGGCTGTTACTAGGGACAAATCTTTATTTAAGGCGTAGTAGTGTTCCAGTATAAGTATCGAAGCATCCTGTTAGCAGGCACATCAGGAAGGATACTTATCAACATCATTGTTAAGGGACAGAGAGACAAGAAGTACAGTGATTGAGTTCTATAAGTAAGTGTTCTCTAGGTGTTGTTGTAGGTGTCTGTTACGAACATGAATCCTGAGAAGAGAATTACTAGGTTTTGTTAATGGATATTATAAGGCGGTACAACAGCTAGCAAGGAGGCTATTACCCTGTCGGTAATAACAAGGCAACTTACGTGTAAGCTGCTAAGGCTAGAATAGGTAAAGCGTTCTATAAGACAAAGGCTAAGCAAGCTATAGGATTTATAGGACAAATAACTAGCGTCCTATAGGAATCCTACAGGATCCTATAAGACTTATAAGACTATAGGACTTTGTCCTATAAGACTGTAGGACATCTTAAGTATATAGTAAGTAGGAACATAACCCTTGTAGTTTGTATTTAACCTTATTAATTAAGTTTATCTTTAGACTCTTAACCTGCTCTTAAACTAGACAGTCTACTCTGTACTATTTATTGCACCCTATCTTTATAAGCTTTGCTTAGTTAATAACCCTAACTAATCTACTAGTGCTTATCCCTAAGAACTAATAGAATTAGTGCTTATAGTCTTTAACTAAAGTACAACTTTAACATTTTAAACACCCCTAAGATAAGTACTGTTAGATCCTGTGCTACCCCTAGCAACTCTACGTCTAGTAATGTTAACATAGATGCAACTGTTACTACTAGCACTATAAATGTTAATAAGCCTAATCTCTATTACAGAGACTATAGTAAGCTTAATAACTAGCTTATATAATAGGACCTCTTCTTTACCTTCTAAAGTAAGAAGGTTCCTAAGGTTAGATAAGTAGTCCTTGCAGCTAGCTACATGCGTAGCAAGGTGTTTACCTAGATTAAGCCCTTTGTACAGCAGTACTAAGCTAGTAAGGCACTGGATAACATAGATATATAGTTAAGGGACTATAACCTATTTAAAGAGAAGATTAAACTAATCTTTAGAGTCTCTAACAAATTACATATTACCTGCTGCAACATTTAGAAGATTAAGCAGGACAAGTTAGCTACTAACTACGCTGCAGAGTTTTAGCAGCTTACTGCTAACACTAACTAGGATAACACTACGCTAATTACTATGTTCTAATAGGGATTAAAGCCTAAGGTTAAGAAAGAACTTATGCGCACTAGCGCAAGCATAGAAACCCTTAACAAGCCTATTAATACTACTATTAACATTAACGTACAACTTTATAAACTTTAGTAAGAACTTTAAGACAACCCTAGAGTACGCACTACTGTTATTGCTACTAACTGTCTGCTACTAAGAAATTAGTAGCGCAACAACCTAAATAGAGGACAATAAGGAGGCTGTAATTAGCTAAACACTAGTTACTGTATTTACAGCAACACTTAGAGTAGATACTACAGACCTAAAGCAATAGACCTCTTAAACCTTAACAAGGGACTGCCTAAGCAATAGAATAAAAAGCCTAGAGGGGGTAAGCAATTAGGAGGTAGCAAGGACTGCTACAATTGTGGCAAACTAGGCTTCTTTACTAGGGACTGCTAGATAAATAAGGTTTACTGCTAGTTAAATGTACTTACCTGTGATTATAATAACATAGATGCTAGTAAATAGGAAATTCTTACTAACAATATAGGAAAACTGCTAGAAGACCTAGAGTCTAGTCTAGACGACAACAATAATTGTATTGTACCTCTAATTTGTGTAGCAACACCTTACTAGGACGCCTAGACAGGCAAAGAAACAGAGTACTACTCTAATAATAACTAACAATTCCACGCAGTAGAATATAAAAGGACTAAGAGTAGAGTCTAAGTAGGCAAGAAGTAAAACAGGCCCTTCTACAAACAAGGAACGCGTTACTTCACCCTTAGTAGTAGAAAATTAATAGTTATAGAACTAAAACCTAAAAGCGTATAGAAGAATAATATACTTAATAACATTATAGCCTATAAAGAGACAGACAACAACTAGCAAAAGATAGATAACCTGCTAGACACCTTAGGATAAGAGTTTAGCTAGATTAGCGCCCTACTAACGCGTAAACAAGAACGTATAAACAGACAGCGTTAGAAGAGCAAGGACAAAGAAGCCTATTACTAAATGTGTTAAGAACTTGTTAGCCCTATAGTAGGACCCCTAACTAGAGAGTTTACACTAGAACTCTAAGAACTTGTTTAGTAGTTTAGAAAAAAAATTAACAACTGCAAAAAGTTTACTAATAACCTAGAAGAAGCTAAAGACTAGCTCTAGTGTAAGTAAGAAATATAGCTTAGCCTAGAACGTATGTAGAAGTAGAAAGAAGAGCTACTACTAATTAGCCTATAACTACAGTACATACTAAACTACTATAACCTAAAATATAGAAACCTTACGTAGACAGTATACTCTAAGGACAGATACATAACCTACTATAATAAGAAGCTTAGTGCAGGATAGTTCCCTGTATAACAATGCCTCTATTACAACTAATAGTACTAGTATTACAATAACCTGTGTAAACTTTATCTTATTAATAAACGCTAGAAAGCACACTTTCCTAGACAGATAACCTACAGGCTACAATACAAATATAGCTAGTAGTAAATAGAAGTTACTACAACACATGCTAGTAGAACTACCTTAACACAGATTGTAAGAAGCATTATAGTACAAAGGAATTTAAAGCGTTTAGTAAAGAGGGGACTTTTTTAGGCTAGCGCCTACAAGCCCTAGGGATTAATCTATTAATAGCATTAGGAATAATTACCTTATTAAGCTACCTATTAGACTAAATAGGGTAGCCTTAACAGCACTCTTAGACTTAGGAGCATAAGCAAGCTATATATCTAGAATAGTAATATAGTAAGCTAGACTTAGATTATATTATAAGGAAAACACTTACTTACTCTAAGTAGCTAATAGAGAGTTAATACTAGATAAACTGCTAATTATGTTTAAAGTAATAGCAGTACCCCTACAGATACAGGGGCACTATAAGGAAATAAACCTAGATGTCTTTACAAAGGCCACGCTTAACATTAGACTAGGAATTTCCTAGTTATAGAGGTTTAACCTAAGGATAGATTAGGTATAAGAAAGACTTTTATTAGAAGGATATAAATATAGAACTAATGTATCTACGCCTACGCAGCGTACGCAGCAGCTAGTAGATAAGAAGGAGATTATTAATGTCTCTTTAACACATAAGACGTGCTAAGATAGAGCAGTTAACTCTGTAGATACTAAACGCCCTACAGATTATAAAGCAAGAGTTAAGAAGAACAAGAGTGCAACTTCTACTATCCCTAACGTTTACTAACAGTACGCAGAGATATTTAGAGAAGAGCTTATAGCAAAACCCCTACCTAAGCATAAACCCTAAAATTATAAGATTTAGCTCTAAGAAGGAAAGACACTAACTTTTAGGCTAGTATACTATTTATTAGAAAAGGAACTTAAAGTACTTTATAAGTATATTAAGAAGAACCTTAAGAATAGATTTATTAGAAGATGAGAATTACCTATAGGGTACCTAATTATATTTATTTCTGAGAAGGATAGTAAGCTACAACCTTGCATTAACTTTAAGAAGCTTTATAAAATCGCTATTAAGAACTACTACCTGCTCCTTAATATTACAGAGTTGCAGGACTAGCTAGTAGGAGCTTAGTACTTTACTGCGCTAGACCTATAAGGCACATACAACCTTATACACATAAAGAAAAAAGAAGAATAGAATATAACGTACTCCACGGGCGAGTCGGACACACAGGCGAGTCGGACACTCAAATTCACACCAAAAATCACAATTCTTACACCTTAATATCTCTACAACCACAGAATAAAATTGTCTAGAAATTTAAAATCTATGCTGCATCTATATAAAAATAAAGAGTCTAGAAGCACTAAGCTCTATTATAGATACACATAGAGGTATTTAAAAGTACGCTAAAATAATCCCTGTATTTTATATCTTACTTACTAACTTCTACATTAATAGGAGGAAAGCTAAGCGCTTCTATAGTCTTTATCTTTATATACATGCAGCGTAGTATATTAATTTTTAAATAAATTTATTGTGTAGTTGTGGAGATATTAAGGTTTAAGAATTGTGATTTTTGGTGTGAATTTGAGTGTCCGACTCGCCTGTGTGTCCGACTCGCCCGTGGAGTACGTTAGTATTTAGAACGCAATATAGAATCTATAAGTACCTTATTATGCTGTTTAGTCTAACAAACACACTAGCTACGTGTTAGAAGTTAATTAATAACGTCCTTAGAACACACCTTAACAGGATAGTAGTAGCGTACCTAGATAACATCCTAGTGTACTTAAAGACACTAGAAGAGCACACAAAACACGCTACTAAAGTACTAGAATGCCTAAGGCAGGCAGACCTACAGCTTAAACCTAAGAAGTACAAATAGTATAAGAAGGAAGTTAAATTCCTAGGGTACATTATAGGACAACATAAAGTTAAGATTAGTCTAATAAAGGTAGAAGTAGTTAAGACTTTGTAGACGCTAAAACCAGTTAAACAGATCTAGGAATTCTTAGGATTTGTTGACTTTAACTAACGCTTTATTAAGGACTATTCTAAGATTGCAATCCTGCTAACAAAGCTCACGCAGGAGGATACACTATTTAAGTAGGGATAAGAACAGAATAATATGTTTAAGGCACTTAGGCAAGCCTGTATTACACCTCCTATATTAATTATGTTTTACAGCAGCAAACTAATATATATAGAGACTAACGCCTTAGACCTTATATTAGGCGCATGTATTATATAAGAAAAGGATTTACTTAGTATACTAAGATAATACTGTTTTAACATAGTTATACTGCAGAGCAGCTTATATAGGTGTTCCTAGATTAATATATAAGGTATTATAGTATACTAGAATTATTTATTAGTAATTAAGATAAGCTCTTTACGTTAAACTACTAGACTACGCTCTTAGAAGCTATTAGTACTAAGAAGAAGCTCTTAACTGCCTATAATCTGCAGACAGATAGACAGACTAAAAGAACAAATTAGACTATAGAAACATACCTACAGATATACAGTAACTAGTAGTAAGATAACTAGGTTTTACTGTTACCTATAGCACAGATTACATATAACAACAAATTGTTAAAAGTAATAGAAGAATTACTGTTCTTCCTAAATTACAGGATACACCTAAATCTCTTTACTAGAAGTCTAGACACGCTAATTTAGACTAAATTAGCAATATCCTTCGTAGTAAGACTAAAGGAAGTGTATAAAAAGGCACTAAAAAATATTAGTAAGGCTTAAGAATAAGCAATCTTATATGTTAACTAGAAAAGAAAAACAGCACCTTAGCTAAGAGAGGGGGATAAAGTCTATCTCCTTACAAAAAACCTTTGCACACAACGACTAATAAAAAACTAGACTACATTAAAGTTAGACCCTTTTTTATTTCTAAGCAGATAAGCCTAGTTAACTATAGACTTAATTTGCTAAAGGATGCAAAAGTCTACCTAGTGTTCTACATATTGCTGTTAGAATCAGCTAACCCTAAAACGCCTATCTAGGAAAACTTCTATTATTAAGCTAATAGTAAAGATGAATAAAAAGTTAAAAAAATAATTGCAGAGAAACGTACCCTACAAGGCATTCAATATCTAGTTAAATAATTAGAGTACCCTAAATTAGAAAATACATAGGAGCTACCTACAAACCTTATAAATTACTAGCAGCTACTAAAGAAGTTTTAGGATTGTTAAAACCCTAGATAATAGACTAGTTAATTACTTTAGCCTAAGCAGGCGCGTCTAGGTTAACAGACGCAATTATTAAGTTTAGCGCCTCCTACTAATCTAACTACTCTAAGACTTTAGTATCTGCTACACCTACATTATAAATCTGTTACTTCTTCTATTTTAATAAAACCTTCTGCTTATACAGTTAGCAACCCTTTACGTGTAACGCTTGCATTACTGCTAGTACAGCTTCTATAATACTTTCTTACGCTTCTAGCGCTAAATTAGTTTCTTCCTCTTGTCTCCTTAGTTTTTCTATCTCTGCGTTAATGCAAGAGAAGTTTAGAGCTAGAACATCTACTAGTATACACGGCGCAGACCCTGCACAGACATAGTATCTACACTGCTTACTTAACAATAACAGCTAATAAGGTAACTTTTCTTTAGTCCAGCTCTTACAGGCAACTATAACAGTCTAACATTTATTATTTATATAATAACTATACTTGTAATAATAGACAGTACTGTAAGATAATATCTAGTTAGCTTATAAGGACATAAGCTAGAAAGGAGAAGGATAGTGTTACAAACATAAATCCTAAGAAGGGAATTACTAGGTTTTATAAATAGATATTACAAGGCAGTATAATAGCTAGTAAGGAGGCTATTACCCTATAGGTAATAACGAGGCAACTTACGTATAAGCTGCTAAGGCTAGAATAGGTAAAGCGTTCTATAAGACAAAGGCTAAGTAAGCTATAGGATTTATAGGATAAACAAGTAGTGTCTTATAGGAATCCTATAGGATCCTATAAGACTTATAAGACTGTAGGACTTTGTTCTATAAGACTGTAGAACATCTTAAGTATATAGTAAGTAGAAATATAACCCTTATAATTTGTGTTTAACCTTATTAATTAAGTTTGTCTTTGGACTCTTAACCTGCTCTTAAACTAGACAGTCTACTCTGTACTATTTATTACGCCCTATCTTCACAAGCTTTGCTTAGTTAATAACCCCAACCAATCCATTAGTGCTCATCCCTAAGAACCAATAGAATTAGTGCTTACGGTCTTTAACTAAAGTACAACTTCAACAGTGTCTTGCCTTTAACAGTTACTGTTAAGGCTTCTTATACCTTTTTGCTAGCCAGATTACGTACACTAGCTAAGCATTCTAGATCTTACTAAGGCAGTTACTATATGCACTAGCACAAACCTCCCCCTCCTAAGAGCTTAGCCCTATTAAGCAAATAAACTAAGTTAAAACTAAACTCTATTCTAATTACTAATCTCCTTTAGTATACTAGTTGCTCTCTTCCCTTACTATCTCCCTTTTTCTACAATCTTGCTAAAGCCCTAGTTTCCTAAGTAGATTGTTAACTTTAGTCTCCTAATAGCTTAGGGGTAGGTAAGTCTGATACCTGTCTTAATAAACCCTAATCTAAGGCGCTGCCTAATATGTATGTTATCTAGGAAGTAGCCTCTGTTGCTTTAACAGTTAGACTATTATATAACTTATCTAGAGCACCTTCCTGTGTGTACTGTCTGTCCTATAACTCCTATTATTTCCTATGTTCTAGTACTACTCTATTATTAGTAAAGAAGGATTGATTAGGGATACCTAACTCTTTATTAGCCCTAAAGCAATATTTCTTAGACATCTTTACCTACTGCTAATGCCTCTTTACTATAGCAACATTATTAGCCCTATTCTTCTAAAGAAACTGTATAAGCTCCTTATTATTAAGACTAAAAATACAGAATATCTCTTGCTGGACTAGGTAGGAGTTATACTAAGCCTAGCAATAGATAGCTTTGGAAATCTAGAAACAGAAAATTAGTGCTATGTCTACTAGGAAAGCATAGGGAGCACTACTATACTTGTTTAAATAACCCAACAGTAATAAAGGTCCTAGCGTAAGCTTCTAATAAGAACTAGTAATATCTTTGTATAATCCTATCTCTAGGATCTCTATAGTTTCTCTATCTTCTATAACTAACACCCACTAAGAAATATAGTTTATTATTACATTATAGCTAGTCTATTAGAACTATATAGCAGTGCTAGGGAGAAGATCCTAACGTCCCTATACTTGCAAGGATACTTCTTCTACTTAGCACCTACTACATCTTATGCTAACTTAGGGTTATTAACTATATTTACCTACCCATTAATGTAACTATAGCATTGCTTAATTCTATTATCTTTCCTCTAAGCTAATTATTTTAGAACTAAATTGTAGAAGCCTTCTAGAGCAATAGTGTAGTTGTCTTTATCCTTATTACTAAAGGATACTAAGCCTTGTATTATGTCTATTCCTCTACCTAACTTTATAGTGTTGTAGAGGTTGCATTCTACATGCTTAAAGAAGGTCTAATTTTTAGGCTTAGTATATTTAGTGTAGTATAGGTAGAAGATTAAGTTAGTTTGTTAATAAAGTACTATATAGTAAAGCTAGTACTATAGATTACCCCTTATTAGTTGTTAGATTACAGAGTAGTTTATAATTCTATACTACTCTAGGCTACTTTTACTATACTAATATAAATATAATAGTTATATATGTTAAAGTATTTTTCTACTGTTTTCTAGAGTTCTAGATTGTTTTAAAACATAGAGGCAAACGCAGGGACAATAATAGTGCCCTTCTAGTTTAGACTGTCTGCCTTAGCTTAAAAATATTAAGATAGGTGCCTAGAGATAAAGTTGCTCTAGTTAAGGTTAAGTACTGTAGGAGCTAGGCAGAATTAATAGGACTGTAGACTATCTATTGTGTTTAATGCGCAGAGCTGCTCTTAGAACAGGATCCTAGATTTTAGGTTGTTCCTCTACTTCCCTTAGCTAGTTTTATTCTTATGTATTAACATAAGTAAGTTATATATTATAGTAGTGTTAAGAGTGCAGACTAGTAAGCTAAGTCTACTAGCAGTGTACTAGAAATAAGGAAAATAAACTTATAACAGGTTAACTGTGTAGTAGGTAATTGTTCTTCTACCAGCACCTCCCTTCTTTTAAGTTTCCCCTCCCTTACAGCACTCTTAAACCTATACATCTAGGAGCTCTACACGTTCTAGATCCTTAAAGAGCTTCTAACTAATCTTTATACAGAGAAGAATAAAGGCAGATTAGCTATTAGTGTATTTGCACTTGGCGCTATCCTAGATATTATTTTTTATGTCTTTACTAATCTTAGCGTCTTCCTGTATAGACTAAACGTCTAATATAAACTAATAGTTAACTTTAGGGCTTATAACATTTTAAACTAATCTAAATTTTAATACCCTAATTAAAAATCGTTCCCTAGTTTAATAGTCCTCTGGTACTAAAGTAATAGAGCTAAATTGCGTTCCTTTAGACTGTTAGTGCTTTCAGATCGCATCTATTATACAACGTTGCTTTCCTGTTTTATTAACACCCAACTTAAAGGCTATTCAGTTTAGGTTGTTAGGTGCTACAGACAACAGGTTACTTTAGTGTTCCTATTTAATGCTTTTAATAACATCCTTAGGGAATTTGTTGCCTATTAGAAACAACTTAGTATTAGCCTATAGCCTCATTAGAGCAAGGGATAACCCTTCTAGAGGAACACTTAATTAGCCTGCAGTCCTTATGCTTGTTGCTGGCTTAGTAAGCAACTATAGTCTAGATAGTGATGCTAAAGGGGCTAGTGTCTAAACTCTGTTAAAAATGTACTCTAGCGCTGCTTGTATTAGCGTAAGGAAGTTTCTAGAGCTAAATAGTATAGCATTTAATGTTGTCTACTCCTAAGTAATTCTCTTCCTTAGCAAGTAAGGTGTCCTAACACCTTTTAGGTTAAAGATTAGTGCTAGTAGTTAGGTCTTCTATAGTGCAAGTGCTTACATCTACTATTAGTATGTTTTTAAAGTTAGGTACCTAAATAGGCACATATCCTACTTTGCTGCTTTTAGCTTTAGCACGCCTTTACCTAGTGCCTTTGCCTCTACTATAGGTAGGTGGTTCTTGTTATTTAGTTATATAATAAAGTTTATTATGTCCTAGTAGAGCATGTTAAGGGCTTATTAGACTGTAATTTAGTTGCTTAAGTTATAGAACTTATCCTTCTTCTTCTATAGCATAGATAGGCGTTAGTAATTTACTAAGTTAACAAATTTAGCAAGGTTATTAGTGTTAACTTAGTATATATAGTGTGTAATTAAGCTAAGTGTTGCTGTTAGATGGTATAATGGATGTGTAATGAGGTAACTTAATAATATTAATGATTGTTGTGTGTTCTGGTTCCCCTGTATTCAGTGAGATTTAGGTTCTTTGCTAGTGTGCCAAGCCTATTGGTCCCTGCTCAACTGTACAGATCTAACCTTGCTAGAGCTTGTTCTATCTTACACACCCCTTTAGCTTAGAGACTTATTAAGTTAGTATTTATGTAAGTGTAGGGTCTTTAAGTTGCTCTTAGATTTCCTAAAGAAGCACAGTATTTGTTACCTATACTGGCTCTGTAATAGCTAGGCTAAGTTATTAAAGGAAACCCTCCTATTTTTTTGCTAGTAAGACCTTTGTTATGATATCTGCGATTATATTTACTAACTGCACAAATTCTATCTTAATTATACCCTTATATACTTATTATATAATCTAATAGTTATAGATATCTACAAATTAAAGTGTAGTTTAGAGATAGGAACCTTCTCTATTACTAAGCGTATAGTTTACTTATTATTATACTTAATAGCAATAGTACATATATGTATTTTTATTTAGAGTTTACAGAGCAGTCTTAATATAAAAAGTGCTTCTTTAGCTACTTATAAGAGAGCTAGTATCTCTGCTTTAGTAGTTAATGTAGTAACTGTGTCTTGCTTGTTAGCTCTCTATGTAATAATTCTACTAAATTGTCTTATAGCGTATCCTTATAAGCTTTTATAATCTAGGGTGTTATCTGCAAATAAAGCGTTGCTTGTAATTTGCAGTCTTTTAGCTCCTTCTAGTTATAGGGCTTGTTGTTTAGTATCTTAGAGGTATAGTAGTACTTAATCCACAGCATTATAGTCCTTAGGTCCTAGATTTACTAGGGAGTAAGCTAGTTGTAAGGTAGTAAACGTAATATCTGGCCTTATAGTAACTGTAGCAAAAAGTAACAACCTAATCTTGCGTTAATAATTATTAATTTCTGCTAGCGCTGCTAGACCCTTTCTTAGGTAAAGTTCTATTGCTGCTAAAGGAGTATTGTGTTAAATATCTTGCCTATTAGCTAAGCAGCTAATCTTGTCTAAGTATGCAGCTTGTAATGATTAGATGTTTTAATCTATTCTTTCTTAGATAATTTCTATGCTAAGGAACTACTATAGGCTGTCTCTTCTAGTAAATTTGTAACTATTTTATAAGTATTTAATTACATCTTACACTTTGCGCTCCTTATCTCTATAGTACGCAAGTATAATATAGTTAACATAGAAGAAAATAATAACTCTATCTCTAATTAGGCAGCACAGCTTATAGGGTACAATCTAGAACTCTAGTGCCTTAAGCATTGTAGTAAATTCTTTCCGCTAGAGGAGTAGGGAGATACAGAGACTGTATAACGCCTTGTTTCTTTATAGAATTGTTCTAGGCTGTTAGTAACCTTAAGGTATTTTTATATAAACCTTTTAATCTATTATTATAAAGACAAACGCGTTAATAATATTATATAATTTTAGCTCTATATTGTAGTAAGCTACAAATGTTATTATTATCTAAACAATTAGCTAGTAAGCGTGGCTGCGTAAGTGTCTTATAAGATTACAATTTATAGTTTGTTACCTCTAACTACTAGTTGCGCCTTACACTTTAGTAAGTAATAGTGTTTATTAAGCTTATAGTTATATACCTACATACATTTAAGAATCTATTATTCTATTAGTTTAATCTTTTTTAATAGTATTTCTGACTATAATCTTATATCCTAATAACTTACGTGGTGTACTTGCTTAGCCTCTTAGAATAATTTGCCTATTAGGTAATCCTTAAGCTTAGCTTAGCATGTAAGCAAAGGTAGAAGTTAACTGTAATAGGGCTTTAAGCCTATAGCAAGTATTCTTATTATCTTAGCCTTGTCTATAACTTCTCCTCTATATTATCTAATAAAACTAGCATAGGTTCCTGCTATAAAGGCTGCTGCCTAGGGGATAGTTGTTAAGGACACTTATTATGTTAGATCTAGTTATTCTCTAGTTTAAAACTGTGTAAGTAGTGCTACAGAAGGTAGTGTAGATAGAGGTGTTAGGTAATTTTCTCTAATCTTCCTTCCTTAGTAGTAGCCTAGTTAGTCTACTTTGTTTTGTTCTTCTAAACGTTCTTTAGCAACATTATCTTTATAGAAGGATTCTGTTTCTAGTTGCTAGTATAGAGTTAGTAGCTTAATAGTTCTAACATGTGTTCCTATCTCCTCTAGCGTCCCATACATTAGGCTAGCTTTTAGATCTTTAATATCTCTATTAAAAATTAAGAGTTTAAAAAATACAACGTCCTAGGTACTAATTACTTTAGCAGGTAATAATATCTATATTTAATATATGTTTAATTATTTGTATCCTACTAGATAACTAATTTATACCTTTAGATCTAGGCGTTAAAGGCGTATTCTGCCTCTATGTGTATTATTTTTTTTTGTAAATGCATTACAGTGTTATGGGCTCAGACCTTGTCTAAGCCTTAAGCGAGACGGGACGGTCACGTGCCCTACAGACATATTAGACGAACACGTAACGTGTTACCTCTATAAGAGATATAATACTATATTAATCCTTATTACATTCTACCCTAAGGCTAGTCTATAACATTTATATCTCTTCTTTTAGAAGAATAGCTAGCACTTATACTATGTTAGCCAGCTCCTAGAATAACCCCTTAGACAAATCTGTCTCCTTAACCCTTTAGGAATTTATAGCCTAGATGTTGCAGTTTATAACAAACTTATAGTAAGCCTTATCTACTACTAATAAGTATATATATTACTTAAACGTAATAACTCTAATATACGCGCGTTTACAGAGTCCCTAGCATAAACAGCTAACGCCTGTACTAGACCTGCGTCTACAGTCCTATTATCCTTCTTAGAAGCAACGCTGTACCTATTAACGTCTACCCTAGCCCCTAACCTACCTTACAAAGTGCTGTTTTTAGCGTCTGCCCTAGGCCTATATACCTCTATACAGACGTCTACAGCCTATAGGAAACTTCTTCCTATAGGTAAGGCCTTTACTAGAGACAAATCCTTATTTAAGGCATAGTAGGTTATAATAGAACATAAGCTACAGGTAGACGTGTCCTTTATTAGTAGGCTATAGGACATATTTACCTTTATATAGTCCTAGCTTAGTATATCTATATAATAAGATATAGCTCTGTTCTATAAGATTAGAGGTACCTAAGGTGTGTAGAGCCTAGAGGACTTCCTAGCATACCTAGAATTCTGCTACAGCAACAACTACAGCTAGGAACAGGCCTAGGCAAAGCTGGAAAGCGTCTGTTAAGGTCCTAACAAGTCGTTCTTAGACTTTTTTATCTAGTTTAAGCAGCTACTAGTGCAAAGTGGCGGCCTCTACTAGGATAGAGAACAGCGCCTATTAAAGCTCTATAGGGCCCTAAACGCAAACATCTATAATATAGTAATAAACTAGGGAGTAACTTATATAGATTATAATATAGCTGTTACAGAGTATAAGTCTATTACTATAGATATTAAGACTATAGCTATAGGAAACTAGCTGTGCTATATCCCTACCTAGGCGCTACCTAAGTATAATAAGGACAGTAATATTAAGATAACAGTTATGTCTGCAGTTTACACTAGCAGTAGTGCTAAGCATAGGGGTTAGAAGTAGTCTGCTCCTAACTAGGCTACGTAGGTTCCTAATAAGGTATTTTAGCAACGCTAGGAGGCTAACCTATGTACCTGTTGCAGTAAAAGGAGATAGATTTGCTAGGATTACGCTAACATAGTAGTAACTACAGTGCAGGTAGTAATAATCTTAGGTAAGGAAGAGGCTAGTTTATATAGGGGAAACTAGCTGCTCCTAATATAAGTCTAAGTTAGGAGCGCTGTAGGAGTATATTAGTAGGGGAGACTACTAGTACAGGGGCATTACAGGCTGCTAGGGGAGCTATTACAGACTCTATAGACAAGCCCCTATTCTACATTCTATTATTTATTAATAGGGCAATTTAGGCTAACACGCTAGTAGACTTAGGGTATAAATGCTTTAGCGCAGTAGGTAATAACTTTACTACGCGCTTAGGAGGAGACTTTATTAAGGTGCTGCTATAACGCTTAGCATAAGTAGTAGGCACTAGTAGAAAGTCTATAATCTCCTGTTTAGTCCTGTTTAGGTATAACTTAGATAGGTAGCACTTGTAGGCTATAGCCTACGTAGTGCTAGGTCTAAGCTAGGATGTTATTTTAAGGAAGCCCTAGCTCTAATAAGAGGGCATAGTGTTAGATGTAGAAAAGGGCATACTAAGGATATAACAGGTAGGGAACCTTATAGTCTATAAGTTCTTATAGTGTACAGCAAACGTTTATATAGCTCTCCTATTAGTAACAGAGTTTAATAAGACCCTAGCTAACAGGCTCTAGGAGCGCCTACCTAGGGACTAGTTTATCTCTATAAGCCTCTATAACATTACTAAAATCCTCTTAGTCTAATCTCTAGGAGCGCAAGAGACGGCGGAGGAGGTAGACCCTCTTCCCCCTAAGTTAGTCCAGTTTTAGGACATATTTAATAAGAGTAAGGCCTTTAGCCTTCTTCTATATAGGGGCTAGATAGATTACTACATATAGTTGTAACGCGACTAGTCTAGAAAGGAGAAGCCTCTACCCTAGGGCCCTCTGTATAACATGCTAAGGGACTAGCTACTTAAGCTATAGAAATAGGTGTTAGCACTAATAGATAAGGGGTAGATCTACGCCTCCTCTTCCCTGGCTAGGGCCCTAGTCCTGCTAGTTAAAAAGTCCTCTAGTAGGTAGCGTATATGCGTAGACTATTACGCACTTAATAGCATTACAATTACTAACTAATACCTACTTTCTCTTATTAAGGAGATATTGCGTACACTAGGGGGTGCCTGCTAGTTCTCTAAGGTTAATGTCTGTTTAGCATTTTACTACATTTATGTTATAGAAGGAGACAAGCACCTTCCTACGTTCTGTACCTATTTTAGGCTCTTTAAGTAGCTAGTCTACCTATTTAGCCTAGCTAGAGCGCTAGTGTCCTTTTAGCGTTACATTAACAGCACGCTTTAGAAGATATTAGGCAACTATGCTACTGCGTACCTAGATAATGTCCTTATTTATAGTAGTAGGTCTAGGACAGACTACTTAGGGAAGGTTAGTAGAGTCCTTACGCTCCTATGCAACGCAGGGCTGTATTTAGATCCTAAGAAGTGCGTATTTACAACAAAGGAAGTACACTACCTAGGATATATTATAGAAGCTGGAAAGGACATTTATTCTAATTCTAAGAAGGTTAAGGCTATCTGTAATTGGAAAGCCCTACAGTCTTTACGCAGGGTCTGCAGTTTCCTAGGGTTTACTAACTTCTACTAAGACTTTATCCCAGCCTTCTCTAATATTACTGCCCTACTTAATTAACTTATAGGGAAGGATATCCTGTTTAGGTAGGGGCAGGAGGAGGATGCAGCGTTCTACTAGCTAAAGAACGCATTTATAACAGAACTAGTCCTAGCCTAGTAAGACCCTAAGTAAGAAACACTATTAGAGGCAGACTGCACTAGTAAGGCGCTAGGCAGCTGCCTTTCTTAATAGCACAGGAAGGTGCTTTGCCTAGTAGCGTACTACTCTACTACACTTATAACAGAACAACAGAACTACACTATCTATAATAAGGAGTTAACTGCTGTTATAAAGTGCCTAGGGGTCTAGGCAGCTAAATTAGGGTCTGTTGCTAGGCTGTTTACTATCCTAACTAACTATAAGAACCTCTAGTACTTTACTACAGCACACAGGCTAAGTAAGAGGTAGTACTAATAGGCAGAGGAGCTATTAAAGTTCTGTTTCTACCTTCGCTTCTGCCTAGGGCGCCTGGCAGCCTAGCTAGATGCGCTAAGCTTCTAGGAACAGGACTATAATAGGAGGTTAGGGGGGGCCTATAAGATAATAACCCTAGTTTTAGTGTTAGCAGTTAGTATACTAGGCCCTAGTATACCTCTACTTTTTATTAATATGTATATGTAATTACTGTAGGATAAAGGTATTTAGCAGGACGTAGGGCATATAGTGCACCTGTCTGCTGTCTGTAATAGGGCCCGCTAGTTCCCTCCTAAGGCTAAGACTACCTAGTAAATTGTAGATTGCACCCTTAGTGCTTATAGCACACTGCTGTAGCGTAGGGTTACGTAGGTTCTGTATTAGGAGCTACTTATAACTACAATAATCTAAAGGGCACACAAATCTAACCTAATAGGCTATCTAGGGGCTAATGCCACGTTCTATATTGTTAGACGTAACTTCTTCTAGAAGGGGATATTACAGAACGTTTAGTGTTATATCTATAACTGCTACTGTTTTAGCACGCATATATTACAGCGCTAACAGTAGGGCTTACTTTAGCTATTGCCTATTACTAACTGTTTTTAGTCCTAGATTTTAATAGACTTTATAGTTAACCTCCTTTAGGCTAATAAGGACGTACTACGCTATCTCCTAGTTATTACAGATTACCTCTCTAAGTATATGCAGCTTAAAGCAATAACTTCTATAACAGCAGAATATTGCGCTAAGGTCTTCCGCAACACGTAGTAGCAGTTCTAGGGCTTTCTAAGCGCTATTATTACAGACCGCAGCTTAGACTAGCTAGAATGTTTTTAGATAATGTTGTGTAGCCTTGTAGGGGTAGACTAGCTGCTCTCTACAGCCTACTACCTCTAGACAGACAGAGGGACAGAGTATGCTAACTAAGAGGTGTAGGTAGTCCTATAGGTTATAGTTAACTTTAAACAGGATAACTAGCCTAACTATCTTCTAGCCTGCTAACTAGCACTTAACAATTGCAACTCTTTAGTTACTAGGGTTAGTTCTAACCTACTCCTCTACAGTTATAATGTAGACCTCCTACAGACAATAGTGCTACTAACTATTAGCTAGAACACACTACAGGGACAGGTAGTCTATTTCTTAGACTACCTCTAGCAAGGTATAGAGCTTACCTAGGCAGCTATAGCATAGGTGTAACAACGTACCTAGGACGCAACAGACTGCAGCTGTAGGCCTACAGAGCGGTACTACGTAGGATTTGATTTGATTTGATTTAATTTGTAAGTTTAACGTCCTGTGTGAGTCTAAGACTATATAAGACGAGAGCAGTTAAGCTACTCTAGTAATTTAAGGAGCGTAGTTGTAAAAGGTAGTAAATATAGGTTTAGAGTCCTGTAGTAAGAGCCTATGCTCTAGGGGGTTAACAGCATTTTTTAGGTGTCTGTTGTTTGTTGTAGGTACCACTTACAGGTGCCTATTCTAGTGTCTAAAATAAAAGCTAGAGTAGCTAGAATTCCCTAGGTTGTGTGGAGTAGTAGTTGCATTAAGAGTTGTTGTCCTTGTAGGTTGTCCTGCATTGTTTTTCTTACTTATTTGTATTCTTTATAGCTAAGTAGGAGGTATTAAGTTATTTGTGTGTAGCTGCAGATGCATCTATTGCTATCTACCTTCTATAGGTTGTAGAGGTATGCTTTATTATATCTATGTCCTAGTTTTAGTTAGTAGTAGGCACTTGCTATCTCTTATTTAGTATTTTTAGGTAGTTTTATCCTATTTGTTAGTCCTAGCTAGTATTTTGCTGCGTAGGTGTCTGTTTTCCTTAGGATTGCTTTAGCTTTGTAGGTAACTAGTTTGTAAACCCATTTGTCTGTTGTAATAGCTGTTACTTAGATTCTAGTTATAGCAATGCTTGTAGCGTTAGAGGTAGGCCTCTTTTTTGTTGCTTCTTTTGCTAGAAGGTCTGCTTTCTCGTTTCCTGCAATGTCTTAGTGGCCAGGGGTCCATTTAAGGCTTATTGTGGCTCCTTTATCTTTAATAGTTTTAGCTGCCTTTATGCAGCGTATTTGCTAAGCTTGTCTAGGCTTGTTTAAAGGAGTTTTTAGTCTTAGGATGGCTGCCTAGTTGTCTGCAAAGACATAGACGTCCTGTCCTGTAGTAGCTATAGTAGCTGCAATTTTAAAGCCTCTTATTATTCCTTCTAGTTCTCTGTTATATATAATTTAGCCTTTACTAATGTTGTAGTTTATAGTGTAGATTTCCTTTAGCTCTTGGTTGTAGTCTAGGACTGTAATTCCTACTCCTATCCCTAGGCCTCCCTCTACAGAGGAAGCGTCTGTGTAGATAGCTAGTAAATTACTTCCTACTTTCTATAGCATCTGTGTTTTATGTGCTTTTGCTTCTTCTTCTTTTAGTAGTTTTAAGATTTCTGTTTGGTATGCAATAGCCTTGTTCTAGGGGCAGAAGTAGAAGTCTTTTAGTTTCTCTTCTCTTATGCTAGGCATAGCTTTTTCTATAGACTGTGTAATTTGTATAAGCTGTGTAGGAGGTTATATTCTTAGCCTAGTACAGTTAACCTCTCTTTACTCTGTGCTAGAGTCTAGGTCTGTGTTTTGTAGGGTGGATTTTAGCTGTGTTGTAGCAGTGTAGATAGGGTAGTTCTTTAGGAGCTTCCTAGCTCTAAAGGCGTACTTTCTTATTGCAGTGTTTAGCCTTATTGTAGGAGGGGCTAGTGCTGCCTCTACCTCTTAGGGAATTATAGGTAAGGTTTAGAAGGTGCCTAAGATTTTCCCAAGTGCTAGGTTCTGTAGTCCTTATAGTTGTTTTGCTATTCTAGCTTGTTACTTCTAGAAGACTTAGTATCTATAGTCTGCTATGCTAGTAACACAGGCTAGGTATATTTATTAGACAGCAGTAGGTGTAAGGCCTTTACTGCTGTTTACTAGTCTACATATTCTGTAGAAGGCGTTTCTTGCTTAGCTAATCCTTGTAGCAGCATGCTCCTTAAAGGAGAGCCTGTTGTTTAAGTAGATTCCTAGCTATTTAACAGTCTTTTTTAGTGTTATAGTAGACCTGTCTAGCAGGGTAAGAGTGTAGTTTTCTGCTTATTAGCTTAAAGTAAAGTAGATAAGTTTAGTTTTTAGCGCATTAAACTGTATTACACAGCTAGATCCTTTTGCAAATAGGCTAGCTATATCTCTTTCTAGTAGGTAGATGTTTTTCTTTAGGCTAGTAGACAATACTGTAATAGCTAGGTTGTCTAGGTAGGACAGCGAGTAGTTTATAATTAACTAGAATAGAGGTCTAATATATATTAGGAACAGGATAGGTAAGACAGGGCTTCCTTGTAGGATTCTAGCGTTTATATTGCTACATTCTTCTGTTTCTCCATTAAAGGACAGTCGTAGTTAGCGTCTAGAGAGGAAGGATTAGATCTAGGCTATTAGGCTGCAGGGTAGCTTTAGTTGTTGTAGGATAGTAAGTAGTTAGCCTAGTAAGACGTAGTTAAAGGCTCCTTTAATGTCTAGGAACACTGTAGTTATTATACGCTTTAGTTTCCTTTATTCTTACACTAAGTTTAGCAGCAGTATAGAGGCGTCTATAGCTAATTTTTGTACTCTTCTACCTAGTTATAAAGGGTGTAGTAGGGTAGTTATTTTAGCTATTATGCTAAGCTGTTTAGCAACTAGTCTTTCTGCAACTTTGCCTAGGCAGCTAAGGAGAGCAATTACCCTGTAGGCTTTAGGGGCTGCATAGTCTAGTTTGTTTAGTTTTTTAAGGATAACTTCTGTTACTCTTTTCTAGATTTAAGGGTAGTATCTATAGTTAAATAGAGTAGAGAACACATAGACGAATATGTCTGTTTCTGCTTTATATACTGTAGTAATAATTTCCTAGTTTATTGCATCTAGTCCTAGGGAGATACTTTAGATTTGTGAGGAGTAGGCGTGTTCTAGCTCTTCTTTAGTAAGGGGTGGCTATTCCTAGCTACCTTCTTAGTAGGTCCTCTACTCTATAGGCTGAGAGGAAGGTAGTCTAGGGAAGAAGGTGTCTCTTAGTGCTAAGCACTTGCCTTAAAAGGAGTACTCTATTCCCCTAGGGCCTTGTATAGCAGGTATAGTTTAGTTACCTACAGTCCTAGTATAGGACAATGCCTTAAAGATTAGTTTTATGTCCTCTTTTTCTAGGAATTAATTCTAGTAGTTGCGTTTTACTACTTTTACTGTTTGTAAGTAGTTGTTTCTAGTAATTAGGTAGTCTTTTTTCTATATGTATGTGGTAGTAGGGCTAGTAGCTAGTTCTCTCTATAGGAGGCGTTGTTTGTTAAGCATGTTTGTCCTTAGTAGTTTTAGGTCTAGGTTCTACTAAGGCTTACTTCTTGCACTAGTAGAGCTTTGTAGGATTGCAGTCTTAGCTGCGTTTATTATTGCTGTAGTAAGCTCCTTTCCTATTGCCTTAAGTTGCTTTTCTAGCTCTCTGTTCTCTCCTTAGATAAGGAGTAGAGAGGTGCTAGTAGAGTGTCTAGGGCTTGTAGTATTTAGGGTAGGGCTTTTTCCTAATTCCTTTGCTAGCTCCTTCTAGAATAGGTCCTAGTCTGCCTTCTTAGTGTTAAACTAGGGAGTAGGGTTGTTTAGGAGCTGTATTCTAGGCATAGTAATTGTAAACAGGATGCCTAGGTAGTCTAAGCCTATGCCTGCTAGGGTTTACTAGTCTTCTATCTAGTTTGTAAGCCTGTGTGTGGCAAAGGTAAGGTCTAGAACACTTTCCCTACTTATGTTTAGCCTGTAGAAGGTGCCTGTACCAGGGTTATTTAGTAGCTCTAGGTTTTACTCTTCTATCTAGGCAATAAAGCTACTAGCTTTTAGTGTTATAGTAGTTATAGTAGAGTCCTACTAAGGGTGGTAGGTGTTAAAGTCCCCTAGTAGGATTAAGTTAGGCAGAGTTTAGCTATTTAGAAGCTTTCTTTCTACTGTTATTGTTCCTTATGCGTTTGTTTAGTTGTATATATTGTAGATTATAAAGTTTAACCTAGACTGTTAGACTGTAATAGCTAGAAAGTCTAGGTTAGGGTTTAAGTCTTCTATTAGGGTAATTTGTACTGGTGTTAAACATAGGACGTAGGCTAGAACACGTGGCCTTATACTAAAGTCCTGTAGTAGAGGTAGAATTTATGTAAAGGAGGGGTAGTTTACAGAGTGTGTGTCAAGGTAGTCTAAAGGTTGTTGTTAAGTAGGGGTAAGCTATAGTTCTTGTACTAAGATAAGGTCTATAGTAAGTTCTACTATAAGTTGTAAGGCGCTTTCTGTAGCTTATGCGCTCTTGTTTAGATTTACTTATAGAATCCTTAGGTTGTCTAGCATTCTAGATGTGTTTATATGTTTATTATAGCCTTATAGGCTGCATATTAAATGCTATCTGCTATATATACTTCTTTATAGTTTATACACTTAGGTATAGTATATATATAGGTTTTACTAGTAGTGCTATACGTGTTACACTTATATAGTATTGTAGGGTGTTTATCTACGCATATCTTGTATATAGTGCTATTAAGGCACCTGTTCTCTATGTGTCTAAATTGCTAACATTTTTGGCATTATGTAGTAGGAGGTGTAGGAACAAACTTCTCTACTCTTATGCTAGCTTCTAGTAGGTATAGTCTATTGCGTATAGCTTGTTGTACTTCTTTTTCTATTATAAATGCTACACAGATAGATTCTAGTTATTGCTTCTATCTCCTTTTGTAGCTTGGTAGCCAGAATAGGTTTCCTACTATTGTTAGGCCTTTGTTAAAGGTAGTTATCTCTAACTTAAGCACCTCTAGGTCCTAGTTTGTTTCTAGAGACGTGGGGATGTTGTGTAGGATTACTTTGTACTATAGTTATATTAGAAGGGCTTCCTTATAGGTAGTAACTAATTGCTAGATTACTTAGTTTTTAAGTAGGTATTTTGCGGTAAAGAAGGGCGTTATAGTTAGAATAATGTTATTCCTTCTACTTAGGCTAGTAGAAGTAATTATAGGGAGGCTTACTCCTTTATCTATAAAGGCCTTGTTAAAAGTATTACGCATCTCTAGAGGGGCAAAAGAGGGTAGTTCTTGCTCTAGTGTAAGAACTAGTTAGCGTGCACTTAGAGAGTTCTTTATAATAGTAGGTTGCTTCTTCTTTGTAACTGTTTGCTAGTCTGTGTTCTTAGGGAGGTTAGCTGAAGCTGCAGATGCGTATAAAGTAGGCTAAGTAGAAGGTTAAATAGTAGGAGTCTTAGTAGCTAAGGTAAGTTTCTAAAGGAGTTTTGCTCTTGTTTTAATTAATTTAGACACTGTTTTAAGGTTAGATACTTAGGAGGCTAGGATAGAGAGGCCTTGTTTGTTTATCCTGTTGTTTTCTGTGTAGTCTTAAAAGATTTCTAGAAGGTCTAAGAGGTTTAATTGTCCCTTGTTTAAGGTAGCTAGAGAAGAAGCCTAGATAACTATTGTCCTAGCAATAGATAGAGCTTCTTTTACTGTTTTAGCAATAGAGGCTTAGTTTATAGGCCTAGTAGCTATGTTAAATTAGAAAGGGGGAAGCCTAGGTGCTGTTAGAGTAGCAGGTCTACTAGCTGGTTGTTTAGAGGGAGCAGAGAGAAGAGGTAACGTTGTAGTCCTGTTAAATATACTAGGTTAGTGTATTCCTAGAGTAGATTGCAGGTGTAGTGTAGACGATAAGAGTATAGATAGAGGTCTTAGGATTAGTATAGGCTGGTACATCTCTCCTAGAGGGGTTAGGGAGCTAGGGGGGCTTATTTCTATTGTCCCTGTGTTTGGAGATTAGTCTCTATTAGGTGATGGTTCTGGTTCTATAGTCCTAGGTCCTAGGTCCTAGTCCTAGGTAGGGTTTTCGTTCTCTTTTTTAAGATAAAATAACTAAGAAATAACTAGAAGAGAGCTTGTTTTTGCACAGAAAGAGGTACCTAGTCTCTATCTACTTTTTAGAGCTAAAAAACAAGGAAAAGGTAGTCTTAGCTTTACTATTCTTGCCTTTGTTCTATTCTTACTGGCCTAACTAGTAGACCTCTAGGAGTAGAAAGAAGGGGTTAAAAGCAGAAAGCTAAGGAAAGGCTTGTTGCTATCTAGTAGGGATAGGATGTTTTGTTGGTTGTTGTGTTTGTTAAGGTAAGATCTTAGAAGATAAGATAAGATAAGATTGTTGTTTTTTAGGGGAGGTCTATGCTCTGCAAATCTGAAATTTCTTTTAATAGATTAGGTTGGATAACCAGGCAGCGTGCAGCAACCAGACGCCTAGAGGCTCTAGGAAGCTTAGGATAGTATATGCTCGCTGGGTTTAGATAGAATCTGATGTTTTTTTTGTTGTGCAGGGCCCTATGTCGAAATTTTGCTTTGTTGTAGTACTACGTAGGAGATAGGGTGTAGTTTTCCCTCTACAATGTAAAAACTAATAGGCTAAGCTAGAAGCTTAACTAGTTACAAGCCTAGTACATAGTAGTTGCAGTTCCTACCCCTCTAATAGTTACCCTAGATTTGCTAGGTAACCTCTACAAGACAGTGCATATAGACCTACTAGAACGTGTAGCTTCTAACCTATTACTAACACAGCGCCTACAGGAAAGTAGACTAAGCCTGCTGGTTGTTCTAGAGGAGGACAACCTAACTCTAGCTTTATAGGAGGTAGAGTCTATCCTAAAAGAAAAGAGGGCTTATAGGCAGAACAAGCTACAGGTTCTAGTTAAATAGAAGGGATACATAAAGCTAACGTAGGAACTACTAGAAGCATTACAGGATATAAAGGCCTAGGGGGCCTTTATAGTAATACATACAGCATATAAGAAGTAGATATAGAGAAGGAGAAACTTTTGTTATTTATAATAACCCTTATAGGGTCCTATTAGGAGATACTATATAGGGCATAAGGCCTAGC
The DNA here is from genome assembly GCF_004011695.2 of Ascochyta rabiei. Lineage (NCBI taxonomy): Eukaryota > Fungi > Ascomycota > Dothideomycetes > Pleosporales > Didymellaceae > Ascochyta > Ascochyta rabiei. Next base: position 1,246,631 of record NC_082407.1, read on the forward strand.
GTAGAAGAGCTTAGGGACCTTACAGTAATAGCACGCTGCCGCCTTATACAACTACTACCCAGTAACTAGCAGTAAGCCTTAAGACTTCAAAAAGATATTATTATTTATAGATAGGGAACAATAGGTAGCAGTAGCTGCGTCTAGGGCCTAGTTTCGCGCATTACAGCAGCGGTAGTTAACCTTGTAGTTATTATTACCACCCTCTATATCTACCTTAATAGTGCTGCTACGTATTAACTGTAATATTTCTTTAAAGTTGTAGTTAGGCGTGCGCAGCTCTATAGGAAAAGGTAAGTAGTAACAGTAGGTAGGCGCGCGTAGCTCTATAGGGAAGGAGAAGTAGTATTAGTAAGGGGGCGCAGGGGACCTTATAAGGAAGGGAGAGCAGCACTAGCGTAGGGGCGTAGGCAACTCTACAGGGGAGGGAGAGCAGTAACAGTAAGGTAGCAAGCAGAGCTAGCAGACAGACAAGCAGCGCTTATTAGAGGAGTTAGAGCAGCAGCAGTAGAACAAGCAGGATAATAGGGCGTACTCTAGGCAGTAGCAGAGCGTAGTAAGCAGGCGCTTAACTTAGTTAATAGCGTCTTTTAGATCTAGTTAGCTGCATACCTAATATAGACAGAAATTCTTATAGTAGTATAGGCCTAGACTACCTTTATGCAGTTTATACGCTTAGTCTAGGACTAGAAGGCTAACCCTGTAGTAGCTACAAACTGTTAGAGGTAGGCGTTTAGTTAGTTGCTGCTATAACGCCTAGATAACAGCATAGCAGGCAGAGTAACCTAAGTACTAGGCTTAGCAGGGGAATAGGCAGCGTAAGCAGAGGTTAACCGCTTTACTAGTGTAGGGTTAGCTAGGGCTAGGTTAAGCATAGCCTTATACACCTGCTAGTGCTTATAGTAGGCATCTAGTAAAAATATTGTGTTAGAAAGGAACACCTATAGCAGTAATAAGGAGGTAACTTACAGTAGAACACAGGCTAACGCCCCTAGTTAGCCTTGTTACTACCTACACCCTAGGTGCTAGGCGTCTTAACATAGGCGTTACTAGCGCGCGCTAACACCTTAGCTACTATTAGTTAGGAATAAGGGGCTAGAACAGGAACACGTATATTAATATACTGCTTAAAATTACACTAGGTATAGCAGAGCTTAGTATTTATAGTAAAGAGGTTGTTATTATAAATATAGACGCGCTTACGCTTAGCGTAGGTATAACAGGTCTCACTAGCACCTAAAACGCAGTTAGCTATAGAAGAAATTAGTAAGTAAGCAGACCTATAATAGACGCAGGCACTTATAAGACTAACTAGTAAGGATAGTAAGAAGGTAGTAGGGGCAGCATAGGACAGCGCTAGCAGAGACAGAGACTAGGTCCTTATTATCTAAGTTACTCTTAACTTTGTAGTTACCTATACAACAGCAGTAAGCTTTCTACATATATAGTTAGGCCCTGTAACTAAATTAGAAACTATAGATAAGAAATACTAGAGGTACGTTGTAGGCAGAGGAGAGGGACTGTAGCAGACTACAACTGCCCCCTCTAGGGGGACTACTAGCTTCTTAACTAGTAGCCTAATAGCTATAACTAGAGGTAACAACAGATATAGTAGGTAGGGTAAAGGCGCGTATAAAAAATTAGGTAGGCATATTACAGGTAGGTTAGGCAGGAGCGTAGAGTAGTATAGTGTCTAACTTAGGCAGGTACACTAGGCAAAACAAAAACAACCTAGGTGCGTGTAGGGACTACCCTAGGTAAACTACAGACTAGACAAGCAGCTAACTACTAAGAGCTAGACCCTTACGCAACTATAACTAGCCCTAAGGTTTACCTACTACTAGCATTCCCTAGGCTACGCTAAATATAAAAAGGACCTAACAAAAGTATATACAGCCTAGGGGAGATAGGGAAAGAAGGTATGTTATAGGCTTAGACCTTGTCTAAGCCTTAAGTAAGACAGGACGGTTACGTGCCCTACAGACATATTAGAAGGACACGTAACGTGTTACCTCTATAAGAGATACAATACTATATCAACCCTTATTACATCCGACCCTAAGGCTAGTCTATAACATACAGCTGTATACTTTAAGGTATATAAGATTAAGTTTATATAATAATATTACTATACTATTACTAAAAGTAGATTATATAAAGATTATTTTAAATAGTATTTTCTAATAGTTTATGTAGTTTAGAGTTCTGTTATAGAGGTATACAACGGCTCTTGTAACTTCTAGCTATAGTTCCTAGGAGAGATTAGCGTTAAGTTACATAGCGTAAGCTTTCTCCTTGTTTACGCCCCCTAAGCGTTCTATACCTCTATCTTGTACTTATATTTCTAGTATAGAAGGCTTAATAACAATTCCTTATATTGCTAACTATCTTTTAACCTCTAGCTTAACAGTTGTAATTCTGTTATCTACCTTAATTGTCTTTACTAATATATCATAGTAATTTTTTAGAAATAGTATAAATATTAAAAATGCTTTAATAATAGATTTTGCTGTTTAGTTGTTAGTAATGTAGAGACCCTATTGCAGGCCTAAAAATTTGTTAGTATTTAATAATTAGCTCTTCTCTTCTGTTACCCCTTAAGCTTTATAATTGTAGAAATTAATACTCAATCTTTCTCCTAGGCTGTTATAATTTGTGCGTAGGGCTTAGCTTATTTATTGCCTTAATTTTGCTCCTCTATAGGAATTGCACTCTACTATAATAATGCCCTTAATACATACCCCCTAAGTTTGCTGTATAAGGTGTTCTACTACTACTAGGCTAGGATAACCTAGGCGTTTATGCTATAGTGCAGCAGAGGCTCTTTATAGTACCTTTTTAGTTTTTAATATAGTTTTATGTGTATAGTATAAGGCATCTTGTAATTCCTTATACTCCAGTACCTATTACCTAAACATTTTAGTAAAAGTGTAGATAATTTTGTTGTCTAATCTTTATAGGGTTGTTAGATTTGTCTAGGTATTATCCCTTGTTGTCGTAGGAGGTAGAAAAATACTAAATTATATAGTAGGTTAGAGTAGACTGCTACGTTATACAGTCTTATGCTGCCAGTTCTAGACTAGTTTATTAAACTTAGCTTAATTAATCTGTAACCCTTTATCTACAATTTTAAGTTTCTAGCCTAGATACGGTTACTAGGCATTAGAAGGCAGAAATTGTGTATATAGTTAGGGTTGTTTATTATGTAGTAGGTTAATCCTAAGTTAAGGATAAATAACTTCCTTAGTAGATAGCCTTTAGCATTCCTTCTGCCTAACGCTGTATTAAAGACAGCTTTCACGTTTGTAACTTTCTAGCCCTCTAGTTAGTCTTTAAAGATTTTAGGCGTTAGAGTGTGTAATTGTTTTACAACTAGTGTTCTTAAACAGGTTCTGCTTTGTCTGCAGATTAGCCCTTAAAATGTAGTGTCTTTCTTACGCTTAAATTGTATAAGCTTTTTCATTGTCTTATTTAGTTTCTACCACTTAGGTGCCTTATCTAGATTAACATAATGTAGTGGAGTAAAAGTACAAGGTTGACTAGCGAGGGCTTAGAAGGCCATTGGGGCTTAGGTGCACGTGATTATTAGGGGTGTTAACTGGCGAGGGCTTAAAGGGCCATTAGGGATTAGAGGCACGTAATTGTTAGGAGGGTATATTAGATAATCTTAGCAAGCTATTAGGGCTTGCTATTAAAGACAACCACTTTCTTGCATTAAGCAATATTCTTACCTATAGAATGGCAACTAATATGCAACTTAAACACCTACAAACCTTAGCCTTAGGACTGCTAAGGCTACTACAGCTAGTACTTAATAGGACACTAATAAATAGTACGTGAAAAACAGCATCTCCTTTATAATGTTCTTTTACGCAGTTGTAACACAGTATTTATAGGACAGGTCTAGTAAGCAGTTACATACTAGGCTAGGCCTAGAAAAACAGTATAGAGCAAAAGGCGTTAGACAGATCGAATACTAACAGTACAGAACTAAGCCAGGCTTAGGAATCTATTAGGACTTACAGTAAAGAGTCTACATATACTAGCAGTACAGAACTAAGCTAGGCTTAGGAATCTATTAGGACTTGTAGTAAAAAGTCTACACATACCAGCTGTATAGAACTAAGCTAGGCTTAGGAATCTATTAGGACTTGTAGTAAAAAGTGTACATAGTTATAATAGTTACAGCCCTTACGTGCAGTGTTCATAGTCCTAGTAAGGGAGTATTCTTAAAGTTTTGTTAAGGCTATAAAACCCCTGCTTATTAGATAATTATATAGTAATAGGAAATAACAGGAAGTTATAACAGAACTAAATTATAAGGAAATACTAATAATGTATTAGGATGTAGCCTAGTAATCCTATAGGCGTTAGATTAAAGGTAAGTAATAATAATACAGATATAGAAACTACAGGAGAACTAAAGAAGCCCCTTAAAGGACACGTATAGAGAACACCTAAGCAAAGGCTATTTAAATAAGACAAGAAGACGCCTTCTAATTAGTAACTACTAGTAAGATTTAGCATTAACAAACGCCTAAATATAAAAATAGTAACTAAAACTTACTAGTATATTAGACACTCTAAGGAATAAAGCTTTCCCTAGCACCTATTAGGATGCTGTAAGGGGAGGATTCACTGCGTTACCTCTAGAAGCAGAAACTACAGTAGCTTATCTCTATTGTAAAAAATTTAAGACCCTAAACGCGTTGCTACTAAGTAATAATACTTTAGAAGACGTAGACTTGCGCTAAATCCTTTCTATTAATGCTAATAGAGTAGGACATATTGCCTAGGAGAACTAGCGCGCCTACGCTAATAAGCAAGCCCCTTTTACAGACGTACCCCTAATATTTAGTAGAGAAAATCTAACCTAATTCCTAAAGGAGATTGAACAACACTCTAGTTTCTACTAATAGACTATTAAGGACTGTATTAGTAGACTCCTTAGTTACTATAACTATACTTACTAAGAGGTTATTAAATTAAACATAACAGACTTTGTAGCTGCCTAGGCAGCAACTAATTAGTAAGCTGTTAAAGAAGCACTCTAACAACTATTCTAAAGCTAGAATAAGGCCTAGCAGGAAGAGACTAAGGATTTGCTGCGCCTTTAGTGCATCTTATGCTTATTAACCTAAATCTGTTGCTCTAAGGGTACCTAGACAACTTTAGCCCTAAGTTTAAATAATACCTAGAAGCTAGGATAGTAGCAGAATTGTATAAAGGATTCTACTTAGCAAAAGGCCTAAATAAATAATAGCTTAATAAGGTATTAAAAAAATATAAACTTACTGTAACCTGCCTAGACGACTTTTACTACGCTGAAATTAAAGCGTTCCTTAGCAAGGTCGCCCTATAAGAGTTGAAAATCAAATTATTTAACCAAGCATTTAATAAGAAAATAATAGTAACTAAGACATAGGCACTTAATAAACTATTGGGACTCCTAAACACATTTAAGCTAGCCTAGTTAAACAAAAAAAGCGTGCTAAAGAAGCTATCTAGAGTATAACCCCTAGGTAAACAAGGAGTCTAAATGCTACTAGGGCGTTAGCCTACACAAGGAGAAGTTAATAACCTTATTAAGAAATTCTCTAGGATTAAGCTTAACGGCATAAATCTATTGCTTGCCCCTTAGAAGCTGTAGGAAGTAGAACTGCTTTTGTATAAAGACGTATAATTGTCAGATTAGAGGGTAATAGTAATGAGTTGATGATGATGTATTGATGTTCTGTTGTTGTTCTATGTAAGGGTGATTTTTGTCTTATCTAGGTTCTAGTGGGGGCCCCTACACAGTTTCTTAGTAGGTATATCACCTAACCTATTTCTCTAATACCTTTTATTTAACACAACCCCTTAGCTTAGAATCCTATTGCAAGCTGTATAAACTAGTTAATTAACTTTTTAATATAAGGTCCTCTAGTTGCTCTTATATCTTCTTAAGCAGGATATCCCTTAACATACTCTTCTAGCCCTTAATAAGTCCTAACTAATTAAGAAAGCTAGCCTATTTGCTAATTAGCAACAACTTTATAAATCTATCTGTAATTATGTTGTTAGATAGGATATATTCTACTTTAATTATTTTATAGTTAACTTCTTATTATAACTAGTAGTTATATATATTAACATGCTAAAGTTTAGTTTATATCTTAGTAACTTTTATAGTAACTATACGTATTATCTGCATATTGTTATATTTAATTATTATTGTTAGATTGCTTAGGGTTACCTAAAGCTCTTTTAATAGTTAAGAGGTAAATATTACTTCCTTAGCTACTTAAAACAGTGCTAGGAGCTTGGCCTTAGTAGTTAACGTTGTAACAGTATCTTGTTTATTTGCTCTTTAGGCAATAAGTCCTCTAAATAGCTTAATAGCGTATCTTTAGGAACTCTTCTAGTCTATAGTATTGTTAGCAAATAATGCATTACTTGCAACTTTAAGTCCTTTACCCTGTCTAAAGTTAAGTAACTAATTCCTTATCTTCTGTAGGTACAGGAGCACTTAGTTAGCAGCGTCTTAGTGTTTATTACTTAGGTTAACTAGAAAGCATGTAAGTTGCAACGTGGCAAACGCTATATTAGGTTAAGTAGTTACTACTGCAAACAATAGGGATCTAATCTTTTGCTAATATTAATTAATCTCTAGTAGCTTAGCTAGACTGTTCCTAGGCTTAAGTTTAATTCTAGATATTAGCGTATTATGCCTTACGTCCTATCTAGTTACTAATTATCTAATCTTGTTAACGTATGCGGCTTATAACAATTAAATTATCTATTACTATCTATTACGTTAGACTTCTACACTAAGGAACTATTAACGGTTATCTCCTCTAGTGCACAGGTATTGCTCCTGTATCTGTTTAATAGCATTATCTGCCTCTTATTTTTGCTTTAGGTGGTACGCAATTATAATATTGTCTACGTAGAAGAAGATAATTATTCTATCCTTAATTATACAGCATAGCTCTTATAGTACTTATTTAAATCTAATTCTAGCTAATATTGCTGTAAATTCCTTCTGCTATAGTAGAGGGGAGATACAGAGTCTGTACAAGGCTTTCTGTACCTTTAGTAAGGTGCCTGTCTTTTAGTATCCTCTTAGCATCCTTATATATATTTTGTAGTTAATAGCTACATAGATAAACGCATTTTTAACATCCTATTATTTTAGTTTAAGATTGTATTTTACAGTAATTACTATTAGCATTCTAAGTAATTAGCCTATAAGTGTTGCTGTATATATGTCTTATAACGTAATATTATGTTATTAGTCTCCTCTAACTATAAGCCTTACTTTATACTTATTAAGGTAGTAGTGTTTGTTAAACTTATATATATAGACCTATATACAGTTAAGTATTTATTATCTAGACTTCTCAACTAGAGCTGCTAGAACTTTAGTCTATAACTTTATTTGTTTGTAGCTTTACAGGTGTTTGTTTTCTGCTTATTTAAACATCTTATAGAGAAGGTGCTCCTCTAGCTTTAAGTATGCTGTAGGTAATAGCAGGAGTTTATTCTAATACAGCTTAATTCCCTTCGCTATAGTCCTCTTTAATTAAGCTTTATTAAAAGGGTTTCGTTTATATTAACTAACGTGTCCTGCCTTAGTGCCTGCTATAAATGCAGCTGCCTACAGCGTTGTTAAAGACGTTCCTTAGTCTTATTTAAGTTAGTCTGTTGTCTTATTATAGCTTATCTATTTAGTTAGAAATGCTGCTAGTAGAGGAGTTAGTAGAGGCGTTAGGTATGCCTCTACAATCTTTCTGCCTTAGTAATATTAGGGTTGTTTAGCACGTAGAGTGTTTTCCTGCATTGTCTTATTCTTATAGAATGTTTTAGTTTTAGATATATAGCTCTGTGTAGCTAGGAGTTTAACTATGCTAATCTAAGTTGTAATTTCCTCTAATATGTTGTGCATATGGTTATCTATAATATCCTCTATTTTACTGTTAAATATTGTTTCTTTATTAAACACCACATTACAGGTGCTAATTACTTTAGCTATTAATAGGACCTAGATTTGGTATATGTTAGTAGACTAGTATCCTACTAAGTATCTAATCTATGCCTTTAGGTCTAGTCTTTATAGCCTTAATTTTCTTTAATAAGTGTTATTAGTTATAGTAAATGCTTTGCATCTGTATGCTCTTAAGTAAGCCTAGTTTAGTTTTTAAGGTCTAGTAACTATGCTATTTATAGTAGCTACGCGCATAAAGAATACTTTGTACAGTAATCTCTACCTATTTAGATAGTTTAGCGTCTAATTGTATAGGTATACTGCTGCTCTAGTAATTTCTAGCTAGAGTTCCTATAGTAGATTTGCGTCTAGTTAAATTATATATACCTTCTCTTTTATTACACCCCCTAAGCGTTTAGCTCCTCTATTTTAAGCTTATGTGTCTAGAGCAGAAGGCTTAAGTCTTATTAAGAGGGACGTCCACTATCTCTTAACCTCTTATTTAACTATAACAATTTTATTTTCTGTCTTAATTACCTTAACTGTAATGTTAAACTGTTTCTTTAAGAACTAGACAAAGATTCTAAGTACACAGATAATAGATCTTACAGGCCTGTTGTCCTTAACATAGAAGTCCTACACGTACTAAGAGTGTTAGCAGGTAATAAGTATTTAACTCTTTTTCTTATTAAAGCTTTATGCTTTATATATATAGGTGTCTATAGCTATTTATTTACCTAGGCCTTTATTGTTTAATTATAGGGTTCTTTATATTTAATGCTTTAACTTTAATTATTTATATATGTTATATTATACTGTTATAATACCTTTAATCTTTACCCCCTTAGATTAATACACAAGGTGCTTAATTACAGATAGTCCTAGATGTCTAAGCCTCTTATGCCACATTATAGCTGTTACTCTCTATAGTAATCTTCTATTATAATTTATACGCACATAGAGTGCTACTATAGCTATATTTAGTTATTTAATAACCTACTATCTAAAGCTTTCTATTAGGATGGCTATAGTGTTGCTGTTTCTTTAACATAGCGTTGTTAGATCTTCTTAGTTATCCTACTATATTCCTTATCTTTAGAGTAGCCTAAATAATACTAGGTTGCAGAGGAAATCTAGGCACTATGCAACATTGTCTAAGCGTAGTACTTGTTTGCCTTAAGATCTCTCTACTAATATATTAACAGTACTATATCCTTATATCTAGACCTTAGAGTTCCTGGTCTAGATATAGTCTTCTATTGCTAGCTGGCATACGTTTCTAAGTCTTAAGAGGTTATTACAGATATGCGTAGTTAAGCTAGAATCTGAGAGAAATACCTCCTTTAATAGATATACTTAATTACTTACGCTATATGCTGCTTTTATATTACCTTTATTAACCTATATAATTTCTTAGCTATCTAGTTACTTAATAATCTTGTCTAGTGTTTAAGACGTCTTAATATGTAGAGTAATTAATTAAGACACTATTATTATTTGCAGTTGCGTAGTCCCTTATAACATTGCCTGTATTCTCTTTTATAAGTTACTGTTATGTTTAAGCTTATACTGTACTAGTTTTACAACACCTCTATTTAGCTTAAACTACTTAGGTGCCTTAGCTGTATTTACGTAGTAGTAGTTAGATATATTATAATGCTGTTTATAGGCAGGATATATATCTTTAGCTCTTACTATATTCCTCTCTAAGAACTGCTTAGTTCTAGCACTTTAGCTATCTATCTTTCTTTTGTTTTACCTAGGGTTTCCTTAGCCTTAATAATTATTGTTAGATAGCGCTCTTAGTTCTCTACTAAAGGCGTCCCTTTATAGGTTTAAGTTAGATTTACTGCTTACTACGTATAATACCTTTCCTACTGCAAAAGCGCTCTTAGGCTTCCCTCTTAGTAGATATTAAAGGCTTATATAATTATAGAAGAGTTTTATTATCCTTTTCCTATTTATAGCTTTCTTATTATATCCTAGCCCTTAGAACGCTGTAGTCTAGGTTAATGCTATCTTAGTAACGGAGCCTAAAAAATTATTAATAACAGCTTGTGTTTGTATAATCTTAGCTACCTTAAGGGTCTTAGCTTAAGTTACTGCCTAATTGTATTTACTTAGCTATGTCTCCTAATTTACAGTTATTTATATTAGTCTAAGTGCAGCGTAGTATCTTTCTTATACTTATGCCTATCCTTTATCTACGTCTACTCTAACAGTGTCTTAGAGGGCAGTTATCTATTTATGCAGCGTTCTGTTTTCTATATAGCAGCGTAGCTGTAGATATAGTGTTACTATTATAAGAATATGCTTAACTATTCTTAATATTTTACTTTCCTTATCTTAATAGTCTTTCTTAAGTATCTTATATAACTTAAGGTAAAGCTTATAGTCTTTATAATCTTCTTTATATACCTCTTGTCCCTTTTCTAAGAGGTCTAATACCTGTATTAGGATTATAGGTGTTTATAGTGTAGTTATTAATATGTCTATTACTTTATATGTTATTCTACGCGTTCTGCTTTAACCTGCTTAGATAGTCTGTAATAACGTAGTTAAGGTGTTGCTTATACTTATTGCTAGTTTATATTATATAATTTCTAGAGGTAGTAGCGCCTCTAGTTGTATACGTTAGAGTTGCACCCCTTTAGGGTCTGCTAGCAGCTATGTATCTTATAACTGGCACTTAATCTTAAGTTAGTAGTACTAGGAGACCTAGTTGCTTAAGTTAGTAAGAATAACTGTTGCGTCCCTCTGGCTTTAGCTAGTTGCTATTTTGCTTGTTGTTGGCGCTTATTATAGCAGCAGTAAGACTCTTAATTGTTAGATTGGATGGTAATAGTAGTAAGTTAATAATTATATATTAATGTTGTGTTTTTGTTCTATATAAGGGTGATTTTCGTCTTATCTAGGTTCTAGTGGGGGCCCCTGCACGGTTTCTTAGCAGGTATATCGCCTAACCTACTTCTCCAATACCTTTCATTTAACAATTGTAGGCCTAAGCACATAGCGCAGACCTCTTCTAACAATAATTATAGTAAGTATTAGGATAGTTAGGGTTATTACAAGTAGAGTATTAAACAGCAGCGTAAGTTATAGTAAGTAAGAACCCTTAAATAAGAGGACTATAGGCACTAATAGTATATAGGGGCTAGCAACTGTTATTAATAGCAGCTTAATAGAACTGCGGTTAGGTGCTAAGAGTGTCTAGAGACGTAGGATTGCTAGGAACTTAGGCGCATAACAAATAGTAGAGGTAATAAAAGAAGTAGGGTGCCTAGTTGTAGTATATAGTGTTGGAATTAATATAGTAATTCTCTCTAAAAGGTAGAGTTCTAAACTAGCAGATACGTGTATAGGCAGCAGCAATATTATAGAGGAAAGGAGGAAGATTAGCCCTACTAATAAGGGCTGTTGTAAGAGCTTCTGTAATGTTGTAAGCTAAGATGCCGTCTATACTGTTATTTAGGAAAGGAAGTACTAAGAAGAACTATTAATAACCTATTAATATTAAAAAGAAAAGGAATAAGGGTCTTATAAATAAGCTAAGCTTATTCCTATAGGGAAAGACAACAAGCTTTAGTTAGGCTAACGCTAGAACCTGTGCAGCCTTAACCTCTAGGTAGGAGCTTCTTGCTACTGCTGCTACTACGCTTAACTAGGGATCTAAACGACAAGGCAGATATAACAAAGGAGGATGTTAAAATAAGGGTCTAAAAGCCTAATGTGTTGTTAAAGGTTAAAGAAGTAGAAAGTTAAGAAGTTTAACAAAGTAGAAGTTAAGGATAATAAAGAAGAGAAGGAGTAGATCAGGGGCTGCTTATATAGATCCTGGCTGCTGCCTCCCTTACAGCTGCTGTAGATGCGTTATCCTAAAGGGACCTAAAGCTAGTAAAAGTTGTTTGCTATTACGTTAGTAAGAGTAGTATTACCTAGTAAAAGGCGGTAGGTTGCTAGACTAGGCCAAACAACCTATTAATTAGTGGGCCTAGGGCTAGAGGATTAAAGGTTCTTAAAACAGTCTAATAGGCTATTAGGTTGTCCTTCTCTAACAACGTAGGCAAATAAACACATAAGTAGGAGATCTACTAGATAAACAAACAGCATGCACCTAGACTTACCTTAGCTGTTATAGCAAACAGATTAGGTTATATATAAGGTTCTTTCTTAAAGTCCTAAACTAATAGGGCTTTAGGAATTAGTTGTGACAGGCTTAGATGCCTAAATGCTAGAGTAAAAACGTAGTTAGGTGAATACAAACTATCAAGCAACAGCCTAATAAACTGCTAGGTGGTGCTAGGAGGTTGTTCGAAGTAAAGAGGCTTAGAGGCAAATACTAGTAGGTCTCCTGCTGGGACAGACAATAGAGCTACAGAAGGGCAGAACAACAGATAGAGGCAGACGTGAGCTTAAGGGGACTAATCTTTTAGAGTAGAGGAGATGTGTAGTAGAGTAAAAGTACAGGTTTAACTAGTAAAGGCTTAGAAGGCTATTAGGGTTTAGGTGCACGTGATTATTAGGGGTGTTAACTAGCAAGGGCTTAAAGGGCTATTAGGGATTAGAGGTACGTGATTGTTGGGAGGGTATATCAGATAATCTCAGCAAGCCATTAGGGCTCGCTATTGAAGACAACCACCTTCTTGCATCAGGCAATACTCTTACCTACATTACTCTTTGCAAGTCCTATCTAAGAACGCCTAAGACGTGTTTACACATCGCTTACCAGCCTTTATACACTTAGTACACTCTAGACCTCTTAGACTACCTAGCATAATATAGCACTTGTAGCTGCTATAGAAATAATAATTATAGGGGACTTTAGTAGGTATATTAGCTTAATAGATTTCTAATATAAGATAGATGTTATAGGCGTGTAAGGACATCTTAACTTATAGGTTACTAGATATAGAGATTGCAGATTATATAAAACTCTAATAAACAATTACATAGTTTAAGAACAAACTAAAGAGAAAGGGGGGGTAGTGTTATAATCCTGTGCTAGGGCATAGCATAAACATAAGTACTAGCTAACTAAGACCCCTAACTCCACCCTAAAGGAAAAAATTGTAGAGAAGAATAGAATAGATAGGGATATTATGTAATTGCTTGTAAATAAGTATAATATATGTAACTGCTTATTAATAAGTATAGTATAATATGCTTATCTATAAGCACCCTTATATATTATGTTAGACTAACTCTAGTTACTTATTAATAAGTACTATATCTCCTTAGTATATAGTTAGTAGGAACATAACCCTTATAGTTTGTGTTTAACCTTATTAATTAAGTTTATCTTTAGAATCTTAATCTGCTCTATAACTAGACAGTCTACTCTATACTACTTATTACACCCTATCTATACAAGCTTTGCTTAGGTAATAACCCTAACTAATCCACTAGTGCTTATCCCTAAGAACCAATACAATTAGTGCTTACGGTCTTTAACTAAAGTACAACTTCAACAGTACACAGTAGTAGTACTAAAGAAACTAGTCTATTAACTCTATCCTAGCGAGAATAGTAGCTGTAAAAGAGATTTAGGCTGCTACAGTTTCCTAATACATAGTGTTGTAATAAATAGCTGTTATAAATAAAGAAAAACTAAATGTTCTATCTTTTCTATAAATCTATTTTAAATAAATTTTATATGTATAGAGTATTTCTAAGTAGTATACTAATAAGGATGTAGTCCATGGTATTATAAAGGATTAGGTACCTCTATCCTAACCTACCCTACCTCTACCTAATCCCTACCTAACCCCTACCTAAGGTCGGTGCAGACTGAACCCTACCTCTACCCCACGCTAGAGGTACCACTACCCTACCTCTACCTAAGGTCCGTGCAGACTGTACCCTACCCTAACCCCACGCTAGAGGTACCCCTACCCCACCCCTACTTAAGGTCCGTGCGGACTGTACCCTACCCCTACCCTACCCCAGGGTACCCCCTACCCTTTTGCCAGCCCAGTATTAGAGGTAATAAGAAATAGACCAGTAATAGATTCGAAAAGGCTATTATATTTATGATTTACATGCTTAAGTTTAGTAAACCTACCAATAGTTGCTGGCGCGCCTTAGCGCAGGGATTCTGCCTTGCCTAGTTTAGCTTCGTTTTCAGGTTTGCCGACACTAAGTCCATGGCTGGCCGATCTGCCGCCTGGAGGAGCTCGAGTGGCTTTGGGATGCCGTAGTTGGCCCTATCTTGCACCGGCTGGGCGTGCATAGGCCCCCGTCCCCTGGAGAGGAGTGGCCCCGTGTCTGCTGGGTACCCACCGGGCCGCTCTCGCCTGCCGCTCCACGCGGCGGGACACCATCGGGACGGCTCGCGGCGGACGGCCCTAGTCGTCTCGTCCTATACCGCACTCTCTGTTGAACATGGGTTGTCCTAGGCTCCCTTGGAATAAACTTCCGAGCCAGTCGGGTAACAATCGGGTAACGGTGCGGGGCTCTGCATATGCCAAGGTATCAAAATCTCACCAGAATGCGTCTCTCTAGTAAACTAGTACTGTAGCAACATCAATATGCCCTATCGTGGCTCACTTTCAATACCTTACGATGTTCGAAGCCCTCTATCTATTAACCTGTGCGCAACCTACTAGTATTAGTCAATCGTTAATCCCTCAGCCGCCACCGTTACCCAGTACTCTGTTGAGCCGGGGTAGCTAATATAGGTACCGTTGTGCTCACAAACACTCCTGCAATTATTTGCAACCACTTTCAAATCACTACTTTAGCTGCAATTAATACTATTGTGATGCTGGAGAGTGACTGAAGGGGTGTCGTTGAGCGGTAGGCCGACACTAGCGATCTAATTGGCCCTCGGCGACGTCCCAAAGGAGCCTAGAAGAGCCCATGTTCAACAGAAAGTGCGGTACTTGGTATCAGGCATAAGTAGTGTAGGTGGAGACGCTTGACAGGGGTACTCGGCTGTGATTTTTGGGTAAATCGAATTGATTACTCAGTATTTTGTAGCTCATCTGACGCGTGTGTTGTGACGATCGGACGTAGGTCTCTAGATAGTCAATCTGGGCATCTGTGAGAGTGTGTGGGCGATCAGGTCGCCTCCTTAGAGTGACCTGTTCACTAGTAAGGGCATAGCTAACTTCTCTCTCTGTAATGTTCAGGAGGTTAGCAATAAACTGATGAGTATAGCCAGCCAGACGGAGAGTCTAGACCTGGAGACGCTTATCTTGTGAGAGGTATTGGTGATAGGCAGGAGCAGATGGCTGAGTAGATAGACGAGATGGCTGAGATGGCTGAGATGGCTGAGATAGCCAAGGTATGTCTTCCACGCAAGTCCGTTCTTGAGCACCACGTCTTCCACCGACGGCTTCCGGAAAGCGACCGCGGACGGATACGAATTTTCCTTTTCAAGCGCGATGGAATGGTAGCTGGAAGGCTGACTCACTTATGTGTGGGTTCATGACGGCGCCTCAACATAGTGCATGCGGGGTCGATAGGGGTTGTTTCCGAAAAGACCAGGTACACCCTACCCTTACCCTGCCTGAGACTTGGTCCATAGGTGTATACGTGAGCACGCTGCGGGTATATGGACCAAAACGCTATACTTTAGCGCCCTCATCAACGTGACATACCTACAGCAGGGTGTGCACCTGCGCACATGGAGATACTGCTCTTGTTCCTGTATAGTATAAGTCTAGGTAGTCGTATCTATAGATGTATATAATCTCAAGAGAAGAAGCGAAAATATGGTAATGCTAGTGAGTGATTGGCTTACAACATTCAAGTCACGGGGTGTACCTGGTCTTTTCGGAACGCCTATAGCGCGAGGTGTCGTGGCCAAGCCCAAATCACGCGAACAAACCCGGAGTGGTCTACCATGGTAACGAATAGTCTAATAGGGTTCTGTGCCACAAGATCACACTTTCAATAGCGATAACCCGGTACCTACAGTATAAATACTGTCCTCCGCCGCATCAGATGGGACGTGTCATTCTTCGACTCTCAACTTCTCAAGCGCCTCTCGATTATCGACTCGCGTCGGCTGTCCAGCTGGCGATCAAATCATTTCAAAGGCCTCGCCAAGATCACTGCTAGTCCAGTGCATCCTACTGCAAGAGCAAAATGGATCATATTGTTGATGTAATGGCTTCTCACGATCATCCCGTGGTATTAGTGGGTTCTTCCGCGCAACGATGGATGGGGTCTGCCGGAGCCATGTCACGTATCTGCGATCTCCTTACAAGGGATATTGCTCTTCAGAGCATTGGCGCAGCTCTTATTCAGTCAGGGCATTGGATAAACGACAGCCCGAAGGAACAGTCTGGCCTGGATGAACTACCCGAATTCGAAGCCGATTTATTCCTTCAGCGAACAGAGATTGAGGACCACGATGAATATGGGTATCTTTGTCTATGGTCTGAAACTACGTATCACATGAACGTTGATGCTTGCCCGTTTATCGAAGTGCCCGATTTCTATCCTTGGTACAAGGTTCTCATAGAAGAGAAGTGGCACCCAACAATAGGTCGAGAAGATGAATGGTGGTATGGTCCTCGTCTTAGTTCGGAGACGAAATTACTCGGTTTACCGGAAGAAGCAGTGGCAACAAAGACATTTTCCGAACAATTGCCAAGAGGCAAGAGCCCATCCAACGACCATCCGATACTAGTACCGAGCCTTCCGGCATATCTGGACGCCCTTATTTTCCATAAAACTCACTACAAGGAATCAAAGCCGGGACTTGCCTCTCTTGCATCACGGATAATTCGAAACTTAACACGATACTTGTATCTGGAGCTACCACATCAGCAGCTATCACTACTCATAGAGCTTGAAGAGGACGAACATATGAAGGAGTATCTCCGGAATTACAAGAGAAAGCCTTTTTTTGTGTTTCAAGGAGGTCTCGGGTCGCAGGTGCGTGAGTGGGACCCAACCAGTTATCCGGATTAGTGTAAAGCAAGAGCCCAGCCCCAATTGAATTAGTCGCAGTTCGATTTTCCTGTTATACGATTCGTAATTGCAATGTATGAATGACAACCATACTTGGAAAGTTTTCTTAGATATTGTAATGCGTCTATGATCTGCACTTTCGCTCCTGCCATATTAGCTTAGCAGGTGCGTTGTTGCAACCACATGGACGTCAATGCCTGCATCAGAGATTGGAAGGTTCTATCATGGTAGCAACAGATCTAATTAATGCCCTTCCTCCGTTCTTCCTCTCCTGTATTCCACCCGCTGACGCATATTTATAGTGTGGCGTATGACCCACCCTAGAAGAAAGATACTAACATGCCCTCGCAGTTCATTATTCGCATTCCTACCGCCCACCCATCGCTGAAAAAACCGTGAGTCTTTCTGTACAAGCTTAATCCATACCGCCGTGCTGACAAGTTGGCTTCCAGATCATTATTCGGTATCTTCATCGCTCCACTCACGACACTTCCCCTCCCGCGTCCTTCATCGCCCTCACATCCCCTCAACTGACTGCGGGACAACTTCTTCGCCGTCGTCTCCAACATGCCGTCCCCCAAGCTCATCACCCCGCGAATGGAAGCAACTCTTCTCGAGTGCTTCCTGTCAGCCACCCGCCTCCTTCCGCTCCGATTGCGCTCGTCGTTCGTCTTGATCGGAGGGGCCGCCAGCGTCTTTTAAGGTTTACGAGACTACACAGAAGACGTCGACGTAGCGGCCACCTCTGAAGCAATCTTATGCTTTCGCGACGCAATCGCGAGCGGCACCACGCAATTCAAATGCAGAGACCCGTTGCAAATAATCAAATTCTGCGATAGCTAAGACTTCGTTGTCCACCTTAAACTCCTTTAACTTAGTAGCGGCTTTGTAGATTTAATTGCCGTGCCTGAACCCTTTTACGATAGGTTTGTTGCGTCCTAGGCGGATCTTCTCACATTACGTGGTGTAACAGTGGCTGACCGGGGGGAGGATGGTAACTTGTTGGAATTCAAGTTCTTGTTGAGGACGGCGGTTGAGAAGGGCTCACTCCTCCCGCAATTAGACGAGAGCATGTTGGCGGCGTTAAAGGAGGCGGCAGGGAAGCTGTCGTGGGTGGATGCGCTAATATTATCGGGTAATCTTAGGGAGGACGATTTTGTCCAATATCGTTCGTTATAGTGTACAAGCTCTGGACACCATTGGATTTCTGTTATTTGAAGTTGTGTTTCACATGTACCTCCACATACGACCATAGGACGTTGAAAACAAGGCTTCCCGTTCGCTCAGCCCTATTTAAGCAACGTACCGGCGGATTAGTAGTTAGGTGGGTGACCACTAGCGAATACCCGCTGTTGTATGTTTTTTTTGGCCGTCTCTCACCACCACGCGTCGCTGGAGCGCGAAGACACCTGCCTGCATCGTTTTAATTTGCCTCGTAACCATAGATTGCGCACAAACGCTGTCCTGTTCCATCCGTAAACAGTGTGACAACTTCAGTATGCGCAATCTTCTAGCCATATTGGTTAAGAGAATCGCATTGTTACGTCCAGACCTGTACAGCCCCGGAACCCCTGCTATGAGTGCTTTGATAGAAGGAGTCGGGACAGAAGCATTCTACGGGTTTCTTGGGTGGCTTACCAGCCGATGTATCCAAAAGCCGGACAAGATAAAAAACTAGAAGAGTGAGCAAGAAAGACACTGCGCAATCTGCTGCGCTGTCTGTTAAACATGTGCCTATGCATCTAAATTTTTGACATGCACTAACGTACTCCACGGTCGAGCGGATCACACAATCGGGCAGATCACTCTGCCAAGACCACACTAAACCTCCACCCTACTACGCGATGCCTTAATAACAACACTAATCTACGCCCTTAAGAGAAGCTGCAATATAGCTTGTGCTTTAGGCTATCTAATAAGATGTAATACTTATACTATAACGCGCTGTAGCTATATATAATATACCTTACAGTATACTACTGTTAAGTTTTATACTTTAGACAAAGTCTGTAAGTAATTATTTAATTAGGTGTTAGGGATAAGTACGTGCAGGGGTTCTTAAGGGGGTAGTTGTCTAGTTAAAGACTGTAGCAACTAGGGTTGCAAGGAAGAGTATAGAGTAGACTATCTGTTTTATAAGTAGGGTTAAGATATTCTAATAACAAAGTCAATTAACAAAGTTAATTAATAAAGTTAAATATAAACTATAAGGGTTATATTCCTATAAACTATATACTTTAATAATTCTAGTAATATTATAGACTAATTAGTGTTATACATCCTCTAATTACACTAAGTACTAATTATACTAATTACTAATTATACTAATTATGCTAAGCCCTAATTAGGTTATATATCCCCTTGGCCTTTAACTAAGTACTAACACTATAATAATTGCTTACTTATTATTTATTCTGTTATTATAATTACTGTGCTGCAGCTACTGTAATTAGATAAATCCTTCCTGTGTTCTGTAGATTATAACACTATCCCCCTTCTGTCTGAGCTTAGTCTCTAAAGGTTATTTATTTAACGCAGGGCCCTTTCTTAATTATTAGGTAGGTTTTAATAATGCTAAAACAACTAACTATCTTGAGTTTAGCTTGCTGTTATTATCTGTACAAATTTATTAAGTTCTTTAGAGAAATTATAGTACAGAAATATAAAACCTATATAAAGCACAACTAAGTATATAAGGTTTACATCTAGTCTAGGAAATACAGTAAATATGTTTGCTTAGGGCAATGTTATAACTTAAAGGTAACTTAGTCTAAGTTTACTTAACTAGTGTCTAAGAAAGAAAAGTTACAAGTGTGTATAAAAGAGAGTTATAAGGCGTAAACTTAAGTGCTATATATATCTAAAAAAGCTATAGAAGACTTATATATAGCTTATACATGTAAGCAGTAGTTATAGTAATAAATAGATTTGTTAGACTGTTGTGCTAAGGAGGCTATTGCGGTAGAGGAGCGCGGTATTAAAGAGCAGGAGCAGTTAGAGGCAGGGACCATTAAGTTAGATCTGTCTAATAAGTTCTTGTTACTGCCTAGTACCTAGAGCGACTTTAAAGGCCAGCCCTTAGAGTACTAGGAGAGCAACTTAGGACTGCCTAATTAGTCTCTTTAAAATGCTTTAATAACTGCTAGCAGTTTGTAAGGTGCGTAGTTGGTTCCTATATATTTTCTAAGTTAGGGTATCCTAACTACTTAACTAGGTATTTATCCTAGCTGCCTTCCTTCTAGTATTATATTATTTTTTTAACTTCCTATTAGTCTTTACTATTAGCTTAGTAATAGAAGTTCTTCTAGATAGGCGTTCTAGAGTTAGTAGGTTCTAACAAGGAGATGTGGAACACTAGGTAGATCTTTACATCCTTTAGCAGATTAAGTCTATAGTTAACTAGGCTTATTTACTAAGAAATAAAAAAGGGCTAACTTTAACATAGTCTAGTTTTTTTGTTAGTCTTTGTGTTTAAAGGTTTTTTGTAAGGAGATAGACTTTATCCCCCTCTTTTAGCTAAGGTGCTGTTCTTCTTTTCTAGTTAACATAAGAGAATGCTTGTTCTTAAGCCTTGCTAATATTTTCTAGTAATTTCTAGTATACTTTCTTTAGTTTAGCTACTAAGTATATTACTAATTCTGTCTAGACAGTTGTATTAAGGCTTCTAGTAAAGAGATTTAGGTGTCTCCTGTAATTTGCAAAGAACAGCGTTATACCTATTACTTCTAATAATTTAATATTATACGCAATCTATGCTATAGGTAACAGTAAGACCTAGTCGTTTCGCTGTTAGTTGCTGTAAATCTGTAGGTATGTCTCTATGGTCTAATTTGTTCTTTTAGTCTATCTATCTGTCTGTAGATAGTAGGTAGTTAATAGTTTCTTCTTAGTACCTATAGCTGCTAACTGTAAAGAGTGTACAAAGCAATCACGAGGGAGGATAGGGTTAAAGAGGATAGCAGGTGTATTGAGGTACGTAGTGTGTAGTAACAAGACTAATTGCTAGAGTATTAGTAATAACCTCTAACACCTTTATATAGTCTAGGCTGACTAGCCCTATAGTAGCTCGCTAAGACAGGCAGAGGTACCTCTAGGCCTAGCGCCTAATAATGCCTCTCTTCTTTAGATTGTTTAGCTTAAACAATGGTATAATTAGCAATACTGTATTATTTTAGCCTAGCCTTAGACATGTTTACTCTGTCTGTCCTGTTATAGCTAATTCTAACTAGTTTTAGCTGTTTTAGACGCCTTGTAAGGCTGGATAGGGCTTAATACTAATTCTGCCTTTACCTGGTAAAAGTTAAACAGAAATCCTCTCTTACCTCTTACTTCACCTCTAGGGTCTAGGCAGCTGTCTGCGCAGGCTAAAGCTCTAACTAGGTAGCTAGCAGCATATAAGCTATCTATACCCCTAGTTTTATTAGTTACTACTACATCCTACTTTATTTTAGTAAGTACTAACCTATTCTGTCTAGCACTTTTATAAGGATAGCTAAGGGATTTTCTAGGTCTTTCTAGCACGTTCTAACAAGTTTTAGCAGATAGCACCACATAACACGCCTTAGTAACCTTTCTAGACCGCTCCTAACTGCTACTGCCCACTACTAACTGTTACTAACTGTTACTAACTACTATTTACTATAGCTGTTATGTTAATACCCGCTTACCGCAAGATTAACATTACTAAGAATAGCAGGACTACTAAGCAGTACTGCATGCTATATCTCTACTACATTGCTAATAGTAATGTCTATAGGGACTGTTGTTTCTCTGCTAACCTGGCTTTATAGGGTAGCCTGCGTTATAGGGACGCCTAGGCCTACTACTATAGGGAGTGTTACAATAGTAACAAGAATTGCCTATTAGTACGTGTTTTATCTCCTTTTAGCTTGTTTTAGCATCTTTTAATATATTTTAGGCTCTAATAAGTACGCTAACAGCTATTTAAGGCTTTCTAGCAATATAGCGCGCCTTTACTCTAGTTGCTGCCTAGTTACTACTGCTTATGCTGCTATTATTAATGCAGCTAGCGTTAAGACTACCCCTACAACATCTGCTACTACTACACCTATGTCTATTAATAAGAAGACCACAATAGGCAAGTCTATTATTAACTAGGCTAGCTTGTTGCTAGGTATAATTTAAGAGTACGTTCTGTCTCTTTTAGGCTTATTATGGCATAATCTAACCTTTATAGGAACTATTTGCTGTAGAAAGAGCTACTTACTCTCTATAATAGCAACACTTGCACACGTAAGTTAACCTTGTCCAGCATCTACGTTAAGAAGTAAGATTAATCTAAGGCTAGCGCTATTAAGGCTGAGATAAAGCGAAAGAAGTTGTTAGAGGAGAGCAGTAGTAAGTCTAATCTAGATGCGCCTATTACCCCCTGCAAGAAGGTATTATAGCATATTTTAACCTATTTTAACAATATCTAACTTCTTTTAGTTAGAGTACCAGATTGCAGGCACTAGAAAGACCCTTAGCCAGCTCTAGGAGGAACAAGAGGAGCAGGAGGCTGCTAAACAGGCCGCCGCTAACGCTGCTGCTGCCGCTGCTGCTGCTAAGAAGCCTTATAGTAGTTGTAAGGCTGCTACTTATACCTATAGTAGTAGTTATAGTTAATAGATGTTCCCTATAATAGAAGGTTTAGATTAATAATACCTAAGTGTGTAGTTAGTAGACAGTTTTAGGCTAATATAGCAATTAGGTGCATTACACTCTTAGATAGTCTAAATAATACTAGGAAGATATTCTTCTATACTAATTCTCCTATATTTACTTACAATTGTAACTATATAATATAGCGTGTAACTTTCTTTATCTTCTTATATTAGAAATAGCTATAATAGGCTAAAGGATGTCTGCTTTAGCTAGTCTGTATTTCTTAGAGTAAGGTAGGGTTATGTTTTCCCTTAGCGTAAACTATTAAATACTTATTAATTAAAAAACCCTTATAGGGAAAAATTATAATTAAGTAAAGGTATTTAGCCTTTTTAGTCCCCCCCTTTTTTAGACTTTAACCTTAACGTCTTATTACGCAGTCTAAGCAGTTACTTTATAGTTTTCTAGTATTGTTTTAGCACTTCTTTAGAAAGATTTGTGCTAATTTCCTAGGAATTTTCTAAGTTAGGGAATCTGTTCTACTTAATAAGGTATTCCTACTATCTATTGTATAGTTACCTTCTGTTAAGGACTTTCTCTATATCCTACACCTTCTCTTTCCCTTTAACTATAGGTTCTTATATTTATTCCTGTATAATTAGGAGTTAAATTCTTAGTGTGTATAGGTCTAGCAGTAACGCATAGAATACTAGATAGATCCCTTTTGTTCCTAGTAGGTCTACTCTGTATGCACTAGAACCAATCTAGGCTGTAATAGTCCTAGGTCTTAGGTATTTCTAGTCTAGCTTCTTTTTTAGGCGTACTATCCTAATATTCTTACTAGAGACTAGTACTTTGTTGCCTACTTTAAAGGGTGCTAGTAGTCATTTCTTATCTAAGTGTTTCTTTTAATACTTATTTAACTTTTCTATATTTACTTTGTAGGTAGCCTGTAAGGCAATACCTCTAGCAGCCAATTCCTTTGTAAGGGGAGATTCTCTGCCTTTTAATGCTAAAGTAGGCTAATCTGTGCTCCTTAGATCTATACTGTAACAGGCTTAGAAAGGTATTATATTTATAGATGCGTGAATACTATTATTATATGCAAATTCTGCAATTAAAATCTATAGGGCCTAATTGTCTTATTCTAGAGTATAATAGCAACGTAAGTACTGTTTAAGAGTCTGATTTTGCCTTTCTATTTAGCCATCTGTCTAGGGATAATAGGCTAACGTTAAGACTTGTCTTAAGTTTAAATAGTAGTTAAAGGTTTCCTACGTCTTTAAGTTTATTAGCAGCCCCTAATCTAAGATAATTTGTGCTGGCGTGCTATGTAAGCAGATAATTTCTCTAATCTAGGTGTGTGCTAGATCTTTTCTATCCTAATTAGCCTAAGCTAGTATATAGTGTAATATTTTAGTTAATTTGTATACTACTACTAGTATAGAGTTATACACCTGCCTAGCCACCTTACTAGAGGGTAATTCTGTAATAAAATCTATTGTTACGTCCTTCTATAGTTAGCTTAGCACTAGTAAAGGTTATAATAACCTATACAGTTTATGTTAGGCAGTAGTTAATCTCCTACATACTAAGCAGTTATAGTAGTAGTTAGATACGTCTTTAGTAATGCCCTTCTAGGTATATCTGCGCTAAATCTTCTCTAAGGTCCTTTGTGCTCTAAAGTGTCCTAACATTAGGTTATTATAACGTTCTTTAATTACTTACACTTTATCTTTTAGCCTTATAAGTAAGATGCGCTTCTCCTTAGCTATATTATCTTTTTCTAGGTTGTTTTGTCCTATTTTAATGTTGCTTAACTCTTCTTTAGTGCTAGAGAGTTTATCTGTGTTATCTAAGTCTGTTGTTAGCTCTGTGTAACTGTTCTCTCTTAATTTTTCTCTTTTAAGATCCCTTATATCCTTTCTTCCTTTTATAGACAAACAAAGGGTTATAGCTACTACTAGGGGAGTATTAGGGTTCCTCCTAGTTAGGATCTCCTAAAGCAGTTGTATAAAAGCCTTATTGTACTTTTATAAGGGGTCTTACGCCTCTATAATATAATTAGGACGCTGTAAAGGTCTATCTATAGGGTTTGTAGACTCTAGGCAATAAGTAATTACAAAGTTAAACTTAGATAACACTAAGTATGCCCTTACTTACTAATAGCTAAGAACCTTTGTCTCTATAAACCACTTTAGGTTTTAGTAATCTGTTAAGATCTTAAAGAAGGTACTGTCTAGGTATCTTTGCTAATGCTGTAGGCTCTAGATAATTATAAGAAGTTTCTAATTGTAAGTATTATAGTTATACTCTACTTAGATTAACTTCTTTAAATAGAAGTCTACAGGCCTCTATTAGGCTAGCTTCCCCTCCCTAGGGACTAGTTAACTGAGGGGTCCTAAGATAGCGCCTCTAGAGGCATCTACTTTAATCCTAGTCTGTCTCCTAGGTACAAAATAAACTAAGATAGGTACGTTAATAAATAAATCCTTTATATTCTAGAAAGCTTATAGAGATTCTTTGCTTAGCTTAAGAGGCTAAATCTCCTCCTTCCTTATTTCTTAACCAGATTTAGCCGAATTTGGCCCTTTCTAGGTTAGTTAGGTTAATAGCAAGGCTAATTTAGAAAACCCTGTAATAAATCTCTAATAGTAGTTTATAAAGCCTATAAATACTTAGATATTACAAACTATGCGCAGGATTAGCTATTCTTATATTGTTTTAACCCTGTCTAGGTTAATGCTTACCCCTTTAGGCAAGACTATGTACCTAAGGTACTCTGTGCGTTAATAGTGCTATTTACACTTATCTAAGCGTATATAGAGGTTTGCTTTGCAAAGCCTCTCTAAGACCTCCTTAACATGTCTAACGTAGTCTTCCTCTATCTTAGAGTATACTAATATATTGTCTAGATACATAATATAAGTTATATTAACTAATCCTATTAGTGCCTTGTTTATATAGGCCTAAAATTAGGCAGAAGTATTTATAAGTCTAAACAGCATTACTGTATACTTAAAATGTCTATACCTAGTTTAAAAAGCAGTCTTCTACTTATCCCCTTTCCTAATTTAGATATAGTAATACGCCTTATATACATCTAGTTTAGTTTAAAACTTAGCTTACGCTAGTTGTTCTAGTAACTCTATAATTAGTAGTAATAGATAGCAGTTTTTAACTGTTATCTTATTTAGACCTCTATAGTCTACACATAGTTGTAGGTTACTGTCTTTCTTCTTTAAAAAGAGAATAGGCGCCTCTGCTAGCAACCTTAAGTGTTATATCCAGCCACGTTGTAGATATTCTGCTAGATACTTCCTAAGTCTCTCTAATTCTGTTGTAGATAGCCTATATAGCGGTTAGTAGGGAGAAGCAGCTCCTTCTATAATATTAATTGCTAGGTTGTGCTCTCTATACTCTAGTAGGACCTAAGCATTATCCTCTAATCCTAAGTGCGCATATTTATAATACACTTCTAGAATTAGGCCCTTTTTAGCAGATATTAGGTTATATATACCTACTAAGTTCACTATACATATATAAATGTCTACTAAGAAACTTCTTATAGTGCGTTTAAACTCTTTAGTATCTTCTAACACTATCTTCTCTAGTTTAGGAGAGTCCCTATACTTCTTCCCTTAGAAGAGCATGCGCTAGCTTAAATAGCTCAGCTTAGGGTTTATCTAGTTAATCTAGGGTAATCTAAGGTATATCTTGTACTTTTATAGGTCTATAACTATAAAAGGTATCTGTTAGACCTCCTGTCTTCTACAGGAGTTAACAATAGATACTTCTACTGTAGTTACTCTGTAGATAGGCAATTCTGCTCTGCCTACACCTTTAGCCACTATTTTATTTAATAGTGTAACCTCTAGATCCTGCTCCTTTACTAGGAGAACTAAAATTAAGTTTAGTTATAACCCTCTATCTATTAAGGCTTCTACGTTCTCTGCGTTGCCTATAGATGCTTTAACTATAAGTAGGTATATATATTCTAGGTATACTGCCTTATAAAGAGAGATATTCTCCTTCTTCTCTTTAGACAATTTAATATAGGCTACAAGAGAGGAGATTAGCTCTTAGGTCCCTTGTCTTTTCCTAACTTATCTAGAGCAGGGTCTTTCTAATTTAACTTTAGCTTTAGGCAGTTAGGGCAGTAGTAACTAGTTTCTCTATACTTAAGGCACGCGTTTTAGGTCTTATGTAGCCTGTCTTAGCCCTTTTTACCCTTTACTAGCTCCTTACAGAACTTCTTAGACTTAAATAACTTTTTTAGAGTTTTTATATTCCCCTCTAACCTAGAGTTACTAAATTAGCGCTTCTATAGTCCTTTGTTAGTTATCTTACCCTTAGCTAGAGTCTTCTTAGGTAGCTGTTAGCTATGCTAACCTAGTCTCTAGTTAATAATATTAGCTTGTTCCTCTACCTTTAGGATTGTGTCCCTTTAATTATAGGGGATTAGGAACAAGTCCTTTTATATGCTAGGAAGCAGTGCAGTAACATATTCTAGGACTTAAAGCTCTAGCGTATATAAGTTACCTAGTTCCTCCTATAGTAGACGTATAAAGTCTAGCAGATCTATAAGGGACTAAGATTTCTACTACTTATATTGCTTTAAGGATTTATACGCTGCTTGCTTGCGTTTAGCTAGTATTCCTAGAGCATCTAGCATAATTCTTTTTAGCTCTTACTACGTTAGTTCCTAGGTTAGCTAATTACAGCAGTTAGTTGTGCAGTAGGCCTGCTACAACATCTTTAGGTTCTCTAAGAGGTACCTTATGCTAAAGTTAATCTTTTGTTCCTCTATAAGGAAATTAACTAGGGATTAGAGGAAGTATCCCTTATAATCTCTCTCCTAACAGTTATATTTAGTGTAGTTGCGCTTTGTATACTTCTATAGAAGTTTAGGTTATAGAAGGTTTATAGATAGGGAAGATTGTAGTTTCTCTACCCCTTCTAGTACTTTTTAGAAGGATAGGATTATTGCTAGATCTCCTTTGTTGTATTTACGTCTAAGTTTATAAAGAGAGGAAAGTTCCTTACAGTCTTTTATCTCTTGCAACTATTTACACAAGTTTTCTAACTCCTGTTATTAATTACCTACTTCTAGGCTATTCTAGCCTTCTCTAGCTAAAGCTGCCCTATAGATATAAATTCTAGGGTAAGGTGTACCACCTAGAGGACCTACAGATCCTCTTAAGGCACTATAGACACTTAGTGTCTGTTAAGGTATCTCCTTATCTGCAGAGGGAGGTGTTACCTTACGCTCTACTAGCTCTCCTACAGGTAGGTTGTCTTAGTCCCTCTCTAAAGACAGTAAGCCTAGATAATTTAGTTTAAGACTTATGGTAGCTTAGGTCTATCTTTAATTATAATATAAGAGTAATTAGAATATAAAGAGTGTATAAAGTAATTATAAGGGAGGATAGGGTTAAAGAGGATAGTAGGTGTATTAAGGTACGTAGTGTGTAGTTACAAGACTAATTGCTGGAGTATTAGCAATAACCTCTAACACCTTTATATAGTCTGGGCTAACTAGCCCTATAGTAGCTTGCCAAGACAGGCAGAGGTACCTCTAGGCCCAGCGCCTAACACTAACAGCGTAGTCTAGTAGTTTAACGTAAAGAGCTTATCTTAATTGCTAATAATAGATTCTGGTATACTATAGTACCTAATTATTTAGTCTAAGAATACTTAAGCTAGTTGCTTAGCATTATAATTATGTTAAAATGGTATTATCTTAGCGTGCTTAGTAAATTTGTCCACTATAACAAAGATTAAGTTATAGGCGTATCCTATAATAGGGTCTTTAGAGATAGGTAGTTGTGTAACAAAGTCTATAGTAATATTTGTCTATAGCACTATTAGTAGCTCTATAGCCTGCATTTCTCTATGTTTTATATATGTACTGTGCTTGTTCTATTAGTAATTAACACAGTTCTAAATATTTTTAGTAACCTTATCTTTTATATTCTTAAATGTATAGTATCTTTTAATAAGTTCTATTATATGCGTAATTCTAGGGTGTCTATATAGGAAGTTGTTATAATAACTAGCTATAATTTCTTCTTAAAGTTCCTTTATTACTTGCAATAGGATGCGTTGTTCCTGCTAAACTTACGTTATGTTATTAAGCTGCTGTAATAGTCCTAAGGATCTATCCTTATTAATTCTAAGTATAGCGTGCTTATTTATTGTTTTTGTTCTGGTAAGGTTATGTTGTTAACTAAGTATATTAGCTCTACTATTGTCTTTTCCTAGGGTCTACAGTATCTTGAACTTATATCTTCCTAGTAACTCTAACTATCTAACACGTCTTTAGTTAAGTAACTTAGTTATTATAAAATAAACTAGGTTCTTATAGTCTATATATATAGTAAGGTCTAAGCAACTTTCTATATAGATTCTCTATTATTTTAGGGCTAATATAATCGCTATAAGTTCCTCGTTATATATATTATAGTTTTCTTCTAGTCCTATAAACTTTTATAAGTAGTAGTTAATTAGGTACTATAGGCTATCTTGTTCTTATGTTATATAAGCTTCTAATACTAAGTCTAAGGCATTAGTATTAATTTAAAGTAGCTTTCTACTCTTAAATGTAAATAATTGTAGGTAGTTCTACGTATACTTGTTTAAGTAACTAAAAGAAGTCTTCTTATGCTTATTTCTATTTAAATAGGACATCCTTCTGCGTTAGCTTAGTAAGCGGCAGCGCTTTTGTAGAGTAGTCCTTAATTAAGCGTTAGTTAAAGTTAACAAAGCTAAGGAATTCCTAGATTTCTTAAACTGTTTTTAGCGTTAGCTAATCTTCTATAACCTAAATCTTTTTTAGGCTTATCTTTACTCTGTGTCTTCCTATAATATAGCTAAGGAATTCTACTTCTTCCTTATGCTATTTACACTTCTCTAGCTTTAAGTAGAGGTCTGCTCTTCCTAGGCAGTCTAATACTTCCTTAACGTTGGTTATGTGTTCTTCTAGTGTCTTACTATACACTAGGATATTATTAAGGTATACTACTAATATTTAGTTTAGGTGCGCTCTTAATACGTTGTTAATTAGAGCCTAGCACATAGCTAGTGTATTAGTTAGCCTAAATAGCATAACTAGGTACTTATAATAACTGTAACAGGTTCTAAACGCTGTCTATTTTTTCTTACCTTTCTTTATGCGTATAAGGTTATACGCTCTATATAAGTTAGGTGCAGTAAAGTACTATACTCTACTAAGTCTGTCTTATAACTCCTTAATATTTAGTAGTAGATATTAGTTCTTAATTATAATATTGTTAAGTTTTTAGTAGTTAATATATAGGCGTAGCAAGCTGTCTTACTTAGCTGTAAAGGTAATAGGGAATCCTGCTAGGGATTCTACTTCTCTAATAAATCCTTTCTTAAGGTTCTCCTTAATATACTTGCGTAGTACCTTTAGTTCCTTTTCTAAGAGTCTGTATATAGGTCTAAAGAGCAGTTCCTTCCCTTCCTAGAGTTTAATATTATAGTCCTATAGTTTCTGCTGCAGTAATACTTTTACAGTCTTCTTATACTAGAAGAGTTCTATATAACTCTTATATTTATCTAAGATGTTAGGAGGTGCACTGTCCTTCTCCTTAGCTGCGCCTTTCCTATCTCCTACTGTCTTAGTAGTTAGTAGCTAGCTAACTGCTCTATCTTAGCGCGTCTTATATGTTAAAGAGATGTTATTAATCTCTTTCTTATCTACTAACCGCAGCGTGTGTTGCTTAGGTATTAGTGCAGCTATACAGTGCTTACATCTATTAAACAAGATTTATTAATTTTCTAATTAATTTGTAGATAATACTTCTAGTTTAGCTACGTTTATAGTGCTGCTTGTAACAGAAGCTTCTATATCTGCATTGCTAGAGTAAGTGCTGTAAGGGGTAGCGCAAGATCCTAAAGTACTTATCTTAGGGGTGTTTAAAATGTTAAGTTTTACACTTTAGACAAAGTCTGTAAGTAATTGTTTAAATAGGTCTTAGGGATAAGTACGTGCAGGGGTTCTTAAGGGAGTAGTTGTCTAGTTAAAGACTGTAGTAGCTCGGGTTGCAAGGAAGAGTATAGAGAAGACTCTCTGTTTTATAAGCAGGGTTAAGATATTCTAATAATAAAGTTAATTAACAAAGTTAATTAATAAAGTTAAACATAAACTATAAGGGTTGTGTTCCTATAAACTATATACTTTATTAATTCTAGTAATAATATAGACTAATTAGTGTTATACATCCTCTAATTACACTAAGTACTAATTACACTAATTACTAACTATACTAATTGCGCTAAGCCCTTATTAGGTTATATGTCCCCTTAGCCTTTAACTAGGTGCTAACACTGTAATTGTTGCTTACTTGTTGTTTGTTCTGTTGTTATAATCACTATGCCGCAGCCACTGTAATTAGATGAATCCTTCTGGTATTCTGTGGATTGTAACAACTACATACTTAATATAACTTACCCTACAGGCAAGTTAGACAACAGGCAAGTCAGACACGTTTGCTAAGCCCCTACCAAACACCTCCTCCTACACTAATGTTTTTCTTAACAACACTATTCAAACGCGTTAAAAGAAGCGCAGATACTGCTTGCGCTCTAGGCTCTTAAATAAAACATAACTCTATCTCTGTAACGCGCTGCTGCTATCTACAAGGTCCCTTAAAGCACACTAAGTAACTAGCACACTAGATAACCCTTATACGCTAAATCTATAGCTAACTTACAGAAGCTAGATAATAATAAAAAGAAGGTAATTATTAAATATGTTTTTAAGCTAGATATGTAAGGATTTTCCTTTTAGCTTTTAGATATAGCTACTATAGCTAATTCTTTGCGCGTTAAGTATAATCTAGGCCCTATTAGCGTAAACTAGCCTAGTAAGTCGGTTAAGTAACACCTAGAACTTAAAGTTAAGCATAATTATAAGTATAACTTACGTTATAAGAGATTCTTCTATAAGGATTCTAAGGTTCTATAGGGCTAGTTTAGCCTAGTAGCTAATACTAAAGCTAAGTATAGCATCTAGGATAAAGACACGTACAACTTTAGTCTTTAACAAGACAGGCTTTATAATAGGCTAGATCTCCCTAAGAGTAGTTGTTATAGCTTAGAACAATAAGGTTAGCTAAAAGCTATCTAGCTAGGCGACTAGGAGTAGGCTATAGCTATAGTAAGCATTAATGCTAAAGGATAGGCTATTCCAGCCTTCCTTATCTTTAAGGCCTACTACTACCTCTCTGTCTAGTACAAGGAGGAAGAACTGCCTTAAGACTAGGTTATTAGAGTCTCTAATAACAGCTAGACTACTAATAAGCTTAGTATAGACTAGTTAAAGCACTTTAATGCCTATACAAAGACGCGCACTTAGAGAGTACACTAGCTACTTCTTATTAATAGCTACAAGAGCTATAACTCCCTTACCTTCTAATAATACTATAAGGAAGTAAAGATTATAACACTGTATATACCTCTACACTTATTACACCTCTTATAGCTACTAGATATAGGCTATTTTGCCCCTTTAAAAAGGGTATATAGACGCTAAGCTAAAGATCTATGCGTAACTTACTAACTACCTTACTTATATTACTAGAACTAAGTTCCTACTATGCTTTATAGGCGTCTATAAGGAGATATTTACTTCTAGCAATATCTAAGAAGGCTTCTAAGGCGCTAGAATAGTCTCCTTTAATCCAAAATAGGTTATAATAGGTCTTAATGTCTGCCTACGTACCCTACTACTGCCTACTATAGAAGATAAGCCCTAGCAGTCCTTAACTCCTAGCAATACCCTATAAATAGGGTTGCAATTAACATTAATTTAAGAGAGAATCTAAAGGCATGTAAGCAGCTTAATAGCTTTAATAGTTAAGGCCTTTAAAAAGCTTACTAAAGGCGTAGCTATAGTAGCGCATAAGCTAGTATTAGCTTAAAAGGGAATTACTTGGCTTTAAGTAGTAAATAAGGCTGCTATGCAATATAAATACACAAAAGAAAGTAGTTAAAGTAAAGTAGGAGGAAGTTCTAACAGCTAAGGAAGGACTTTAATTAACTACTCTAAATAATTTTAGGGCGTATAGTAATAGAAAGAAGGTAAGAAACTAAGTAAGTGTTAAAGGAGGTAAGGTAACCTAAACTTTAAAGACACTATAAAAAGTGCTATAATGTAGGGTATAACTTATACACATATAAAAAGCCTATAGAAGGTGTTACTAAAAGACATTATATGCTGTGCTACTGTACAAAAGGCTAATGTAGGCTAATGCAAGCTATAATAGGATGGAGGTTTAGTGTGGTCTTGGCAGAGTGATCCGCTCGATCGTGTGATCCGCTCGACCGTGGAGTACGTTAAGCGTTTTGTTTGATGGACGAACCTTACAAATCCCTCACGACGCTAGGTAGGGGTCAGAAGTGATTGACAGGATTAACAGGGTGGCCCTTACGCTAAATCACTCCCCTATCAGCCAGAGCTTGGCGCGGTATGTATATGTGAGACGACGCCCTTGTTAAGATAGCACCGGCATTGACACTCTACGTTACAATGACTACTTCATCTTTCCCCATTGTCCCTAACGACGTTCTAGTCGCGATACTCACACAGCTCAAACGGATCGGCGACACCACTCAAGACCTCACTTCATGTTTGCTGGTGAACCGCCATTGGCGGGAGGCCACTACACCTCTTCTTTACGGAAACGTCGCTCTTACGCATAGCAATTTGACCCGCTTCTGTGAGCATCTGGATGTGAGGAAATATGCTGCGTGTTTCCATTCCATCACGATATCTCTCCAGCTATACGAAGACCTCGAGCAGGTCTCACAGCTAGTCCCCTTACTCTCTCAATTCTCAAACCTCCGCTCTTTCTCCTTCGGGCTCGGCAAAGGATACCATGACGTAGTTCCGCAGTCGGCTTTAGTTCGACTCGTGGAGGCGTTACCACCGTCCTGCGAGAACCTCGAAATCGATACATTTGGCTACGATATACGTGCGGAAGGAGATGCAAAGCACCTCTGCGACTCCCTTCGTGGAACACTTCCAAGAATGCAGCACGTACACCTCCGTGTGCGAAGTTGTGAGACGCTTTTCACCAACCCTTTGACACCGGATCAAACAATAAGCCTCCCGCATCTCAAGTCCTTCATCTACACCTGCGCCCGCCCGCCCGGCGTCCCCTTACCTACATGCCGCTACCCGGACCTGAACCTGAACCCCATGACGCACGACCACCCCGACCTCCTCTGGACCACCGTCACCAGCAATCTGCAAAGACTTGTCGCAGCACCCAACGCCGTCCCCACCAACGCGCATGTCTACGCCTTCACGACAACAGACAGAAACGACAACGACCTTTCCCTCTGGCAAGCGCACATTCGCGCTGACATGCGCGCACAAACTAGCCTTGCCCTCCCCCACCGTGCCGTCTGGATGGAAGCCATGATCCGCGGCTCGTACGTGCTGCGGCTCCACGACGGGACGGAGGTCATGAGCGTGCCGGCGAATATTGAGGCGATTGCTGAGGGTCGGTTGTGGCGCGAAGTGCGTGGAGGTGCGAGACTACCGGCGGCGGTGCTGGCGGATGCGCGCGCGGGAAAGGCGAGTTTCGCAGTTGGGTGTGAGGAGAATCCGCTGGCGTATCTGAAGACTAGTACGCAGTGGAGAGAAGCCAATCCGAGGAAGAAGCTGAGGACATGGGTCAACGAGGAGAGTCTGGGGATTAGGTTGGTGGGTGCAGAAGTGAGGAGGGGGAAGGACGAGTATCTCTCATTAGAGATGGTGAAGGAGATCACGCCGGAGGGGTGGAGAAGGGTGGGCATGAACGATGCGTTGGAGGAAATCGGAACTTGATATTCGAAGGTTGTTTTGAGCTTGCAGTATCTACCCGTACCTGTTATACACTGTTCTTTCTCTACAACACGGCAACGCACGCCCACGTTTCAGCCCACAACCCACTACAATCACTCTTCACTGCCGGATTCCACTTGAACAGGTTGGCCAGCGTCACCTTCGCACTACTCAACACGCTCGCACACGTCTGGTCCTTCTTCACAAAGTAGAACGTCTTGCAGTTTGCCACCATTCCCGATTGAATCGGCGTCGGTGTCGCAACGCCGTTGCCCGGCTTGGTGCTCGTCGGCTTTGCGGTCGTCGTTGGCTTGGTAGGTGTAGGTGTAGGTGTGAATCCAACGATGCCGACGCAGAAATATGCATCGCCCCACATCGACTGGCAGTTGTCACCGACGCCGGTGTTCCAGGTGGTGAATTGCTTGAGCGTGATGCTGTACTTGGCAGCCATGTCAGAGCAATATTCTCCGGGCTGCTGGAGGTGGAATTTGTTGCAGTTGGAGACCATGCCAGGCTGCGTGGGGAGTGGGGTGGTGATGCCGTTGCCGGGCTTAGTGGTAGTGGTCGTTGGCTTAGCCGTGGTTGTGGCCTTGGTCGGCGTCGGTGTGGGCGTGAAGCCAATCACGCCGACGCAGAAGTACGCGTCTCCCCACATGAATTCACAGCTGTCTCCAACTCCAGTGTTCCATGTTGTGAACTGCTTCAGAGTGATACCGTATTTGGCGGCCATGTCGGAGCAGTACTCGCCAGAGACTTGTAGGTGGAACTTGTTGCAGTTCTCTACCATACCTGGCTGGGTAGGCAGAGGCGTAGTGACTCCATTGCTGGGCTTGGTGCTGGTTGAAGAGGCAATTCACTTGCAGTTTGATGGTATAAGTGGGACCGCGGTCAAGACTGCGGTATGGTTCAACGGCGGGTAAAGGAAGGTAAGGCTGATCTCGTCGATGGTGGGGGCCAAAGTTTAATTTAGCTCCTTGGCGTACCAACGTCGAGTGACCTCTCCGCCGTAAGACGGGTACAGTAGCTCCAGTCATGATACCGACAGCTAAAGGATCTGCGCGCTTTCAAACTCAAACCCCTTGGTTGTGTGGATTTCAGCACTAGCTAGGGGTCTGAACATGTCATCCAGCGCCTATCACGCTTCCCTATGTCCCTTATGTACACGTTCCAAAGCTCGAATGGCTAGAAAGTAACGAGGGTTAGAAAGGTATGGCTAGTTGCGGGAAAAATTAGCTCACCAGCCTAGATATTTGGAACATTCATATTCAGATTTGCCACAGTAACCAGCAGCAGAACAGCAGTCGCCGTTTTTGCTACCTTTACAGGTATATCCGTTGTTGTACGCACATGTACCATCAGGGCTTACACCCCCTGGAGGTTTACTCGATGGTGTGGCAGATGGTGTCAGGCTTGAAGTTGTGGAAGTCCCGAGACATGGTCCGCTCTGGCAACCCGTGGTGCAAAATTGCGTTTGGTTGCCGCACTGACCTGCCGTAGAACAACACAGGCCAAATTTGGGCGGGCAGGGTAGGTAGTCGTAGTCACGGCCGCATTTTCCATCTGTCGAGTATGGAAAGCCGCCTTCGCATGAGCCATCTTGACAAGAGCCTTTGCCACAGAAAGACTCGCCAGAACCGCACCTGTGTTCCGAATCAGTACCAGTCCACCAAGGAAGAGGCAACCTCTAGGCTTATGTACTTACTTTCCTGATCCGTTGCAGCAATCCCCAAAAGTACTTCCAACACAGGTCACATTATAATTCATCTGCCTGCCGCATTGTCCGTCTCTGGTAATTGGCCTCTGGTTCTGCTTCTCTGGGGTCGAGAGTATTAGCGGGCTTCCATTGATACAGAATAACAACCCCGTAGATTTACTTACGCCAGGAAACACAGTATGTCTTCCCGGGTACAAAGTTCGTGCAGGCCGGACCAAGACCTGGGTTCGCAGTGATAAACTCATTCAGAGGAATCTTGAACTGGGCAAGGACATCGTCGCAACCTGTCCAAACGTCTGTAGTGTAGTTGAGGCGGCACAGGGATGCAACGGCTGCTTGTCGCGCGTGGACCACAGGATGAGAGAGCTTATGGGCTGCGGAAGCGAAACCCAGGGAGCTCACAAAAGCCAACAGTGGAAGCATGTTGACACGCTTCAGAAACTCTGGATCTGTGAAAAAGAGACTCTCGGATTGTTCGTGTATTGGAAGTCTGTAAGGGGAGGCTGAAAACCTGGTGTCTCAAGAGCTTGAGCGATACCCGGCTGTTGGGACGAATGTTGTATCCAAGAGTCGTCTAAAATTTGACGGACATTGCATTGAATTCCTTTTGTTGATCACTCAAGCCGTTTTGGGCGCATCGCACGAATAAAAAGATAATGGACATCACCAGCGAGGTCACAAGCGTGGTCAATCACTACTAGTGCCTATAGCAGGCCATCCTTCGCTGCACAATATATTAAGATGTAAGCGGGCACGGTTCAGATCATTTCGTCCCGCAGAAATGCGTTGCAAGGATGCAGCCGTACTCTGACCTTCTCTGACCTGGGCAGACGCCTGAACTCTTCCCGTGTGGCGTCCAGACATCAGAACCGTGGCGGCCCACCTCTTGATATGGCTAGAGAACGCGGTGATGGGTTGATCCATACCTTAAACATTGCCACCTATAGCGGCTGGATGCTTGTGCCCGAGAGTAAGGGGCCGAATCTATGTCATGGACGCAGAAAGCCAAGAAGTACCTGGTACTTGGCAGATATACGCTCGACGGACTCTTATCATACTGTTGTGTGAGCGTACCCAAGTATCTTCAAAGCTGACCCCTCTTACAATTTCTGTCGTTCAAAGTCTCTCCACTTGAGATTCAGTAGAGTCAAAATCATTTCGGGAGCTATGCCGACAAGACATGCCATGCCGTATGGCTTATTGTTTGGCTAATCTCTTTTCATACTATTCTTGTCTCAGGACAATGGGGACCCGTCTCTCAAGTCAATGGTGTTGATACGTATCAAGCAACGCCAGTTCAGGTAAAATTGCAAACCTGCGTTTCTCATGTATTGTGGCTGATGAAAGCGGATAGCAAAGTCCCCAGGGAATCCCGACGCTTATCTACAACTGCGCAAAGATGCCAGCCATTTGCACAAATGTAAATCGAAGGAATCCCCTGACACCGCAACCTGGAGGCGGCTTCGGGCAACTCGTTGGCGGACTAATCACGCTTCATTTTGACACAGATGCAACAAGAAAGGACACAAGACGTAATTTTGCATGTCCAGGCAGTTGGAACAGGAATCATCCTTGTCCAGAAACCGCCCCAGCACAACCGCACACTGTCCCAAAAGGCTCCAGCTTGAACCGCGGGTCTTTTCCAGCTCGGCCTCACGGACCGTCCCGACAAAACAAACAAAGAGGCGACACAGGCTATAACACGATTGCAAACGCGGCCGGTCAGCCTGCTGGCATGGTAAGTCAACGCTCTTCTGCTACATGCAAAGATCGAAAAGCGTACACTTTGCACACGATGTGGTTCCCTGTTCCGATGGGAATGTATGCTAATATCCTATTGCAGATATGGACGTGCGACGAATGGCCAATGGCAACGTAGGGTTCCCAATTCAGGCCTTGACTCCAAACATTGACGATTTGTAGTACCGTTGAAGGTGGAGCAGGAGCTACAAGTTACTGTGCCCCTTATGCTCAAAGCTGTCTAACAACAGTGCCACCAGTTACTTACGTACGTTCCGAACAGAACTTCCAGTCCGATGCTCAGAGTACCCTTCGTTTGCGTGTAGCAGATGTCAATAATGCTGGTCTGGCAAACGGGGTTTATAGGTTCCGTTTCAAGACTCTTTTCAATCCAGAAACGGATGACGCAGCTACAGCAATTGAGTATAATGTTGATCCGCAAACCGAATCAGTAAACGTCTGGCTGAGAAGAGAACTCGATCATGAACCTCACCCGGCCTCAATTTACCGAGTTCATGAGGGCTTCTACGACAATGGGACTGTTAGGAAGTATACAAGATTGAGCGATGAGGAAGTGAGTCTAGATATGGCAACATTTATGCATGATTCCATACTGAAACATCTTCAGTCCGCCAAGATTCGCAAAAGGGCACTGCAATTGAAACGACGCCAGGAGGGCGAAGGGGCGCCTCAAGAACGACTAGAGGTAGAGTCAAAACCATCAGCGCAGCAAAACTTTGAAACTCTTCCGAGGCCTCCCCATTTGCCTATCATTGAGATAGCTCGAGACTTCATCAATGACCAGGCTGGTGTTGAAGATGGTTCGACGTACATCATGCGTATGCTCAAATCGAGCAATGCTACCATTCTGCCAAACGAGACTGAATTTACAAACGCTACTCTCAAGACAAGAGAGCTTGTGCCTCCAGCATATGTCCTCGAGCCACTCACCGGTCGAAAAATCTACGGTGTCTCGGACCTCAGTCCTGGTTTTCTTGACTTCGCATCGTTGCCGGAAATGGTAGGAATGGCCAAGCGTCAATCTGCAAAACGACAATGCGACGCGTCAACACCTTGTCCGGATGGTAGTTGCTGCAACAAGAGCGGAAGATGTGGTTTTGGAAAAGAGAACTGTGGAGATGGCTGCGAATCGAACTGTAAGGGCTTCACTAAACATCACCGTGATGTGGCTGATTATTTGCTAGGCGATGCAAAGGCTTTCTGCGGCAAAGACAGCGAAGACGGAAACTCAAAATGTCCATTAAATGTGTGCTGTAGCTTCTTCGGCTATTGTGGTGTAAGTGCAGGGAATCTTACGCTTCATCTAGTCACAGATTGACGATTTGGATTAGGTTGAATCGGAATTCTGCCTCGGAAACGGTCCCACACAGCCTTGCCAGGCTGGCATGGGGAGCTGTGAAGTTAAGGCAGCTCCAACTTGCGGTGGTGCAACATCGGCCGGGCGGAGCATCGGATATTATCGTGAGTTCCAAAATTTTGTTCATACGCAAGACAACCCACTAACGGATCGGAGAGGGTGGAAACGTTCGCGATAGGCAATGCAATCGCATCTCACCTAAGGACATCAATACCAAAGGACTAACTCACCTGAATTTTGCATTCGCAACTATTGATCCTGACACTTTCGAGGTGTTGCCGGCCAACTCGGCTGATTCGGACCTATACAAGGAGTTCACAGGGCTGAAGTCTTCCACGCTGCAGACGTGGATTGCTATTGGCGGCTGGGACTTCAACGACCCTGGTCCAACAAGAACTACTTTCAGTAACCTGGCCCGTACTGCTGCTCGTCGTGCACGGTTTATCACATCGTTAAAAGCTTTCCTGACGAAGTATGGCTTCCAAGGCGTCGACATCGACTGGGAATAGTAGGTGTTCTGCATCGATCATCTATTCGAGTTCTCATCCACTTACAAGAACGCAGTCCCGGAGCTCCAGATAGAGGCGGTATCAAAGAAGACACAGATAACTATGTTGCGTTAGCCAAAGAGATGAGAGCCTCTTTTGGCGCACAGTTTGGTATCAGTATGGCGATTCCCTCGGCTTACTGGTATATGCGTTGGGTGAGTCCACTGAATCCAGGGCAAAATCAATCTAACAACCCCAAAGTTCAAGTTGAAAGAGATGGAGCCTTACGTCGATTGGTTCGGTGTCATGTCCTACGATCTACATGGACCTTGGGACGCTCAAGTGTTACAGATTGGAAAGGTGGTTCTCGGTCACACCAATATCCCAGAGATCGCCAACTGGACGCTTCCTCTGGCTTACGAAGGCGTGAACCCAGCAAAGCTCAACCTGGGTCTTGCCTATTATGCACGAGGCTATACCGTTGCTGACCAAAACTGTAATGGTGTAGGTTGTGCATGGTCAGGTACCAGCCGACCTGGTCCCTGCACCAACTTTGGTGGTGTCATGTCTCTTCAAGAGATCGAAAACCAAATCATTCCTCAACTCGGAGTCAAGCCTACTCTTCTTGAGCAAGACATGATGATGGAGTTGAAATGGGGCAATCAGTGGATAGGCTACGATAACATGGAGACGATTGCGATGAAGAAGCAATGGGCTAACCAGCACTGCTTTGGTGGCACGATGATCTGGTCTGTTGACTTCTACTCTGGGTCTGGAAGCGGAGATATCCCTGACGGTGGCGGATCCGATAACCCCGACAGCCCAGGAGGCGGTCAGAACGGCGGTGGCGGCAGCGTGGTGTACATCGACCCATCGATTTACAACAAACCAGATCCGGTGGTCAACTGTATTGCGCCCTGTACGCTCATCCTGCCACCACTACAGCTCTCTACAAAGACTACGATTAGCTTTCCTCCATACGTTACCAGTCTCGACGTCGCATGGTCAGAATCAACCGGTTGGACGTCCATCGTGCAGACCACCACACTTACAATCCCGCCTGTCACAACCACGGAGATTGAGGTATGGGCAGTGACCATCACTGACACGAGGACTGGTACTGGCGTTGACGTGTGGTCTACGTTCTCGATTACCCCTAGTATCAAGCCCCCTCCATTTACCATCACGAATAATCCAAACCCGCTTACCACTCCGGGAGTGAGCCACCCAGCTGTGACCAGGACTATCACTCCTCCACCGTACCCGTACTCGTACACCCCGCCAAGCAACTCCAAACCTACCACAACGACGAGATCGTCTACGGACCCCATAGCTGCCATCATTTTCCCAAGACCTACCTGGAAGCCTGGAAAACCAGGTCCCATCTGCAAGTCGAAGTGCGGAAAGCCCTGTCTCATCTTCTGTAACCACCCATGCCTGCTGGACTGCACTGATGGAGGTATCGACTTCCCTGACCCTAAGAACCCCAACCCTCCAAAAAAGCCGACTCCCAATCCGAAACCAGACCCAGAACCATCTGGAAAGCCCGTCTCACCACCACCACGACCCTCTGACCCTAAAGGTGATGACCCTCAGGATGAGGAACAGGAAGAAGACGACCAGGCTTGCGCTCTCGAAATGGGCCTGCCGCTTCCCACATACCGTCCTACGACATCAACAACGAGTGTCGCACCAAAGCCAACAGCTCCCGCCCCATCGCCGTCGCCTCCACCGGACCCACCAAAGCCTAATCGCAACACTGAAAACAAGAAATGCTATGATAGCGGTGCGTTGGTGACGCGTGGCATGATGATCGACGCCATCGAGGCTTTCTGCGACTTCCACGAGGGCACTGTCCTTGATGCTTCACGCCCCGACACGCAGCGCACTCTGTCCAATGGCGACGGGTACGGCGCGCACTGCATGGGTGAGCTGGGATGCTTTGTGCATATTTACATCTCCGTGACAGCCATCAATGGATGTAAGTGGAAGATGGAGGGCAGTGGAGCGAACCAGGAGTGTGGCAGGATCCTGAGAAGGGCTGTGGATGAATGTGATCAGAGCAGTACCGAGCATAAGCAAGGAGGTACTGTCGACAGCAATTGTGCGCAGTGGAAGATTGGTAAGTCGAGCTACGCGGTTTCACGTCAAGAAGACAAGACTAATAATTATTAGATCCTGATGCGTACTGGTAAGATGTAAGACGTAAAGAGTCATTAGGTCGACACCTGGTGTTCCAAAGACAACTAGTAGCAGATGATGAGATATGTCTATGTGTAGGGTCGAGTTTGCTGAAACGTATGTTCGCTTTATCTTCCTTCTGTTTCTCGCTTTCAAAACAGCCTGCAGTAGTCATTGTGCTTTCAGGAACATTATAAACTCAGAGAACGCTTTGGCCTCTATCCTCAAAGCAACAACTCTGGTAATTATTGTGAAGAGCTTTAGCTTATCTACGTAGACCTATTTAACATTGATATATTGTTTGCATTGTATTTACAGTGCTCTTCATCATTAAAGGCTTTGATGCTTAGCGTTCGGCCAACAGAAACGAGCTTCTTCTTCTTAGAAACGACAACGGGATGCAGCAAGGCGCAGTGGTTGCCTAAATTCGCCCCGCGTTCAACCTTACACTTCCGCCAGTACGAGAGGTCTTTGCCAACTCCATTGTAGCGTTTTTGATCTACCCTTTGGTCTTAACATATTTTAGGGGTTTTTTTTTATTGAAAAATAACGTAAGACCGGAGCATCTCTTTAAACTCTCGCAGGTTCTCCAGGAAGTCGGGCGTACCGACGTGAACCACCGTCTCTTCTTTGCAAGCCCATGACAGCGAGCAAAACCCCAAATA
Organism: Ascochyta rabiei; assembly: GCF_004011695.2. Lineage (NCBI taxonomy): Eukaryota > Fungi > Ascomycota > Dothideomycetes > Pleosporales > Didymellaceae > Ascochyta > Ascochyta rabiei. The sequence continues at coordinate 1,289,143 of NC_082407.1, forward strand.
TGGAGAGCTTTGACACAGCCTGTCAATCTCTATTTGAAATTGCAGCAGTATGCGATGGTTGCAAAAACTACACCCGTCAGCCGACTTATCACCACAAGTTACACGTATATTTTCATCCGACTGCGATTATGTCGGAAAATCGATGCGCTTCTTCAAAGGGATAGCCAAACAGGAACAATCAAGCTGGCTTTCAGTCGGCTTTGGGGTACGCCAGGCACATGTGACTGTCTAAACATCAGAATTGAAGCCCCTCAACGAGGCACACCCTACCTTCTCGTCGCGTACTTTGGACTACTTCCTGCCGTGGGGCTTTCGGAATCTGTTACACGGCGCATGAATCCTGAATCGATTGATTTCCAGATCATACGTAGATGGCTTGAATATGCTCTTGCAGTAGCCCGTGGGAACGTTGCGGTGCGTGGGAAAGTCGCGGTGGCGCCAGCCAAACTAAGGTCCCCGGTTTGAAGCTCATCGACTGCCGCACAGGGCTGATTGTCGATGAACCTGAGACCAAACTCCGATATATTGCGCTATCTTATGTTTGGGGGCAACAACAAAATATTGACCTGGACGACTAGCATTTGTTATTGGCTAGTCCTGGACCTTGCCGGAATAACTGCTGCTGCTTTATCTCAACAAATTTTCCTCTCACTGTGTCTCGCTTTTGGGCCACAGATCAATCTCTCAAGTCGATTCCTTCTCCTATTTGGCGGGTTGGCAGCAAATTCCAAGCAAGCAGCTAGCGCTCGTTGCCCGCCAGGTACTGCCAGCGACCCAGGCTTCATCTCATCTCCACCACCTTCGTATCATTACGGGTCTTCGTTTGGTGTTTTCTCAATGTCTGCGCGGCATCATGCTGGCATTGATAAGTTCCTTGAATATCTCGCGTCCCGGGGATTCAACGCTTCGGAAATGTCACCCTCCTCTGCTATTGCCGGACTTCGATTGTGACCAGATTCCCATTTGTTCAAGCTATGGCGCAACTCAAGCGAGTAGGATATTGACATCCATCTCAACCTATGTATCTTCTCAGACATTCATTCATAAGACGGCACTGACGGCTATAGTCTACAAAAAAGCAGGCGGAATACACAACAAGACGTGGGAAGTTGCAAGGGTCTAAGGTTAGGGTGTAGCAGCACTACTAGGCGACCCTATCCCTGCCGCCAGCCAATCCCTAAGATGTTCCTCTTACCCAAAACCTCAGCTTACGCAAGGTAATTAAGGAGATAAGTTAGAATCTTACCTTGATTTACTTCTCAGATGCGAGATATCTGTTGCCTAACGGCATTAAGGCCGCTTTTACAACAACGATGCCTGTCAACGTCTTCTATTATAACATACAAAACTTTGTTCTTGCTTACGCTATTGCATTCAGCGCATTAGCACTAGCGGTTATAATAGGCTTGTACGTATACGCTGCGAACGTTTAGATAAACAGAATAGCAAACTTTTCAGCCATTCTATGTGCAACTAACCGTAACCTAGGCCTTAGCAGCCTTATCAAGTAGTCTACAACAGCAATCAATGCAAAAAGCAACCTCTCTTTGACGGTAGCTAGGCCGGAAGTGCTCAAGTTAAGGTTGAAGTATGTAGTGCTTCTGGATGATCATGCATCAGGTCTAGAACTGCAGAAAGCTAGAGATCTTAATTTGTGGCGGCGTAACTAGCCGCTGTAGGGAACAATGGAAAGACTGCGCTGTATTGCTGTCTAGCTAGGAGAGTGCAATATATACCTGTCCCGAGACCAACTAAGCTAGGGCCGTCTGCCGTAGGTAGACGGTCCAATTGACACCCAATTGATACCGCAACACTCCCCCCCAGCTGCCGTGAACAACAAGGCTGAATCTATCTACCTAGTACCACCTGGTAAGGCCTGCTAGATCTGGTATCCTAGCCTCCTAAGTGCTGTCTATAAGGTGATGCTTAACGTCTTCTAATCCAAGCTGTTGGACGAATCTCTTGTGTTTCTGTCGTACTAGAGTCTTAGTAAGGCCGTCTGCTGGCATGTCTGCTGTAGGGCACCAGGCAACGTCTATACAACTGTGCTGTACCTCCTGCCTAAGCTACATCTGATACGTGTCAACGTGGCGTAGCTTTGTGTGTAGCCTGTCCTCCTGCTTCGTAACTATGCCTACTGTCTGCTGATTATTACAGTAGATGACTGGCTTCACGTCAGGATTGAACCTAAGGTGTTTGAACACTCTGTTCCACCATTCCATCTCCCCCCTAGCCACGGAGAGAGCCATAAGCTCTGCCTCTGTAGTAGACTTGGCAACTAAGCGTTAACGTGTCGCCTTCCAGTCTATACACATACCATACAGTTTAAACAGGTATCTATATAAGCTCTGTCTGGATTCCTTATTGTTAGCGAACGCTGCATCAGATGCTCTATAGAACGTTAACAGATCGTTAATTTGGCTGATGTATGTGGTACTGCTCCTTGCTCTGTTGCATGCTCTAATAGCTAAGTACTTTGTACCTATCAGATATCTCCAGACGTGCTTAGCAGCTGCCACGTGCTTCTGCCCAGGGTTCTGTAGATAACGTGCTAGGACTAAGTGTGCTTGCGACACGTCAGGTCTTATAAAGGTTGATATATAGGCTAGCAAGCCAACTAGCTGCTGGTATATCTGTGTGCGGCTGGCGTTCGGCTCCTCTGTGCTCAACGGCAGGTAGCTCTCAGTTAACGGTACCACTGGGTATCTCCCTGACGTCTGTGCTAAGTTAAACTTGGCTAACACTTTGTTAATAAAAGAGTCCTGTACCAGCCATATAGATGCTGCTTCCCAGTCTCTAAGTACCCGTACACCTAGGAACCACTTTAGGGCACCTAGTCTTCGCACGTTATACGTTGCCTACAGCTGCTTCTTAAATTGGCTGTAATGGCTGAGATGCTGTAGGTGTACCAGAACAACAATATTATCCACGTAGAAGAACACAATTAAATGCTTGCTTGTAAATAGACACGGCACGTCCTTAATTGGTCTCAGCCCTAGGTTCACCAGCGTTCTGCTCAGGTGCTTAAACTAAAGCTGTGGTGCGTCCTTAAGGCCATATAGGGCTCTCTTAAGTTTAAGTAGCTTGCCTATCTGTCTTACAAACGGTTCTGGTGTACGAACGTAGACTAGCTGCTCTAGTGGTGCATTCAGGAACGCGTTTAGCACGTTATACTGATACGCCTAAAGGCTAAATGCAGCAGCTATAGCCATTAGAGATCTAAATACACGTGCTGCCAGTGTGGCTGCGTACGTGTCTCCCCACTCGTTCTGGAGGTCTCCTCTAACAACAAGTCTTGCCTTGTACTTGTAGAGGTACCTATCTTCGTTAAACTTGTATGTGAATACCCACTTCAGAGGGAGTATCTGTGCCTCAGCGGCTGCTGCTGCTGCTGTCACTGACGTGGTTGCAAAGCATCCCTTCTCTTAACAGCTAGCAAACTCAGCATAAGCTGCCTCTCTGAACTCCTGTCCGTGCAGGTGCTTCTCTAGGTCTCTCCACTGTTGTAGGGGTGCTGGGAGCCTGTCTCTGTGCAGCCTTGTGCGTGGCGCTTCGCCCATAAGTTTCTGAGATTCTGACAGATTGACAGCCAGTGCAAATGCTGTGTAGTACGATCCCAGCGGGCGTCTCTGTCTCCTTAACGTCAGCACGTTTGCCTCGTCAATCTGGCTGCTGATCTCTTCTCTCCTTGGAGCGTTATTCGATCGTTGATCCGGAGCCTCTGCCTCAGGCATAAGAGTCTGCCAGCCTCGTGGCATGCTGCCACTCTCCTAACTACTCTCAACTATCTCTCTGTTGCCATCCAGCAGATAACTCGGCTCGGGTGTGTCCTCAGGCGTTGGTAGCCATTCTGTACTCTCTGTCACTTCCTTCTGTGACTCTCAATGACCAGCCATCTCATTCATTAGCTGACTCTCTGCTTCGTCAACGCTCTCTGCCTCATGGGCATCCTCTGTCTCGTTGACGTTTTCTTGACTGGGAATGATTTCACTGACGTGTGACTCCCCTATAAGTTGCTCTAGTTCCTCTAGATTTTCCAGGATGTTGAGAACAGTAGCAATCTTACGTAGTCTCTGTCTCTCTGGGTAAACCTCCTCCATGCTGTGCTCTGACGGCAGGAAGACCACGTCCCGTGTCCTTAATACTCTCTGCAGCGTCAGCATCTACACGCGATAGATATTTGTGGAGTCATAGCCTACTAGCTGTCCCATCAACGCACGTGATTGTAGCTTCTCCCTGCGCTTTAGCTTCGTGTTTAACGCGTATGCTCGGGATCTAATAGTAGTTAGGTAAGCAACTGTTGGCTTACGTCTGTGGACAACCTTATATAGAGTTCTCTAGGACAGTGCTTCTGTAGGCGTGCGATTAAGGAGATATACAGCTGTTATGCAGCACTTGTTAGTCAACTCTATAGGCAGGTCTCCGCCGATCCGGATAGCCCGTCCCCTCGTAACAATCGTGCTGCCGGCTCTCTCTGTGAGTCCGTTCTGTTCCTCAGTGTACTCGGCTCTTGGTTCTACAACAATACCAAGGTCTCTGAATATCTGTAGCATCTCACTATAGCTACAGTCACTGTCTAGTCTTATAACTGACACATTAGCATTGTACTAACGTCTAATCTTCGCCAGTAGTCTCTCTGCAGCACGCCTCAGCGTCACTGAGCTCTTATCTGGTAGGCAGCACGCCTCGTGCCAAGACGTGTACTGGTCAACGGCATGGAACATCCACAGGTCTCTGTTGTAACAGCGCTCTGTTCTCTCACGCAATTAAACAAGGTCAATGCCAAGTCTATAGAATGGACGGATGGCTGGCTCCCTAGGTGGTTGTTAGCTGACTATCCTGTGTAGCTTCGCCTGTATGCACGTCTCACACGTGTCCCATTAGGGTGCCTTAGGGTGCTGTTCAACCTGTATCCTGTCGACGTGGTTGCTTAATTAAGCTACTGCCTTCTGACTCACGTGGCCAAGGAGCTCATGGGCATCCTTCTAGGTGACTGTTAGTGGCTTCCGTTCGTCTTGTGACAGCCTGGGTACTGGATATCGTGTCGCATACACTAACAATAGAGCCAGCTGCAGTGCCTGCTCTTTCTTATTATTAATTAACCAGTGTCTATCCTGGTACTGCAATAGACATATAACGTTTGACGCTTTCTCCTGGTATAGGCAGTCACGTCCTGAGTCAAAGTGTACTCCTAGAGGCCTGCTGTGTAACAATCCAACCACGCTTGTGAAGAATCCAGGGATGTAGGCCACGTACGTCAACTTCATCTAGCTTCTTCCTGTTGGCGTCTTGACGTTGAGTACTACCTCACCCCACTCCTCTATCTGTGCTAGCACTCCGCCAGCGTACACGTAGTCTGTAGGTCCTTCCTTTATAGTTGTAGTCTAATTGGATCCTCTAGTGTTTGTCACGTAACAGTTTGAACCTGGATCTAGTATCCACCTAGTGAGTAGCGGCGGCTGACTCTGATTAGCTATAGCTGTAGTCTGTAGCATAGCATTGCAGTAGGTCGTGCTCCTGACTGGCTGGCCATTATCCATGCTGATTACAGACTGCTTCTTACTCTCTGTTTCTTGCTTGCCGTTCTTCCTAAGGCGAGCTTCTACGTGTCTAAGTGCCTTAGCCATAGTAGTCTCAGCCTGGCGTAGCTCGTTAAACTTCTTCTCTACTGCTGCATCTGGCGTCCAATTAGACTGCTGTAGGCTGTAGTTAACGTATTGACAGTCCTTGAATCTGTGGCTATTCCCACACAGGCATGCCGTACGTCGTGTTGATCCACCTAAGGCTGTCAGGTTGTCTGTGCTAGGTGTGCTAGCCGTGCTAGGTGCAACACCTAACGTTGCAAACGTGCTAAGAGATGATGCAATTAGACGTGTGCGTCGATAGTAAGACCAAAATTCGGCCACAAGATCTGCGGTTGACGTGTACTGCTCTCCTCTCTGGTCCTTCCTGATTAGCTCATGCAGCTGTGTAGCTGCCCAGCTATCGTCAAGGCCCCTGATCAACAGTATGAAGTCCTCTTAAGATCAGTTACCATCCACTTCGGGCATCTTGGCCTCCGTCAGGAGTCTGGTGATTGTCACCCACTCGTTAAACCAGGTATCCAGATTTGCTCTCCTTGGTCTCGTACACACAGCTCTGTAGCAGCTGCGTAGCTAGTAATTCCGCTCACCTACTAATGGGCAGAGGTGCTTCTTGAGCGTTGTCAATCGACTGTACGGGTCTGAGCAGCTAACAATAAGATCCAGGTGCTTGACGTCGATTGTCCGGGCAATCTCAGAGTTAAAGCTTCTTAAGGCCTTCTCTCTCTGTAACCATCTTGCCTCCTTACACTCAAACCTCCTTGCCCACGTGTTATAGACTGATATCTCTTCAGCAGACAGATCCTCAATGTCAATATCGTCCTGCTCTTCTTCAGATACCTGAGTTTTCTTGAACCTCCACACAGGCTTCTCCTGTGGCTTCTTATCTTGTAGCTTCCTCAGCTCGTCCACTGACAGACTTGGGTTGACGTACGGCCACAGGTTGTCTCTGTCTGCTGTGTCCTTTCTCACAAACAACCACTTCTCCCAGTCATCAGGCTTGCTGAGTATGACTGACGTCTTTGTCACTAGCAGGTCCTGCTTATATGCACTTATTGTGCTATCTCTTAGGACGTGCTCTATTTGACGGGTTAACAATTAATCCAGTTGTGTTAACAGCCAGTTGTACAGGCTGTATATAAACGGGTAAACGCAGCAATTAACTAAAGGCTTCCAGGCTTATAACTGTGGCGGCGTAACTAGCTGCTGTAGGGAACAATAGAAAGACTGCGCTGTATTGCTGTCTAGCTAGGAGAGTGCAATATATACCTGTCCCGAGACCAACTAAGCTAGGGCCGTCTGCCGTGGGTAGACGGTCCGATTGACACCCAATTGATACCGCAACATAATTCAATAAACAACGAAGCTTTCTGGGTATGTGGACAAGTCATGTAATCTGTCACTTGACAATAGAACACAAGCTGTCATTGCTCACAAGGGGTGACGATCTTACAAGCAAAGTCCAATGCTTCTGGATTAGCACCTCAACGGTTTTCTATATGGAATTTCTATGTCGGGAACGTTGGTTCCGCCGACAAGAAGAATCTAGTGGTAGGTGATAAGAGGAGTCTAAGTGTTATTCAATTTTGTACGGCTAGTTATATCTTAATATCTTAACCGCTAGCATGTCCAACCAGACTCCGTGCCGTTAGGCCTCATGTTCGGTCTGCTTTAATGAATTGGCTCCCAGCTAAGAATATATGAAGAGCTTCGGTACGTCCCTAGGTTTTTAGAACCATCCCCACACACGTTGTAGGCAAGCCGCACTGGTTCTATAAGTGCCTCAGGCCACGTAGCTGCGCTACCTGGAAACGGCCCACTCCAGCCTAACCCGGCATTGTTCAGCTGCTCCCTTTCTTTAGCAAGAAATTGGCTAAATACAACAAAAACAATATAATATCGGCGTCCGTTGGCCTCAAACTCCTGATTGAGATGATGGTCTGCCAACAACGCTGCATGTTCCTGGGGCTTCAGATTCCAATGCATTTTAAGGTGATCTAAGACATTGTCTTTGTCCTCAGCCATTCGATTTGCCCAAATGTCTCGCACCACAGCCGGATAGTCGCGGTTCCAGTTTGGACGGGCCACGCTATCCACCAGCCAGTACAGTGTTGCAGGGCAATGAGCTACTTGCATTTCCCTGACAAACGCTTGGACGTTTCCAGAACGCAGCTCGTGCCGTCCACCCCAAGTTCCCCATGATGGATGCCATTCCACACCTATGCGGTCAAAACATGCAAAGGTTGTCCCATGCGTTGCTTGCTCAATCCAGTACTGCCAGGGCGCATGCCTAAGCAGTGGTGTTGCTCGGCCTTTATTATCATGGAGGCGGAAGATGACGAGGTCAAGAGTATGTATCCGAGGTGTGAGCAGCTGCCAACAGCTATGTTTTTTTGCGACTGGTGGGTCTCTATTGCCGCTATACTGCCTTTCCCAGTCATCTATTGGGCGTGGCCGGTAAGGCGGGCCCATGCTGCGCCGGATAGGCCAGCTGCATTTGCGGTTATCTTGAACATATCTTTTTGCGATATTGCGGGAAAGCCTGCAAACTGAGAGGAGTGTTGTAATCTGGGTATACGTTGACAGTTGCCTACAGCGGTTGGTATAAGTTATCTCATTGACGAGATTAGGTTGAACGGCTTCGCTGTTGTTCGACCCTGATCTCCCCAAAACAGCTGGTACGGTGGTAAGGAGAAAGCGAAAGAAGGGACTCGATTCTTGCTTGCTTTTATTGGCGCGTCTGTTGAACTCTGGGTTTTCCTGCCTCGCATAGAACACGTCTGAGTGCGTTTCAGGTATGCGGTCAAACTGGTACCATTTTGTCATGCGGATGCTGTCGCGGATAAAGTCAGGGTCGTGTGGGATGCCTTCGACTTCGACCCAGTGTACGCCACGAGAGTTTGGAAGTACCAGATTCCAGATAGCCTCTTGTAGCTCAGTTGCAAGGTCATTGAAAATTGCCATGGCGTAAACTAGCAAGCAAAAGTAGTCTAGGAGGCCTGATGCATTACAAGGCAGGCGCGTTGGTACAGGTGCACTGTGATGCGAACAGCTTACTTCGGAAGACTTGGATGGGTCAGGCCTATATAGTCGGAAAGGGTCAGCACAGGCCATGGAGCACGTGACCAAGTTATTGCAACGGTCAAGGCACGCCACGTACGACGAAAGGTCAGTGCACAGCCACACCACCACCCACACCCACAGATCACCAGTTTCCGGCTCCAAACACAGCATGTCATATGTGTTTTGGCTCAGCATTTCCAAGTGGCAGAAGACACAGTATCGCCTGGGCACTGGTTATGCACAGCGCGTGCCCGAAGACCGGAAGTCCGAGGCTTTCAGGCGCCCATAGATAGTTCATCTCCAGAATCCGTCGATCGTTACTGTCGATCGGTCCTTCGCAGGGCCCTGCATCTGTTGGCTACTCCTTCCGCCTGCATGTATACGTCCATGTGAACTGTGCGACCACCTCTTTTGCCGTGTCAGATGCTACTACGTGCGACCTAGCCGTAATAGTAGCTGAGCAGCAGATGGCGCTTGTTGTCTATCCTATATAACTAGAATCTAGTTAATTTTTCTATTGCTAACAATACTATGTTAGGCCTCCGGACTGACTAGAAAGCCTTCTCCGCCACGATCTGCCGTAAGCTGACGGTAGTCGATCACGACGCCGTCAGTTTTTCGACATCTGAATGCGAAACCTCTCCACTGTGTCCGCAGGCCGGATCTATACCTCTGGGGACCGACTAGAAATATAAGAGCAATGGATTGTGTGTAGCAGCTGTATCCATTCATTCGCAAACTTATCTCCTTCTTCGCCCCAGTCACTCGTTCTTACCGTTTGCCTGGAGCAGCGGTCTCTTCAGTCCTTTCCATAGTACGAAATCATACGTTCGTTTCACCACGTATTGAATTTGCCAGCTGTAGTTTTGATCGTATATCAAAACCATATCCACGACACTTCTCTTTGGCCTATCCCCGTTCACCTGAGGCGACGCTTCCACAAAGCCTATCCCACGATTCGTTTTATTTTTCCTTGTTTTCTTTCTGCACACATACAACGGAACAGTTCTCCAAAAAGTCAGGATGAAGTTTCTCATCACCCTCCTGTCAGCTGCGGGACTGCTTGCTTCCGGTATA